>NC_041217.1:102102080-102151780 GCF_002837175.3 Physeter macrocephalus
TAATTGCTTCACAATACTGTGTTAGTTTCTGCTGTATAACAAAGTGAATCAGCTGTATGTATACATACATCCCCATATCCCCTCCCTCTTGCGTCTCCCTCCCACCCTCACTATCCCACCCCTCTAGGTGGTCACAAAGCATGGAGCTGATCTCCCTGTGCTGATGTCCCTGTGCTATGCAGCTGCTTCCACTAGCTATCTATTTTACATTTGGTAGTGTATATATGTCAATGCTACTCTCTCACTTTGTCCCAGCTTACCCTTCCCCCTCCCCGTGTCCTCAAGTCCATTCTCTACATCTGCGTCTTCAGTCCTGTCCTGAAGCAGTTCATGTTTGAGAGCCTCAAATTTTTTTCCAAGAAGAGACAAAAATCTGCTTAAGGAGAGAAGCCAGGAATGCTAAACACCCTGCAATGCATAAAACCACCCTAACTCCCTAAAGAAAGAGTAGACTGAAGAAGCAAGTCTCAAGGTATGGTACCTGGGGATCTATGAGCTCTACAACATACTAGCTAATTTCAAAATAATATTAAGACATTATGTGCATTTTTCATTATCCCAGAACTGTGGAGTGGAATTTTCCAGGGACTAAATGATATGTGATGATTTCACTCTTAAGATTAATGGGGTGTACACATATGTATTCTCATTTTTTAATTTTCTTAGTTTTAATTTATAATCAGTAAATATTAATAGATAACCCATGTAAAAGTTCTTGGGGTCCTCAAGAATTAAGACTGTAAAGGAGCCCTAAGACCAAAAAATTTGAGAATCACTGCACTAGTGAATTCTGTAAGGATATTCTAAATTTTTAATCTTTGCAAATAACCACTTTTTGTTTGTTCCTCTCTAATGAACAGCAATAAAACTCTTGAAACAAAAAAATTGAAAAACATCATATTCTGCAGCCTGTTTTTGAAAAAGAAAAATCTAAGAGATGAATTTAGACATAAAGTGGAAAAGACTGAAAAAACAGAAAAGAGGACATTCAGGAGAAACTTGACTTGGGGAAGGATTCTATCCCCCTCAACAATTCTCATCAACCTAAAGGAAGAAGAGTGCCCATTGTTTTCATTATAATCTAGAAACTTATTTTAGTTTTAGAAAGTTCCTAGAAGGTCATTTACTTCCTAGCTAATGGAAAAAAAAATAATCCCTCCTTATAATATCCCTAAATAGGATGATCATCTAGCCTCTGTTTAAACGCTTCCCTGAAAGGAGAATTCTCTATCTCACAACACCTAAACGCAATTTTATAAAACATTTAACAGGTTCACAAGGTTCGCAGACTACAAAGTTCCATTAACTACTTTATTAACCACTTATTTAAAAGATTTTAAATGAGTGTGATGGAAACACTACTAAAATATTTTTCTTTTTCATTTCAAGTATGAAAAACATGCCTATTATTAGTCTTTCCTTTGTATAGCTCTTAGCAATGTTTTAATAAGAAGTGGTAAGTTTCTAAACTTGACCCTAGAACAAAATTTAGTACTTCTTAACCCTGGCTGCAAAATAAAATCAAGTGGGGAAAAAATTGTAAACACAAACGTATATAAAAGCCTGCACCAAATCTCTCAAATCAGAATCTCTAGGGTATGAGTTCTAAGAAACTGGTCTTGTTTGTTTTGGTTTGGTCTTTTGGTTTTTTATTGATAGCTCTATGGGTGCTTATCTTACATCAATTAGATCTATCAGCACTGGTCATCCCAAAACACCAAGGGCCAGTATTTTCAAATTTTAACTAAATATTGTTTTAAAAAATTCAACATCTGGTTCAGTAACACTTCTAAATATATTATACTCAACAGCGTACATGGCAGTTAACATGTCTGAAGTCATAATTATGAACAGGGCAAAATAATTTATTCATTCAGTATTAGACATACTCATCATCTGGAGAGGAAAGTTGTAGAGGATGTTTTTAGTGCATAGGTTTCATTACAGGTATACCTGATTCTCTTGTCCTATACAACAACTCTTCTGGGAAAAGATTCTGGAAAATAATACTAACCAATTACACTGCACCTAGAGTTTATAAAGTGCCTTCTCCTTTATTTTCCTTCTTGACCCTCCCAACAATCCTGTGAATAACACATGTGGGTAACATCCCCATTTTACAGGTAAAGAAACTAAAACTGCTGCAGATCTAGCAGATTAAACAAAGACCCCAATTTTCTGAGTATACATTCAGTACTTTCCAGTAGACACCTGTCTCTTTCCACTCCACCCCCCACTACAACTTAAAAAAAATGTGGGAGCTTTTTCTGCAATGTAAACTTCACTAGTAAGGGTAGAGAAAAACAAACATGCATCTTTAGTTTGTTTTTAGAACCTGACTGACCGAAACCAAACCAATTTGACCTGTTCTTGCTATGCCTGCTTTGGTCCACTTTTGTCCCCCTAATTTTTATTTTTTAATCAAACATTTTAGTCTGAGATAATTGTAGATTTATATGCAGTTGTAAGAAATCATAAATTCCATGTAACTCTTACCAAGTGGAAGCATCTTTGATGTAGCATTTTATACTACAGAGTAATATCACAACCAAAAATATTTGATACCAAGATACCAATATTTCCATCATCACAAGGATCCCTCACATTGCCCTGTACCCTTAATTTTTAAATCTTCATCTTAGGCAACATTTGGAAGTAAATACTCATTAAGTCCCTACTCAGTTCTATCCATTCAAAATAAGAGAACTGTCTGCATAAGCCATTAAAAAAAAAACCTTCGTGCTTCCCTGGTGGCGAAGTGGTTGAGAGTCCGCCTGCCGATGCAGGGGACGCGGGTTCGTGCCCCGGTCCAGGAGCATTCCGCATGCCGCGGAGCGGCTGGGCCCGTGAGCCATGGCCGCTGAGCCTGCGCGTCCAGAGCCTGTGCTCCGGCTGAGCCTGCGCGTCCAGAGAAGTGAGAGGCCCGCGTACCACAAAAAAAAAAAAAACCTTCATGTTACACAAAGTACTGGTTAGGATTGTCACCACATAATGTAAGATTCTTAAGCCACTACTACAATATCCTTTGCATATGGGATTTTTCAAGCTAAAACTGCAGTTCTAGTTTCATGAAACAAAAATTTTAACAGATATGCATACTGAATGATTCCATTATATAAAGTTCTACTCAAAATTAAAGTGAACAGTAATTAGGGAGAGGGAAGACTGAGAAAGGCTACATGTGAGCTTCCTAGAGAGAAGTATTCTACACCATGATAGGCTTATGAGAAACAGTTATATCCGTTTGTCAAAACCTTACTGGAATTAGGCAATGGTTTCTTAGATATGACATCAAAAGCACAAAAAAAGAAAAAGGGATAAATTAAACTTCATCAAAATTAAAAACTTCTGTGCTTCAAAGGACACCATCAAGTGAAAAGACAACCCACAGGAGAAAATACTTGCACATCATACATCTGATAAGGGACTTGTATCCAAAATATACAAAGAATGCTTACAACTCTCAGTAAAAAGAGAAATAATCCAATTTTTAAAAAAACAGGCAAAGGACCTGAATAGACAGTTCTTCAAAGAAGGTATATAACAGGCCAATAACTACAGAGTTTAAAACATGCTCAACAACATTACCATCGGGGCAATGCAAATCAAAACCACGATGAGATACCACTGCACACCCACTAGGATGATTATAATCAAAAAGACAGACAAGTACAAGCAAGGATGTGGAGAAACTGGAACCCTCATAGTTGCTGGTGAGGCTGTAAAAGGGTGCAGGGTCTTTGGAAAATGGCTTGGCATTTCCTCAAAATGTTAAACACAGAGGTATCACCTGACCCAGCAATTCCACTCCTAGCTACATACCCAAGAGAAATGGAAGCACGTGTCCATACAAACCCTGTGCATGTTATGTTTATAGTAGCATTATTAATAATAGCCAAAAAGTGGGAAAAAAACAATGTCAATCAACTGATGAATGAATAAACAAAATGTAGTATGTACATACAATGAAATATATTTTAGCCATAAAAAGGAAGTACTGATATGTGCTACAACATGGATGTTCTCTGAACACATGCTAGGTGGAAAGAAGCCAAACACAAAAGGCCACAAAAATGTATGAGTCCATTCATATGAAATGTCCAAGACAGACAAAATATAAACACAAAAAGTAGATTAGTGGTTGGCCGGGGTAGGGAGGAATGGAGAGTGACTACTAATGGATACAGACTTTCATTCTGGAGTAATAAAATGCTCTGAAATTAGATAATGGTGATGGTTGCACAACTCGGAATATATTAAAAACCACTGAATTATAACTTAAAAGGGTATATACATGTGAGTTATGTATATATGAATATAATACATGCATTATATCTCAATTAAGCTATTATTAAAAGTGTAGAGTTAAGATCTTCAAGATGTATAAATTTTCCCTCGGGCTTCCCTGGTGGTGCAGTGGTTGAGAGTCCGCCTGCCAATGCAGGGGACACGGGTTCGTGCCCTGGTCCGGGAAGATCCCACACACCGCAGAGCGGCTAGGCCCGTGAGCTATGGCCGCTGAGCCTGCGCATCCGGAGCCTGTGCTCCGCAACAGGAGAGGCCACAACATGGAGAGACCAGCGTACCGCAAAAAAAAAAAAAAAAAAAAATTTCCCTCAAAATACTTTAAAAAATAATAAAAACAAAGGAGTGGGGAGGGGGTAGAAGTACAGATGAAACAAGCATGGATACAAAACAGTTCATTATACTTCTGTTCACTTTGTATGTGTTTGAAATTTTATGTGTAAAAACAACAAAATAATTTTTTTTTAATAACAAGGTAAACTAATTTTCCTAAAATCCTTTTTTTTTTTTTTTGCGGTACGCGGGCCTCTCACTGTTGTGGCCTCTCCCGTTGCGGAGCACAGGCTACGGACGCGCAGGCTCAGCGGCCATGGCTCACGGGTCCAGCCGCTCCGCAGCATGTGGGATCTTCCCGGACCGGGGCACGAACCCGCGTCCCCCGCATCGGCAGGCGGACTCTCAACCACTGCGCCACCAGGGAAGCCCCTAAAATCCATTTTTGTTGTTTTTGACAAAGGAAAAAGAATCTTACATCTTAAAAAGACCAGAGACACTGATACCTTCATTATTCTTTTGCAATGTTATATGAAAACAGAGGAATGACAGAAGACATGACGTGTGGCAAAAATGAAGATTACTTCATCTTAAAAATGTACAGGGCTTCCCTGGTTGCGCAGTGGTTGAGAGTCCGCCTGCCGATGCGGGGGACGCGGGTTCGTGCCCCGGTCTGGGAACATCCCACATGCCGCGGAGCGGCTGGGCCCGTGAGCCATGGCCGCTGAGCCTGCGCGTCCGGAGCCTGTGCTCCGCAACGGGGCAACGGGAGAGGCCACAACAGTGAGAGGCCCGCGTACCGCAAAAAAAAAAAAAAAAAATGTACAAAAAGAATTTGACTCACCCTAGTTCAAAGATAGCTCTGAATCTCCTTAGTTCAAAGACAGTTCCTTAGTTCCTGTGGTTTCCATGGTTGATGGGTGTGACAATGCCTAATAAATGGATGCAATAATACTGTGCTGTCCAATACAGCAGCCACATATGGCCATTTAAATTTTAGTTTTAATGAAATAAATTAAATTATAAATTCAATTATCAGCCTCACCAGTTACATTTCTAGTGTTCAACACCACATTGGCCTATGGCTATCATACTGGATACAGCAGATATAGATAACTGCCATCACTGCAGAAAGTTCTATTGGATAACACTCCTCGAATACATAAAAAACATCCAAAGAGAAACTACCACATTCCAGTTTAGGATTGTTATACTGTTATTTTGCTGCAAGAAACAAATCTTGAAGAACAGGGGAAACAAAGCATAAAAATATCAACCAAGGAGTATCATTCACAGAAGTTTAGACTAACTAAAGCTGAAGTTAAATTTTACTTTCAGAACCACCAAGCTACAGATGTTGGCCATGGCAACTGCTCAGAGGCAAATTTCCCCATCTGTTAAAATAGATTATCACTATACTGCCAGTTTCCTAAAGTCAGATGTAAAGATTATGCTGAATTATAAAGCAAATTATCCTTTCAGTCAAAGATCTAATGAAAAGGTATATTTATAATCCATGACCTCAAAGACCTTATGACCCACAGCAAAATACACAGGATAAAATTCCTTTCCTAACTGAGCTTTGAGGTAACAGGCATAATTAAAAGCATAATTAAATATATTTTGTTTCATCTAGAAAAAAAGTTTAACCAGATGATTTCTATACTTCTAGTTCTAAAATTGTGTGTGCATTTCATCATGATAGGTATAGATTTCCGTTAATGCCCACTGACATGAATATGCAGTTATCAGGAAACAGGTGCATTCTTAATTCAAATACTTTAGAATATTTTTAGCACTTAAAAAAATGAAGGTGAGCAAATTTAAAATATGAATTCAAATAGATTTTTATATTAGGAACCTAAAAAAACAAGAAGTTTCACCTTGTATTCCCTTTGCAAGCTATCACTACAAATGCTTGGAGTGTGAATAACATTCCAAATATCAAGAATAGAAAAGACATTTAAAATCAGGTCTTTCCTTGCCAAAACTACTGGGCACTTAAAGCTGTTCGTCAAAATGGCTCCATTTAAAGCATTTCAAACCTCTGAAAAGGTCACTCAATAATTTAAGTACATTTTATTTTACCCACATTAAATACTTTTAAATTCACTGTCTTTGCAATCCACTGCTCAAAAAAGAAATTCTCAAGGGAGAATGAAAACATGGAAATTGAAACCAGCCTATAGGCAAAATGTACAGAAGGGTCACCTGGAATCAATCTGAAGGAGAAAGTTACTACTACCGGAGCATCTGGAGTCAAATTAAATCAGGCACTATTTACATATTTCTAGTTCTATACTGACCTCACATGGTGCTTTCTTACGTTATATACAGGCCTACCTAGGTTTATATATTTGAATTAGTAAATGGGTTCTATCTTTAACCAAACTTAAATGTTTTAAAGAATAGAATAGCATTCCATATCCCTTTACCCATTGTTCAGGAACCCTCACAATTCGTCAGATCACCCCGATAAATTCATCTGTTCCCTCTAGCTGCTTCCAAAGAAAAATTCTAGCAACCAAGGACGCCAGACTGTAAAACACATAGTTAAGAGTTCTGGCACTACTAAAACATGTTAAGAAATCTTGGCAAATTACTTAAAAATCCCTTCAACCGTAAGTACCTCAGTTGTAAAAATGAATACAATAATACAAATCTACATGCAAGCAGGCATACGAGTTAGATTTAATTAAACAGAAAACTGTCCCAAATTTTTGGTGGGCTCCGAATATAAGGTACCTCTCCCCCATCTCACACTTTCCCTTCCACTTCTTCCCCTTAAGCTTTCAGGGTTTGCTCTCACGTTCTACTTAGTGTTCCGCTTATCCTCCTACTCCATCCTGCCCTTCTACTCTAGCCCATACTCCAATTCCATACAATTCCACCACCCTCCGGTTTCAAGCTGCTACTTCCCTTTGCGGCCCCTAAGGTCCCAGGCAACCCCTGCACTCTGGTCCCCCCCATCTCCCTCAGTCCCCATTTCCTCACGGCTCCTCCCCTCGGTTCCCCACCCCCTCATCACCAGGTTCATCCTGCCCCTCCAACCGTCTCCCGCCCCCAGGTTCCTTCCTGCCCCTCCAAACACAGCTTCCCCGTCTCAACGTTTCATCTTGTTCCTCCAACGGACTTCCCCAACGCCCTGCTCGCTCCTTTAGTCCCTATTTTCTCCAACACCCAACTGACTACTCCTTTCCATCCATTCTTTACAATATATACATAAATGCAAGGCACCCCCATACGTACACTGGAGCCCCCACCCCCACCTCGAGCCTCCATCTTTCCCTTTTATACTTGCTTCCTTTCTTCCTCCTCCCCACCCCCTCCACCTCCTCCGGAAGAGCCTGGTTCCCAGGCCAAGGTCTCTCACCTCATTCGGTCACTTCAGTGGTGCCAACCGCTTCATACAGGAAAAAACAACCAATCACGACCCCGTGGGCGCTTCCCCTGCGAGTCCGAGCACTTACCGGGCACCCGCCCCACCGGGTACCCCGCACATACACACGCACAAACCGAGGTCCTGGGGACGAAGGTTGGGGGGGGGGTACAGTGAGCGTTCTTACACCGGCCTCAAAAACAACCCACTTCGCTACAACCCTTCGCCATTTTGGTTTCCCGCGGACTGCCGGTGCATTCTGGGAGCGCAGAGAGACTCCGGGGCCGAATGGCAGCTCTCCAGAGCCGCGAGGGGGCGGAGACTGCGTGGTGAGCGCGGAAGAACACCGCGCCCTGAGTCCCCGGCCGGGGCTGAACAAAGAAGGACTCTTTAACTTTGCGGTGGGAGTAAGTCCTTCCGCCGCCGGCGCTATCACAATAGTGAACGCTGAGCTCGGGAGCGTAGGGTGTCTTGCTGCTGTTTGTGTTGCAGAGGAAAGATTGTGTCCAACTTTCACACTGCATGTTCTGTTCCTGAGAAATGAGACGGTGCTCGCTACGTCTTGCCTTGCCAGTATCCTTTCTGTGGGGAAAATCTCTTATCTTCACCCTGAGACCTGCTGTTCGAATTTCATTCAGCGGGGAAGAGACCCTGGATGTCAGAATTATATTTTGTTCGGCGATTATTGTCCAGCCCCAAATTCCCTCCTATCAGAAGCTACTTATATAGAAGATTTTCGGACTTTTTTTCCTGACGATGAAAGGTTCCTCTGTTTATTTGCTTTGCAAATCCTTACTAATTGTGATGAAATCTGAGAATAATTTCGTGCAAAGTGGTTTATTTTAGGAATACAGAACTTTTTCGTACTAGGGCAGACCCTTAGCCTGCCAGTATTCTGCTGCCGACAGAGGTTCCAGGTGACAGAGCGTGCATGCTTGTCTCTGTGACTTCTACTTAGATAAAACCCACCTCCTCTTAGTAGCCACATGAGGGACCTTTGTTTATAACGTTGTCAAAATATTTTAAAAATCATTTTATATTTTGTGTCATATTACATCACAGGGATAATTAGTACCATGTTTTTCAATCTGTTTAAGAAGACAGCATCAGTCTATCTGCTACCTTTCAAGTTTCATTTTGAACTCTGTGATAACATAGTTTCTCAAAAATATATATTCAATGCCCTTCACACTTCTTGGTTGAGTAGAGTTTAACTTTAAAAAAAGTAGATGCAGTCCAAAAATGGATAAAGATATTACACAAACAGGTATATATGCTGTGCATCTAAGCCTAGTCACAGAATATGAGTTTTAGAGAACATTTGGTCTAAATTCTCAACATTTCTCTCAAGTGGTCAGCAACCCTCAGCTTCAACATCTTCAGTGGTTCAATACCTCAGAGGCAGTCATTTCAATTTCACAAACACTAATAACTAGAAAGTTATTCCTTGTATAGATGTACAATCTGCCTTCCTATAATTTCCACTTACTGGTATAACTTTTGGCTTCTTTAGCCACGTGAAAGTGTTCTAATTTCTTATACATTAGAGAAGTCAATGATGCCTGTCTTTTTGAAATTAAAAAAAAAGCTTGCTATTTCCCTATGTAAACATATAAGTACAAGAGGGCAGTCATTTAATTTGAGGAAGCCAGGTGCTCAGGGAATCAAGGGCACTGAGGGAGGCACAGTAAAAAAAAAATCCTGTAACTGTGGTCTTAGGAATTTCTGGGGACTTCCCTGGTGACACAGTGGTTAAGAATCTGCCTGCCAATGCAGGGGACACGGGTTCGAGCCCTGGTCCGGGAAGATCCCACATGCCGCGGAGCAACTAAGCCTGTGCGCCACAACTACTGAGCCTGCGTTCTAGAGCCCGCGAGCCACAAGTACTGAAGCTCTTGTGCCTAGAGCATGTGCTCCGCAACAGAAGCCACGGCAGTGAGAAGCCCATGCACCGGAACGAAGAGTAGCCCCGCTCACCACAACTGGAGAACGCCCACGCACAGCAATGAAGACCCAAAGCAGCCAAAAATAAATTTAAAAATTTTTTTAATATATATATATTTTTACAGAGTGAAGTAAGTCAGAAAGAGAAAAACAAATACCGTATATTAACGCACATATGTGGAACCTAGAAAAATAGTACAGATGAACCGGTTTGCAAGGCAGAAATAGAGACACAGATATAGAGAACAAACATATGGACACCAAGGGGGGAAATTGGGAGATTGGGATTGACATATATACACTAATATGTATAAAATAGATAACTAATAAGAACCTGCTATATAAAAAATAAAATAAAATTTTTAAAAAATATATATATATTATGATGATTATTTTTTTTTAAAAAGAAATTTCTGTTAACTAAGCAACATGCAATGGATTAGAACCTTAAGAAGAAACAAATGTCAAACCTCTCAGAAGTACAAAGCAAAATAACTCCAGTCAGAGTAAACTATACCCTTTATTGTTATGTATTTCTGTGACAGTCATAAGGGTTATTCACAAAAAGTCTGGTTCTCCTTTGTTCCAAACACAGAGTAAAACTGCACTCTTTTGCACCCTTGAAGTTAGACATGGCCATGTAACTCACTTTTACCAATAGAATGGAAGAGGAAATGAATCACTTTCTGGAAAAATCTTTAAGAGGCAGTGGCACATTCCGCTCCCTCTTGCTGTGATGATCATGGAAGCATGTGTTGAGATAGGACATCTTTCACTTTGGGTCCCTAAACGACAACAAGCAGAGACTAAAGTTGTGCAACCATCACCACAATCCAGTTTTAGGATGTTTCCATCACCCTAAAAGAATTCATTATGCCCGTTTGCAATCAATCCTTGTTCTGACTTCCAAACCCAGGCGATGTGTTATCTGTCTCTGTAGAATTGCCTTTTCTGACCATTTCATATAAATGGACTCACACAGTATATAGTCTTTTGGTCTGACTTCTTTCACACAGCACAATGTTTTTGAGGTTCATCCATGTTGTACCATGTGTCTCTAGTTCTTTCCTTTTTATTGCTGAATAGTACTCCATTGTATGAATGTGCCATATTTTGTTTATCCATTCACCAGTTGATGCACATTTGGATTGTTTCCAGTTTGGGGCTATTATGAATAATGATGCTATGAACATTTGTGTACAAGTCTTGTGTAGATACTTGTTTTTACTTTTCTTGGATAGATTCCTAGAAGTGGAATTTCTGCATTGTATGGTAAGTTTATGTTTAATCTTTTAAGATACTGCCAAAGTGTTTTCCAAAGTGTAAGCAATGAGAGAGAGTTCCGATTTCTCCACATCCTCACCAATACTTGTTATTGTCTATCTTTTTTATTTTACTGACTCCAGTGGGAGTGAAGTGGTTTTTCTTCATGGTTTCAATCTGTATTTCTCTAATGGCTAATGATGTTGAGCATCTTTTCATGTGCTTATTAGCCATTCTTATATCTTGTTTGGTGAAGCATATATTCAAATCTTTTAACCACTTTTTTTTAACACCTTTATTGGAGTATAATTGCTTTACAATGGTGTGTTAGTTTCTGCTTTATAACAGAGTGAATCAGCTATATGTATACATATATCCCCATATCTCCTTCCTCTTGCGTCTCCCTCCCACCCTCCCTATCCCACCCCCCTAGGTGGTCACAAAGCACCGAGCTGATCTCCCTGTGTCATGCGGCTGCTTCCCACTAGATATTTTACATTTGGTAGTGTATATATGTCCATGCCACTCTCTCACTTCGTCCCAGCTTACCCTTCCCCCTCCCCGTGTCCTCAAGTCCATTCTCTATGTCTGCATCTTTATCCCTGTTCTGCCCCTAGGTTCTTCAGAACCATTTTTAAAATTTTTTTAGATTCCATATATATGTGTTAGCATACAGTATTTGCTTTTCTCTTTCTGACATATTTCACTCTGTATGACAGACTCTAGGTCTATCCACCTCACTACAAATAACTCAATTTCCTTTCTTTTTATGGCTGAGTAATATTCTAATGGTGTCTTTTGAAGCACAAAAGTTTCTTAATTTTGATAAAGTCCAATGGATCTTTTTTCAATGCCATATGCTTTTGATGTTATAGCTAAGAACTCTTTGCCTGACCCAAGATCACAAAGATTTTCTATTATGTTTTCTTATGGAAGTTTTATAGGTTTAGCTCTTACATTTAAGTCTATGATCCATTTGAGTTAATTTTTGTGTATACTGTGAGGTATGGGCCTGTATTCATCTTTTTGCATGTAGATTTTTATTAGAGAAACAAACTCTTGTTATGTTAAGCCACTGCAATTTGGAGTTGTCTGCCACCCAGCATTTTTTTTTTTTTTTTTTTTTTTTTTTGCGGTAGGCGGGCCTCTCACCGCTGTGGCCTCTCCCATTGCGGAGCACAGGCTCCGGACGCGCAGGCCCAGCGGCCGTGCCCCACGGGCCCAGGCGCTCCGCGGCATGCGGGATCCTCCCGGACCGGGGCACGAACCCGCGTCCCCTGCATCGGCAGGCGGACTCTCAACCACTGCGCCACCAGGGAAGCCCCCACCCAGCATATTTTAATTTACTCTGACTAAAACAATCCTGATATGTTAATATGTAACAGAACTCAATAACAACATTGAGCTCTCTACCATATTCAAAGCCAAAAATGAAAAATACAAAAATTTGAGCAGAATATTCAAAAGATTAGGTAATTCTCAAAATTTATAAAAATTTATAGAATTGAAAAATCACAGAGAATGTTATCAAATACTGTGTTTATAAACCTACAAGCTCTCAATTATTAGCTATTATTCTCTGTGGAGAAAGACTAGAAGATTTTTTACATTATTCATTGTGCAGAGATAGAAATGTGAATAACTAGACAAGTCAGAGACGTCAAAGAAACACATTCTGTAAAAAAAAAAAAAACCAATGGTTCTGACGAACCTAGGGGCAGGACAGGAATAAAGACGCAGACATAGAGAATGGACTTGAGGACATGGGGAGGGGGAAGGGTAAGCTGGGACGAAGTAAGAGAGTGGCATGGACATATATACACTACCAAACGTAAAATAGATAGCTAGTGGGAAGCAGCCACATAGCACAGGGAGATCAGCTCGGTGCTTTGTGAGCCCCTAGAGGGGTGGGATAGGGAGAGTGGGAGGGAGAAGCAAGAGGGAGGAGGTATGGGTATGTATGCATATGTATAGCTGTTTCACTTTGTTATACAGCAGAAATTAACACACCATTGTAAAGCAATTATACTCCAATAAAGATGTTAAAAAAAAAAAAGGAAACACATTCTGTGTCCTTATAGCGTTTGCTTTCGTTGGTCTGAAAAGGGAAATGGATCTGAAACATAAAAAAAAAAGAATGTTTTCATAATAATCAAATCAAAAGAATTTGTTAAAATTCCTTTCCTTTTTATCCAAAACTGAAACGTCCATGTTATAACATGAACATTGCTTTTAAACCCAGTTATTTGTTGTAAAAAATATATAGCAAATTTAGACCCCTCATATAATACATCTTAAAATATTGCATGCCCATCATCAATTTATAACCTACCATTTGCAAATTCACCCTTTATTACTTGTTTTGTGAAAATGGATGTGGACCCTTTAAATATTTTTCCCTCACCAGCTGGCAGAATGTTAAGCTTTGTCAGAGGAGAGTGCTGGAGAGACAATGCCATGTAAAGTGGTTTTCCTACCACAGTAAAGTAACACATCACACCGGTCAGAATGGCCATCATCAAAAAAATCTACAAACAATAAATGGTGGAGAGGGTGTGGAGAAAAGGGGACCCTCTTGCACTGTTGGTGGGAATGTAAATTGATACAACCATTATGGAGAACAGTATGGAAGTTCCTTAAAAAACTGAAAATTGAGAGTCCGCCTGCCGATGCAGGGGATATGGGTTCGTGCCCCGGTCCGGGAGGATCCCACATGCCGCGGAGCGGCTGGGCCCGTGAGCCATGGCCGCTGAGCCTGCGCGTCCGGAGCCTGTGCTCCACAACAGGAGAGGCCACAACAGTAAGAGGCCCGTGTACCGCAAAAAAAACAAACAAACAAACAAAAAAAAAACCTGAAAATAGAACTACCATATGACCCAGCAATCCCACTATCGGGCATACACCCTGAGAAAACCATCATTCAAAAAGACACACGTACCACAATGTTCATTGCAGCACTATTTACAATAGCCAGGACATAGAAGCAACCTAAGTGTCCATCGACAGATGAATGGATAAAGAAGATGTGGCACATATATACAATGGAATATTACTCAGCCATTAAAAAAATGAAATTGAGTTATTTGTAGATTAAAAAAATAAGAATAAATGGTTTTCCTTCCTGGTTCCAAAGTGTACTCTCAGCAGGCTACCGCAGTGTGCAAAGCTCCCCCAGAGCTGGGACCCTGTAGCACATGCACATTCCTCAGGCTTGTCAAATCATCTTTCCCCTACCCTAATCCCAGAAGAATTTACATGTGCTTCCATCAAATGATATTTGTGCTGTCTTGGCAGTCAAAAATTTAAGGCAAGTGAAAACTGTGTGTGCAGTCAAAACAAATCACTCAATTAAGAGTCATAAGGGACTTCCCTGGCCGTCCAGTGGTTAAGACTTCACGCTTCCATTGCAGGGGGCACAGTTTCAATCCCTGGTTGGGTAAAGTCCTGCATGTCGCACAGCACCGTCCCCCAATAAAAAGAGTCATAGAACTAGGTTCCAATTCATGCTTGTGACATATCCTGCCTATGACAGAAGCTTTTGAAGATTAAATCAGCAAAAGCTAGGAGGAAGGGGTTGAGAGAGAGAGAGAGAGAATTATCCAGTGGTAAGAAAAATAAAGCATCTTATCTGCTTTGCTCTGCTATTTTGTCCACTGAGTGTTCAAAGATGTAGACAAGATAAGACAGAAAGCATGATGTGAGAGACAGAATAACAGAAGCAGGAACTCTGGAAGACAAAGGACCTGAGTTGCTGGCCAGCCTCTCTCACTTTATTAGCTGAGTGATCTTGGGCAAGTTTCCTAAACTCTCACAGCCTGAGCTTCTTTGCTGAATTCAATGGGAGGATAAGAATATCAACATTAAAGCTTTATCATTTGGATTAAATAAAATAATATGTGTAAAAGTATTTTTTTCTCTTACAGCAATTATTACATGTCTGACTCCCCTGATTCAACTGCGAGCTTCTTGAGGGTAGGAAACCATTACTATTCTTTTTTTTTTTTTTTTTTTGCGGTACGCGGGCCTCTCACTGTTGTGGCCTCTCCCGTTGTGGAGCACAGGCTCCAGACGCGCAGGCTCAGCGACCATGGCTTACGGGCCCAGCCGCTCCGCGGCACGAACCCGTGTCCCCTGCATCGGCAGGCGGACTCTCAACCACTGCGCCACCAGGGAAGCCCCCATTACTATTCTTTATATCACTATTCCTGGAAACACATCTGAACCACAGATCTGCCTTTATATAAATAAAATTTTAAATGGATATTTATTTAACAATAAATAACAGAAAAACTGTGCTACACAGTGTTCAGGACAGGGTACAAGCATTGATAATATATATCCACAAAGTGGGCTGGAGGGCTTAGAGTGTGGAGATAGTGCCATTAATAAGTAATTGAGATACAATACAAATGTACAGAGGTGTGAAGGGTGTGATGTATGCTAGGAATAAGAACAAATTTAGTGAAACCTAGTGTGAAAGATAGAAACAGGATTGAAAGATGGTTGGGTCTTATAGTGAGAGACCTCGTAGGACAAGTGGTATCAGTCAAGACTTTTTTCATTGCAAGGGTCATGACTGTAACCAGAACAAGCCTTGGAAAGGTGAAAACCCTTGCCTTGGTGTTGCCTAGAAACAGAAACTAAAAAGATATGAGGATACTCCGTCTCTCTCCCTCTCTCTCTCTCTCTCTCTCATTTCTTCTCCTCTCTGAATGGTGTTTCATCTCTTCCTCTGCAGATGGCGTTCTCTGTTTAGTGGGAAACAGGGCTTTTAGGAAGGTTATATTTTCTAGAGGAACCAATTAAGAAAAGGGAATTTTCTACCTCTACCTCCTTCCCCCATCCCTACCCGCCACCTTTAGTGTACCAGCCAAAAAAAAAAAAAAAAAAAAAAAAAAAAAAAAAAAAAAAAAAAAATCCCAGTGAAGTATTCTGTTGGGCTAGGCTCCGGTCACATGCCCATCCTGAACCAGATGTTATAGGCAGGAAGATGAGATAGTCAACAAAAATTGAACCAATGCCCATCCCTGTAACCAAAAAAGTGGAGTCTTATTAGCTGTCACCGCAAGAGGCAGAGTACTGGACTTGACTGGGAGATAAGATGTTTTACCAAAGAAGGATTTGCTATTCTGGGCTATCAAAATATTTTAAATCTACTAACATGCAGTGAAGTTTGAACTTCCATTATTATAATAATAGTAATAATATTTATTGAATGTTTACCCTCTGCTAAGATGTGTGAAAAAGTACTTTACATATACTATTTTATTTAACATTCCCAACCACCCTATGAAGCAGATAGTAACAATTCCTGTTTTACAGGTAAAGCATCTGAGGTACAGAGAAGATAAGCAAATTGTCCAGGGTCACAGAACAGTAAGTGCAGATCTGAATCCATTTTTTTTTTTTTTTTGGCAGCACTACGCAGCTTGCAGGATCTTAATTGTCCGACCAGGGATTGAACCTGGGCCACCCCAGTGAAAGCGCCACGTCCTAACCATTGGACCACCAGGGAATTCCCTGAATCCAGTTTTGTTTGACTCTGGAGATGATTTTTTAATCACTATCCTATAGAGAAATAGGAGAATCGTCAGAGGATTTTTAAATAAATCCATCCTTTAGAAATATATCTCTGGTAGTAGTGTGGAAATTGGATTCAAGATGGGAAATACTGCAAATAAAGAGGCCGCTGCAACTGTCTAGGTGAGTAACGGCTGAAGGTCTGAACAGCGAGGAAAGAAAGACATCAGAGACAGAAGGAGATGCCAACAAAACTTGGCAGTCACTGGAAGAGATAGGTGACAGAATGAGTTGATTTGAGGATAATCTTTGAGGTCTGTGGCTTGAGTGAGATGAGAGATGATGACTGTATTTCTTCGTTTCTTCTTCCCTCTTTCCTTTCTTTCTTCCCTTCTTCATTTTTGCAAAGACTGGATAAGGTGGTTGGTATAAAAATTAACCAAGATAGATAATAAAAGGTATGGAACAATTTGAGGGAAAAACTAATTAACTAAGTTCTGAACAGTTTGAGTTTAAGGTGCCCATGGGATATTAAAATAAGATGTCAAGTATGCAGCAGGAAGTTCATCTGGAGCTCAATAAAGGAGAGGGATGGTATTTGACAGAAAGCTACACACCTAATAAAGCCTTGGTAGTCCAGTCCAGTTTGCTTCACTGGTGTTCTTCCCTGTCTCTCCTATGCCAGGAACAAGGGTTTGGCAAAAATAGTAATTATAAATGAATCAGAATATATTTAATTACATAATCTTGGGTATTCAAATTTAATTTCACAAAATGTACAAATTAAACTGGAGTATTTGAAGGATTGCTGACAAAAGAAAACAGGAATGAATAAATAGGGTCAATTTGTGGATCTTGTTTCACCGCTGTCATTAGTTAATCATTATCTCTGTGGTAAGATTTTTTTCTTCTTCTTTATGTTCCTCTCTATTTCCTAATTTTTCCACTCTTGTAATATTTAAAATGATATTTAAAACTCATGCAGTGAGTTAAAACCTATACAGCGGTATAGGTTTCTGGTCATGTAACCTGTGAGAAAATGTAAATGCTGTCAGCTAGGAGCTTTTGAAAGCTCCCAGGCTGTCCAAACGTGGGGAGCTCTCCAGGGTACTGGACTGCCTCTCCTGAAATTCTGACCGGTGAACCAGATCTTTATGTCTCTTCTGACTTATCTGTCCTTGGTCTACCCTGAATCCTGCCCTCTGATCAACTGGCTGTCTCAACTGTGTCTTAACTGGCAACTTAGTTCTCTGGATGAGTTCCCAACAGGTTTTAACTGTTAATTTTATGCTGATGCCTTCAAAATCGGTAGAACCAGTAACTTTCTTCCCACCCAAACTCATCTGTTCCATTTCTGTTGACATTAACCTTCCTTAATTTATATAAAAAATACTACTGAGTATACAAAGAAATGCAAAATGCAAAACTATGAAACTTCCAGAAGATAATATAGGAGAAAGCCTTTGTGATTTGGGTTTGGCAATTTGTTTTTAGATGCACCACCAAAACCATGCTCCATGAATTAAAAAATTGATAAGTTGAACTTTATGAAAATTAACTTCACTCTGCAAAAGACACCATTAAGAAAAGGAAATCAAGGATTGGGAGAAAATATTTGCAAAACACATCCAGTAAAGAACATATCCAAAAAATACAAAGAACTTTTAAAGCTCAACAATAAGAAAACAAAGAACCCAATTAAAAATGGGCAAAAAACCTGAACAGACAACTTACCAAAGAAGACATACAGATACATACAGACATACAGACAAATAAAGCATATGAAAAGATGCTCAACATCATATGTCATTAAGGAACTGCGAGTTAAAACGATGAGATACTATTACACACCTATTAGAATGGCTAAAATCCAAAATGCTGATAAAACCAAATGCTGGTGAAGATGTAGAGCAATAGGAACTCTTATCATTGCTGGAGAATGGTACAGGCACTCTGGAAGACAGTTTGGCAGTTTCTTACAAAACTAGGTACAGTCTTACCATATGATCTGGGAATCACAATCTTAGGTGTTTACCCAAATAAATATAAATATGTCCACACAAAAACTTGCACATGAATGTGTACATGTTTGTAGCAAAACTAGAAGCAACCAACATGTCCTTCAACAGTTGAATGGATAAACAAACTATGGTACATCCTTACAGTGGGATATCATTCAATGATAAAAAGAAATGAGCTATGAAGCAATGAAAGGACATGGAGGAAACAAATGCATATTGCTAAGTGAAAGACGCCAGTCTGAAAAGGCTACACACTGTATGAGTTCAACACTGTGATATTCTGGAAAAGGCAAAACTATAGAGACAGTAAAAAGATCAGTAGTTGCCAGAGGTTAGGAAGGAGAGAGAGGGAAGAATAAATAGGAAGAACACAGGGGATTTTTAGCATCATGAAACTATTATGTATTATGCTATAATGGTGGATCATGACATTATGCAGTTGTCAAAACCCATAGAACTATACAACACAAAGAATGAACCTTAATGTAAGCTATGGACTTCAGTTAATGTTTCAATATTGTCTCTTTAATTCTAACAAAAACACCACGCTAAAGACGTAATATGGGAAACCGGGGTGGGGGAGGGGGCATTATATGGTAACTGTACTATCTGCTCAATTTTTCTGTAAGCCTAAAACTTATAAAAATTAGATAATAAAAATATTATCTAATGTCTACTATATGTCAGCCATTGCCCTAAAAACTGGGATGATTGGCCCTCTTGGCATTTCAATGTAGCATGTGGGTTGTAGGGGGGACAGATACTAATGAAATATTGTCACAAGTGCATAATTACATGCTGCTGTGAATGAAAGTTTCGTGGGACTATGAGACCTTATACCTAGTGTGGAGGTCTAGGGAAGTCTTCCCTAAGGAAGAGATGTTAGAACTATGATCTCAAGGGTGAATAAGAGTTAATTAGATGTGTGATTTTGTTTGTTTGTTGTTTGCTTATTTGTTTGTTTATTTACAGTATGGGGATTCACCCCTTTTATTTATTTTTTTTAAATTTTTTTTTTTCAGGAAAATCCTGGTCTTAGAGCAGATCAGTATACATAGTTATTTGGTCTTTTTACATATGCACTTTTTAAGGAGGATGAGGTTTCATTTTCTGTTGAAGAGTTTGTTACTATGGAGTCTGGCTTTTGAGTCATTCTATCCAGTTCCTCCTGAACATTTGTCAACACATTTTTTTGTCCTGACTTCTTGGCTGTGCTCTGCACCCCACCAGCACCAGGACTTCTAGGAGAGCCTGTTTTTTTACTCAACAGACTATTGAAGAAGCTGGCCAACACCCCTTCACTTGCTGCATTATTTTTCATGTTTGTGTCTGGCTTCTTTACCGACGTGCCTGGGGAGGCACTAGGCAGGCTGGCAGGCTCTCCCTGGCCCTGTAACCCCTTTTATTTTTTTACTGAAAATGTCTCCCAAAAAGGAGCCACAAGGCACAGCCAAGTGTGACAATACAGACCTCTCCCCTTGCTGCAAGCTGTTTTGACAATCATATTAAAGATACCAGGACCCCATCACCAAACAGGACTCAGAACATGAACATCCCCACCACCTGCATCATACAGCAGGCGCCACCCAGGCTCACTATAGCCAGGAGGATGCAGTCAGCCACCAGCTCCACCAGCCTGGCTTCTCTCCTCTCCTGAGAAAAAGTCCTCAACAACCAAGTTAAGGGTTATATTCTTCCTTTTTAGGCAGCCAGGCTTATGGTTGGAAGGCCCCGTAGTGTTAACAAAGATCCTGGGAGTCTCTGCTTCTGACGGGATCACTGTATTCCCATGTAGGGAGCACCAGAAGCCCGGGATCCACCAGCACCTGCACTGCTCAGTGCACCTCTCAGGGCAGCAATGCCAGGCTCCCACCTCACTGCTCCATTCAGCTGCACCCCTCCCCACTGGGTCCCATCATGCCTTTTAAAAAAGATTCTGTATAATGAGTGGAGAGCAGACAGGTATATTTAGTGGCCTCACTCAGCACTCCAGAATCATCAATATGGAGCCTCTGGATCTCTCCCAGCTGCCAGCTCCCCCCAACACCTGCACTCATTCTTCTGTTAGAGTTAGAATTAGGGTCAGGATGGGGGGTGTTAGAAGGGAGAGCATTCTGACAGAGGGTGGGTAAGGTCCCGTAGTGAGATGCAATATGTATAGGACTGAAGGAAGGCCCAAGTGGCCAGAGCACAGAAAGCAAAGAGGTGAGTGCACAAGCTGAGGCTAAAGAGCCTGGTGGGGGCTACCCTACAGAGGACCCTATGCACCAGAAAAAAAGGGGTTCACATTCTTAACCTAAAATCAGTAGGAAGACCTTCAAAGATTTTTCAGCTGAGTGTTGACATGATTGCATTTGAAAAAGACCTCTGGCTACTTAGTGAAGAAAAGATTGCAGGGTTTCTCAAGCTCAGCACTATTGACACTTTGAGAGGGATAATTCTTTGTTGTGGGGCCCTGTCCTATACATTATAGGATGTTTAACATCATCCTTGGCATCTCCATGCTAGATGTATCCACACATGGAGTTGAGACAACCAAAGTTTCCAGACATTGCCAAATGTCCCCAAGGGGCAAAATCATC
The DNA here is from genome assembly GCF_002837175.3 of Physeter macrocephalus. Lineage (NCBI taxonomy): Eukaryota > Metazoa > Chordata > Mammalia > Artiodactyla > Physeteridae > Physeter > Physeter macrocephalus. The sequence goes on from NC_041217.1 coordinate 102,123,368, forward strand.
CCTCATTGAGAATCACTGAATTAAGGAAGAGCAAGAGAGAATGACGGAGACCATTGGCGATTTCACCGTAGCCCAGGTAGCGATTATCGTAGCTTAGAATTGAGGAAGTGGAAAAGGAAGGATGTGAACTGATTAGGGTTAGGATTAGGGATTAGGGAGACATTTAGGAAGTAAAGTCAATGATATAGGTTGCTTGGTTGAAATGGAAGGAGCAAGTGAGAGGAATTAAGGAGAATGATTGATTCTGGCCCAAGCATACAGGCAGGTGCTTAGTACCATGAGCTAAGATTCCAGGTAGATCCTAGATTTTGAGCCAATGTAAAAGCGGAACAAGACTTTTGGAAGTATTGGGATATGTGAATATAATTGTACATGTAGGAGGAATATAAATCATTAGAGGCCAAAAGGCAAACTGTAGTAGTCAATTACATTGGTAGCCCCCAGTGAACCATGCCTCCTGGCATTCATGCCCCTGTGTAATCCCTCCTCTTGAATCTAGGCTGGCTTTGTGACCTTTAACTAATGGAATATGGCAAGAAAAACATTCTGAGACTTCTGAGCCCAGGTATTAAGAAGGCCTGGCAGCTCCCACATTTGTGCCCTAAAGTGGCCGTTTAAAAAGCTAGTGGCCATTTAAGAAGTCTACGTACACTGAGATCACCACGCTATGAGAGGCCCAACCTTGCTATTTGGAGAGACCATGTGGAAGATAAGTGAAGCCCCTTGCCAGTAGTCCCAGCTAAGCTTCCAGTTTACAGCACCAATTTGCCAACCATATTTATGAGGCCAGCTTGGAAGTGCATCCTTCAGCTCCAGTCAAGCCATCCATGTGAGCCGATGTGCTGGCCCCATCAAGACCTGACCAAATTTCAGAATTACGAGCAAATAAGTTGTTGTTTTAGGTCGGTAACTTTGAGATGCTTTGTTACATAGCAACAGATAACTGAAACAGTCAGCCTCTCTAAGGCTCAGTTTTGCCTACTGTAAGTTAGAAATAATAATAATACCTACCTCAGATTTGTTGTAAGGGTAATTTAAATAATGCCTGGCACTAGAAGTACTCAAATATTGCTATTTTTATTCTTGTAGTCACCAAAAAAAATGCTTAATAGTTGACAATTTTATTGCACAATATTGATTAATATTGTTAACGTTAACAGAGCAGTTGTCACCGTCTCTGGATGCCCTATATTGAACAGAAACTCTCAGTCACTCTGCTCCCTTCTTTGCTTCATAGCACTTATCACCACTTGAAAAATATATTTTTATTATCTGTCTTCAACACTAGAATACAAACTCCATGAGAGTTAAGACTTTGTTTTGTTCATTGTGATATCCCTAGTGACCTGTCACATATCTGGTCAATAACTATTTATTGAATGAGTAAGTGAATGAATGTTGTTGCTCATACATGTCCATTTTTCACTAGGGAAATAATGGAAAATTTCCTGTATTATACCTAAAGCTTAGAACTTATCAATTATTCCTTCTCAACACAGCACGTTTGATTGGTTGATTAGATAGTAAAGCTACTTTTCTCTCCTATAGGGAAATCTTGGGGTGCAAACAATGGGAAAGCAGGCAGACTACAGTTGCAGACCAACTTAAATTCAACCAGTTTAATTCATTAAGCTTTACAAGCTAATTCTTCGGCTTTTATTTCTTGGCTTAGTCACAACTGTGTCCCAGATGTATTCAGTTAGCTTTGAACTTGACCCTTTCTTTCAGCCTAAAGCTCTCTTAAACACAACCACTCAACCAACCATGAGAGCAGTGGTTTTTCTTCAGCTGAGGTTTGGCCAGGACATTTATCAAGAACACTTCTTCCTGAGCACACACCAATTTATTGGGTTGGCCGAAAGGTTTGTTCATTTTTTTCCATAAGATGGCTCTAGGAGCGCTTAGTTGTCTTTAACTTCATTCAAAACAATTTTGTTAGATTGTATTGTGACAGCTGTCATATCAGCGTGCATTTTTTTAAAAGCTTATCAAAACTGGTGAATTTTTGTGTAGCCATTTTAATATTGAAGATGGAAGAAAAAAAGCAACATTTTCAGCATATTACACTTTATTATTTCAAGAAAGGTAAAAACACAACTGAAACGCAAAAAAAGGTTTGTGCGGTATATGGAGAAGGTGCTGTGACTGATCAAATGTGTCAAAAGTGGTTTGAGAAGTTCATGCTGGAGATTTCTTGCTGGACAATGCTCCACGGTCAGGTAGACCAGTTGAAGTTGATAGAAATCAAATCCAGACACTAACTGAGAACAATCAACATTATACCACGCGGGAGATAGCCGACATACTCAAAATATCCAAATCAAGCATTGAAAATCATTTGCACCAGCTTGGCTATGTTAATCACTTTGATGTTTGGGTTCCACATAAGTTAAGCGAAGAAAACCTTCCTGACCGTATTTTCTCATGCAATTCCCTGCTGAAATGTGACAAAAACGTTCCGTTTTTAAAACAAATTGTGATGGGCGATGAAAAGTGGACACTGTACAATAATGTGGAACGGAAGAGATCGTGGGGCAAGTGAAACAAACCACCACCAACCACACCAAAGGTCGGTGTTCACCCAAAGAAGGTGATGTTGTATATACAGTGGGATTGGAAGGGAATCCTCTATTATGAGCTCCTTCCGGAAAACAAAATGATTATTTCCAACAAGTACTGCTCCCAATTAGACCAGCTGAAAGTAGTACTCTATGAAAAGCATCCAGAATAAGTCAACAGAAAACGCATAATCTTCCATCAGGATAACGCAAGATCACATGTTGCTTTGATGACCAGGCAAAAACTGTTACAGCTTGGCTGGTAAGGTCTGATTCATCTGCCGTATTCAACAGACATTACACCTTCAGATTTCCATTTATTTCGGTCTTCACAAAATTCTCTTAGCGGAAAAAAATTCAATTCCCTGGAAGACTATAAAAGACACCTGTAACAGTTCTTTGCTCAAAAAGATAAAAAGTCTGGGGAAGATGGAATTATGAAGTTGCCTGAAAAATGACAGAAGGTGGTGGAACAAAAGGGTGAATATGTTGTTCAATAACGTTCTTGGTGGAAATGAAAAATGTGTCTTTTATTTTTACTTAACAACCGAAGGAACTTTTTGGCCAACCCAATAGCTCTTAAAAATGCTACTGCTTTCAAAACTTTCTAAAGTTTACCTCTAATAGATTTGATCAGCATAACCTGAAATCTAATCTAATTTCTTTAAAAGTTTTTGCATTGCTCTCCCCCGCACCTGGTTTACCGGCACTGATTTATATATCTACAGCCCTAGGGACAGGCTTGTCAGTCACCTGCCTATACCAACATTGGGGAATGGGCATCATCATCCCTTGAGCCTAAAAGACCTGTAATTGACATAGGCAGGTGCTGTAAGTCCTTATGTATTGGAAGGTGTTATACATGCAGGATCACCACAGGTCTCTGCAGACTGTATTCAGGATATTGAATGGAATGTGGCAACTTTGCTGAGAGCTGCAGTGTTTGTGTGCTGCTCTTTCTTTTGAGTACACACAGCCAGGGGTTCTAATAGAGAATCTCTCTGTTTACTTTAAGTCTTCAGAGGATCTCACTGGATTGCTTTGTGTTTTGGTCAAGTGTTATAGTGTATAGACTGTTGTCCATGTTGAATTGTTACTTGCACTTCAGGTACAAAAATTAGCTAAAAATTAAAGACTTTAAAAGCTAAAACTGTAAAACTCTTAGAAGAAAACATACCTGTGACCTTGGATTAGATAATGGTTTCTTAGATATGGTACCAATAGCACTAGCAAAGAAAAAATAGATAAATTGGACATCAAAATGAAAAAAAATTGTATTTCAAAGGACACTATCAAGAAAGTAAATGGGGGGACTTCCCTGGTGGCACAATAGTTAAGAATCTGCCTGCCAATGAAGGGGACACAGGTTCAATCCCTGGTCCGGGAAGATCCCACATGCCGCAGAGCAACTAAGCCCATGCGCCACAACTACTGAGCCTGCCTTCTAGAGCCCGCGAGCCACAGCTACTGAGCCCACGTGCCTAGAGCCCACGCTCCACAAGAGAAGCCACTGCAATGAGAAGCCCGCGCAGCACAACAAAGAGTAGCCCCCACTCACTGCAACCAGAGAAAGCCCGCACACAGCAACGAAGACCCAACACAGCCAAAACTAAATAAATAAATTTATTAAAATAAATAAATAAATTTATCTTTTAAAAAAAAGTAAATGGGAAAAAATATTTGGAAATCATATATCTGATAAGGACATTTAACCAGAATATATAAAGAACTCAAATTTCTTATGAAAAGACCAACGATTTAATTGAAAATGAGCAAAGGAGATGAATAGAAATTTCTCCAGAAACACAGGCAGTATGCTCTTTGACATTGGCCTTGGCAATATTTTTTTTGAATATGTCTCCTCGGGCAAGGGAAGAAAAGGAAAAAATAAACAAATGAGACTAGATCAAACTAAAAAGCTTTTGCACAGTGAAGGAAACTATCAACAAAATGAAAAGGCTGCCTACTGAATGGGAGAAGATATTTGCAAATGATATATCCGATAAGGGGTTAAAATCCAAAATATACAAAGAACTCATACAACTCAATATAAAAAAACCCAGCCAACTCAATTAAAAAATGGGCAGAAGACCTGAATAAACATTTTTCCAAAGAAGACATACAGGTAGCCAACAGGCACATGAAAAGATGTTCAACAACACTAATCATCAGGGAAATGCAAACAATCAAAACCACAATAAGATTTCATCTGTCAGAATGGCTATTATCAAAAGGAAAACAAGTGTTGGTAAGGATGTGGAGAAAAGGGATCCCTTGTGCACTGTTGGTGGGAATGTAAACTGGTGCAGCCACTATGGAAAATAGTATGGAGGATCCTCAAAAAATTAAAAATAGAACTACCATACCATCCAACAATTCCACACCTGGGTATATTTCTGAAGAAAACAAAAACACTCTTTCAAAATGATATATGCATCCCTATGTTCATTGCAGCATTATTTGCAATAGCCAAGATATGAAGGCAACCTAAGTGGACATCAATAGATGAATGGATGAAGATGTGGTATATATACACAATGGAATATTACTGAGCCATAAAAAAGAATAAAATCTTGCCATTTGCAACTTTTGGATCTAGAAGATATTATGTTAAGTGAAATAAATCAGACAGAGAAGACAAATACTGTATGATTTTACTTATATGTAAAATCTAAAAAACAAAACAAGTGAACAAACAAAATGAAACAGAAACCAAGTCATAGATACAAAGAACAAACAGGTAGTTGCCAGAGGGGAGGTGGGTAAGGGGATAAAAGAAATAGATGAGAGAGATTAAAAGGTACAAACTTCCAGTTACAAAATGTCACGGGAATGAAATGTACAGTGTGCGGAATATAGTCATATTTTTGTATAGTATCAGATGGTAACTAGACTTATTGTGATGATCATTTAAAATGTATAGAAATATCAAATCACTGTGTTGTGTGCCAGGAACGAACATAGTGTTATAGGTCAATTATACTTCAAAAACAAACAAACTTATAGAAAAGAGATAAGATTTGTGGTCATCAGAGTGGTGGGAGGAGGAATTGGATGAGGGTGGTCAAAAGCTACAAAATTCCAGTTATAAGATAAATAAGTACTAGGGACACAATGTACAACATGATTAATATAAGTAACACTGCTCTATCTTATATATGGAAGTTGTTAAGAGAGTAAACCCGAAGAGTTCTCATCACAAGGAGAAAAAACTGTTTTTTCTTTTATTTTATATCTATATGAGATGATGGATGTTCACTAAACTTATTGTGGTCATCATTTCATGATGTATGTAAGTCAAATCATTATGCTGTTTACCTTAAACTTATACAGTGCTATATGTCATTATAGCTCAATAAAACTGGAAGGAAGAAATTAATTTTTTAAAGAGCCTAAAAAACTATAATTTAGTTCTTTTAAAATTACTTATTCACTTTCTAGCATAGGGCAAATATTGTAGTAAACCAAGAAACATATTTAATCATGATAATCCCTTGTATTTCCTTTGTCATATATTATCTCATTTGATCCTTTAACAGCTTAATTTTGTTCTTCTGCTTAAAATTAACAAAGGTTGGGGACTTCCCTGGTGGCATGGTGGTTAAGGACCTGCCTGCCAACGCAGGGGACACGGGTTCGAGCCCTGGTCTGGGAAGATCCCACATGCCGCGAAACAACTAAGCCGGTGTTCCTCAACTACTGAGTCCGCGCGCCTGGAGCCCATGAGCCACAACAAGTGAAGCCACCACAATGAGAAGCCCGCACACCGCAACGGAGAGTAGCCCCCACTTGCCACAACTAGAGAAAGCCCGCAACAAAGACCCAATACAGCCAAAAATAAATAAATAATTTTTTTTAAAAATTCACAAAGGTTAACTGTGAAACCTAGTCATTTTGAGAAAGGACTCTTAAGAATCCCCTGAGAGGACTTCCCTGGTGGCGCAGTGGTTGACAGTCGGCCTGCCGATGCAGGGGACGCGGGCTCGTGCCCCGGTCCGGGAGGATCCCACATTGCCGCGGAGCGGCTGGGCCCGTGAGCCATGGCCGCTGAGCCTGCGCGTCCGGAGCCTGTGCTCCGCAACAGGAGAGACCACAACAGTGAGAGGTCCGCGTACAGAAAAAAAAAAAAAAAAAAGAATCCCCTGAGAATAGCTTGCTTGAAAATATACATATGAGTTCATTTTTAATAGAATCAGACTTTTAAGTCCCTGCTTGGCTTTTAAGTCTAATTCTTTAGACTCTGGAATGGCTTATGCCAAGGCCTTGTGATGCTTGGTTGCGTCAATGGTCCAGGGTCATTCAAGAAAGAAGGCGGAAGGATTTCCCTGGTAGTCCAGTGGGTAGGACTCTGCGGTCCCAAGGCAGGGGGCCTGGGTTCGATCCCTGGTTGGGGAACTAGATCCTGTAGGCCGCAACTAAGAAGCCCGCATGCCACAACTAAGACTCCATGCAGCTGAAATAAATAAATATTTTTTTAAAAAGAAAGAAAGAAGGTGGGAACGAAATGCTGTATGCCCTGCTCAGATTTTATTTGGGCAATCTTGTGAAAATAACTCTACGTTCCTTTATTTCCTCTTCTGTACAACAAATAGATTAAACAACATTACTGATTTTAAAAAGGGAGAAATTTCTCCAAAGATAATCCACAAATGGCCAACGAGCACAGCAAAAGATGTTCAACATTATTGGCCATCAGGCTCCTTTACTTCAGCAGGAGACAGCTCAAGGATCATCTTAACTTCAGACCTTCCCATGGAGTCAGCTAAGACCTTGTTGTGGCTACATTGCAGCCAAATTCTTCCTCTGCCCACTCTTTCTTTCTTCCCTTCCTCTATAAGTGTTGATTTTAAAAGATTCCTAAATAAACTTCCCATTTGTTACTTTCCATCTCAGGGTCTGCTTCCCAGAGAACCCAACCTGTAACAAACTGCTTTTAGCAGAAGTTCATGTACCTAGTAGGGGCAGATGTATGAGAGGTACTCCAGGCCAGAAAAATAGATTATGATAACTATATGGATAAAATGATGACCAAACCAAGGACTTTGGCTCAGTGGATTTGTAATCTAAGCCAGTCAGAAAATGCATGGTGCTTGGTCTTTCATTCTTCTCCTGTGCCCAGTGCAGGGCTGACCTTGGGAAGGGAGGGGCCCAACTCTTTGGGATTTTCTGCTACCACTAGGCTAGCTCTAATCTCCACTTCAGTTGTAGTTACTATATTTATGTCTTATTTCAAAGGTCCCTGTATTTCCCATTATGAACTTGTTAATATTAATGGTCATTAAACTGACCATACTTTATCAAATAAATATTTTAGAAATTGTACTATAGATTTATTGTCTTCATGTGCTGTCTTGTTTGTACTAATGCCTGGTTAAAATATTTTACTCTACATAAATAACAAGGGCTAGGAACAATGATAGGTTTTGTCACTTTCATTTCTGCAAGGTTTTGAAGTTGACACAGGGACTTTGATCCTAGGGTTCAACACATATGAGACATCTTCCCCAATGAAGCCCAGGCCAGCTGGAGGGAGAAATTAGGACAACAAACTGTTTTTAAATATTTATTTATTTATTTGGTTGTGCCAGGTTAGTTGCAGTGGGCTGGCTCCTTAGTTGCGGCATGCAAACTCTTATTTGTGGCATGCATGTGGTATCTATTTCCCTGGTCAGGGATTGAGCCTGGGCCCACTGCATTGGGAGCACAGAGGCTTAACCACTGCCCCACCAGGGAAGTCCCTAAACTTTTTTAACTAGCCTTCCCCTAAAGGATGGGAGGATGATATAGGACCAGGGTTGGGGTAGGTCAGCGGTTGAGGAAAACCAATGTAACAGTATGGAATTGCTTTTCCAGGCCCAAGGGGATAGGTAGAGCCTGGCACAGGTCTGTGTTTATATCCCAGGTCACAGTAAAATGGCAGGGATGTCTAGACAGAAGGTGACTAAAAGATACCATTGTCATTTTGATTTCTAGCATCTGCACAGTATTTGATGTTTGTCACAGGAGTTACTGGAAAAGAGATGAGTGAGCATGTTCATCCTTCTTACCATCATACTGCAGAGTCTAGACCAACATTTCACATAAAGTGCTCTGAGGCTGGAAGAATCTATATTTTTAACCTAAAAAACTTCGTGTCATTTTCCCTTAAATAAGTCAGTCAATTTCATCCGGGCCTTTTTTGATTCCATTATTTCTTTCTAGAGATGAAGTAGGAAGAATAGAGTAGAATGGATCTGGATATATTGTAGTTTGTGGAAGGGTAGAGCAGTGTTTTCAATTTAGTTTTACATTTAGTGTTTGGTGATGCTCAATCCTTTATTGGTGTGTTGCCTATAACAGCTTGAATTAGTATCTTATTAACTACAGGAGTAGTTAATAATGACTTACCATTATTCTCTGAATATATTTTAAAGAAATGTCACCTTGCATTTGTTCATGCTGAAACCTATCTGACATGTTTTTTGCCCAGCCTCACTGTCTTACAACAGCTTCCTCTAATTTATCCTCATGAGTTTGGGTTTTCATCACAAAGAAGAACTAAGTGTCACCTACATATCACTTTCTCCCTTTAAGTCTTATTTTTCTTCATCTGTGAAGTAGGATAATACTACAATATATCACTCATAGGAAATATTAAGTAAGTAACCCATGTAATGTGCCTAGCATGATGTCTGATATATAGTGGCATTCTAGGAATGTAAATTTCTCTTCCCTCTCTTATTGGGTTCCTTAACAATTGAACACTCCCATTGATTCCTTTTTCTCTGTGGTTGTTAGAACAGGTCAAAACTCCTCAATGAATTACAAACATATTCAAGGGTTATTAGAGCCAACCATATGTGTATGAACTTTCAGAATTAGATAATTACAGTAATATTGACCTAATAGTTTCAGATTATATTAGTCAGGTCAGTATGCATTACAACTCGGGTTAGGCATTAATACAGCAATATCTCAGAATATTTTCTCTCTCCAACTTTAGACAAATTTTGATTAAACGACTCAACACAAAACTTCAATTATTCTGATATTTAGAAATACATACTTGTAAATAAATAACATCAATTATGTCTAACAATAATCCTCTTGTCTAATCCATGTGCTTTCCCACCCTCCTTTTTTTAATTGGTGGGAAGTGTTATGGTTATGAGAAGCTGTTTATAAAACTTTTTAAATGAGTCTTAAAACAATCCTTTGTAGCTGGAATTTGATTGTTTGGTACCTATTATGCCTTGGCTGCTATTAAAATGTCTAAAAGGCTATAAACTATAAAGATTTCCCATATCCTATGCTTCTATTTTTTAGATTGCATCTATAATCCCAAGAAGTTTTGCTTTCAAATTGTTTAGTTTTGTTTCTGAATCTTCAGTCCTTGAAAAAATTTTAGACAAGTTATACTGTACCATGATTAAAAAGAAACAGTAGAATACAAATGGAAAGGGAGACCATAAGTAGCCAACAGCCATACTTGATAAATTTTGGGAAATCTAGGTTTATGTAACTTTCTTAAATTGAACTCTGGGGTCTCAATTGATTTCATTTAGGATTTTTGTCAAGTGGGTGATGATAATGTCTACATAGATCTCATTCTTACTTTCCCAAACTTTGACTATGTAGTGAACTAAGTGTGGGTGATGAGTATATTAGATTTCACAATAATGTGGAAATTATTGGGCTGAATTTTGTTTTGGAGAGCCAACTATTGTGGTATTTACTTCTGTTTAGATAAATTATAGTGTTTAATGTCAAAACAATACTTTGGAACCAACAGTTCATAGGGTAAAAATTATCCATGTACAGATGGTAATGAGTGATCACTTAAACTCTAGATGTATAAATACCATAAGTACGTATTCAGAATTGTGAATGGAATAAGGATTCCCATAGTTTTAATCCACCTTCAATAAGCCATGCAAGCTGTTTCACTCATAAAAAGCGTGAAACACAATCTGTTCTATACACTTTTCACAACCTCAATTGCTGTAACATGAGAAATCTTTTCTGAAGGGTAGAAACTGTCAACTGCTTTTAGACCACAAAAGTCCATCAGCTTACAGATCAAGTCTTCTATCCATTCAGAATATTTGGTACTCTTATGGACAGAAGTCCCACTGTTTAAATTAATAGATTTTGTATCTTTGGGAGTAAAGTGCTCTTAAGTCATGACATGAATTTTGCTTTGGCCTTAATTTTCCTTTTATTTCTAGGGGCTTCTGTAAAAAGGGTTCTTTTGTTAACGTATAACACATTTTCATTGTAAAATAACATTAGATTTTTCCTCTGTATTTTCACAAAACCAAAAGAAATTTTTTTGATCTGTGTCAGATATCCTGCAAACCGATTGCCACAAACTTCCGTGGAACAAACCACCTCACATGCAACAACATGAATGAACCTTGAGGGCATTATGTTAAGTGAAATGAGTCACAGAAAGAAAAATATTGCATGATTACACATACGTGAGGTATCTAAAATAGTCAAATTCATGGAATCGGGCTTCCCTGGTGGCGCAGTGGTTGCGCGTCCGCCTGCCGATGCAGGGGAACCAGGTTCGCGCCCCGGTCTGGGAGGATCCCACATGCCGCGGAGCGGCTGGGCCCGTGAGCCATGGCCGCTGAGCCTGCGCGTCCGGAGCCTGTGCTCCGCAACGGGAGAGGCCACAACAGTGAGAGGCCCGCGTACCGCAAAAAAAAACAAAACAAAAACAAATTCATGGAATCAAAGAATAACAAGCATAAAGTTTCAATTAAACAATATGAATAAGCTCTAGAGATCTACTGTACAACATTGTACCTATGTCAACTATAATATATTGTATACTTAAAAATTTCTTAAGAGGGTAGGTCTCATGTTAAGTGTTGTTACCACAATAAAATAAAAAACAAACAAAAAAATTTTTGCACAAACCAATAGGTGTCTCTAACACATATTTTTCCAATTATAAAGTATTGATGTTATTTCTGGAAAAATATAGAAAAAGTTTAAAGCATAAAATAAAAATTACTCATAATCTATATGGAAATAAACACTATTAACATTTGCTCTCCACAGTCCCATATAAAATATTTCTTTGAAAAGGAAGAAAAGAAATGTGACACCTATGGTTCATTTAAATTGGAAGTAGAAAATACTAGAAGTGTGATTACAAATATTTATGAATATTTCCTTTTCTGATACTTACTTTGGACTATGGATAAATAGCTCCATGAAACCAGAAGTAAAGACAGAGGAGATAGATCTGTAATTCCCATTCTCAAGAAAAGATCTATTAATTTTGAAAAAGTTTTAAAATATGAATAATGACAAAATACCATAAGGAAGAATAAGAGATGAATAAACTCATTATCAAGATGTATTTTTTTTTTTTTTTTTTTTTGTGGTATGCGGGCCTCCCTCTGTTGTGGCCTCTCCCGTTGCGGAGCACAGGCTCCGGACGCGCAGGCTCAGCGGCCATGGCTCACGGGCCCAGCCGCTCCGCGGCATGTGGGATCCTCCCAGACCGGGGCGCGAATCCGGTTCCCCTGCATCGGCAGGCGGACGCGCAACCACTGCGCCACCAGGGAAGCCCCTCAAGGTGTATCTTTAAAGTGAAAAAGAACATTGAGAAGTACAATAAAAAAAAAAACATAGAATAGTACAACACAAAGACTGAACCCTAATATAAACTATGGACTTTAGTAAATATTAATGTGTTGATATTGGTTCATCAATTTTAACCAATGTACCACATCAATGCAAGATGCTAGTAACAGGGGAAACTGAAGGATTAGGGAAGGGAGTATATGGAAACTTGGTACTTTCTTCCCAACTTTTCTGTAAACCTAAAATTGCTCTAAAAAATAAAGTCCAGTAATTTTTTAATATTAAAAAAATAAGTAATGGAAAATAATATGAATCTTCAAACCTCAATACTTTTCTGATGGATTTTCTACCTGCATGTTTACTAATTCTTCTTCCTTTGCTTAGCCCTTAAATAATAACTATGACACCCCTTCCTCAGTCCTTTTCGTTTTTATTCTATAGTCTACTTTTCGTAAATTAGTTCATCCATTTCCATACCTTCAGCTGTTACTTATCACCTATCATTTATTTCCTCCCTTCTTCCACTAAAAACACCCACTATCCCTGTGTTCCTATCTTGGCTATACATCTACCATTTTCTATCCCACTTCCCCCTGTGCTATGTTTTCACTTACTTCTCTGCCTTTTTTCACGCTGTGCCCTCTGCCTGGAATGCCCTTGCCCTGCATCTCATCTTTCCATATCTTAATCGTCCTTTAATGTTAATAGTTTTGTGAAGCTACTCCTGACTCAACCCTTGTATTCGTTTAGCAATTGCTTATAACCACAATTGGGGCTTTAAAAATGGGGAAAAACACCACACAGTCTGGTTTATATTGTCATTAGTTGTATGTTTTGCTTATTTCCTTCACTAATCTTTGACGTCCTGGGAGGTAGAAAATATGTATTACTCAACTTTGCATTGCCCAAATATGGTACTATAAGCATAGAAGATAATAAATACTTCAATTCATGATAATCAGGCTTTGAACAAAACTCTAACTTACTATTCTACTTTCATAAGATAACTTTTGAACCAAGGGGAAACTTTGATGGGATTGGTTGTCTGCAAGAAACATTCCTGAAATATTAAATTCTACAGTTTAGTGTTAGTAGGCGTTTAGTGTTGAGAGTCATATATTTCTTGCTAAGTCATCAAGAAACATTCTATTTAAAATATAATCAGGGGACTTCCCTGGTGGCACAGTGTTTGGGAATCCGCCTGTCTGTTCAGGGGACACGGGTTCGATCCCCGGTCCAGGAAGATCCCACATGCCGCGGAGCAACTAAGCCCATGATCACAACTACTGAGCCCGCGTGCTGCAACTACTGAAGCCCACCTGCCTAGAGCCTGGGCTCTGCAACAAGAGAAGCCACTGCAATGAGAAGCCCGTGCACTGCAACGTAGACCCCGCTCACTGCAGCTAGAGAAAGCCCGTGCGCAGCAACAAAGACCCAATGCAACCAAAAAATAAATAAATAAAAGTAAATAAATAAAATTAATTTTAAAAAATAAATAAAATACAATATAATCAGCATGATTTATAGAATAATTATAAAAGCCTATTGAAGACTTTTATATTACCAGCCTTGAAGAAAGACTGGTTAATATAATTTTTTAAATGCCACCAAAAGAAATTGAGTCTCAAATAATCCAGAAAAAGTAAAGTTGGTAACTATAATGTCATTATTATTTCTCTAGAACTTTTCAGCTGAAGGGTGTCTGTATAACTCAATATGAGTATTTTACTTGGCATGAGAGCTGTAGTCTTACATGAAACATCAAGTATTCACAAAAAGCATGAAAGAGGGATATCATAGCATGGGTGTATTTTCTGTTTTTGTTGTTTCCAAGAGCAAGACTTTCATCATACTCTGAGTTTCTGGTCACTTACATACACACAAATAAAACTGAATATGCTGCAATGATTATCAGCCAATTGTATTTATTAATTTAGACTAGAAGAAGATAATCATATGGTAAAAGACACAACTGGACTCAATTCTCATACCATATACAAGGTATACAAGCTAAATTCTAAGGGGATTAGAGTTTTACTGTAAAAGGAGGAAAATAATGAACTTCTCTGTGGGAATGGAGAAAACTTTCCTATCAAGAAACAATAAGGAAAAGATTAATAAATTTTATTTCATAAAATAATTTAAAATTATGTGATAAAAATCACAATGAGCAAAATAGAAAACTCCCAAATTGGGAAAAATTTTGCAATATTTATCATAGAAAAGGGATTAATATCTCTAGCATATAAAAAGCTTCTAAAATATAAAAGAACAAAAATCCCATAGAAAATGTGGATTAGAGATGTCACAAAAAAGAAATGCTAATGACCCCCAACCATATGAAAAGATGTTCAATCTCATTCATAAGAAAAACAATGCAAATCAATACTGCAGTGAGATATCATTTCTCACCTATAAGATTGGCAAAAATCCCAAAGTTTGACAACACTCTTTTAGTGAGGCTGTTTGGGGCATGGACAGTTTCCTATATGGCTTACGGGAATGCAAAACACTACAACCGCGAATGGCAGGGAATTTGGCAGTATCTGGCAAAATTACATGTGTATTTGACCCATAAATCCTACTTCCAGGAATCTATCTCGAACATTTACTGGCACAAAGGAGAACAAATTTTGCATGGGGATATTCATAACTACATTCTTTGTATTATCGAAAGACTGAAAACAACCCAATTGTCCATTAATATGGGAACAGTTGAAAAAGTTGTGATACATTTACACAGTGTAGAATTATAAAACTGTAAAAAGAAATGAGAAACATCTTTATATATTAAAATGACATGATCATCAGGATGTATTAAGCGCAAAAAGCAAGGTGGACAAAAGTGTTTTGATATGCTACCATTTATCCATGCATGAGTAGAGAAAAATGGAGGTACACATACATTTGCCTATATATTTTTTTAAGTGGAATGATAAATCACACAATTTTTAAAATAGTTACCTGTGGGAGCAAGAAGGATAGTGCTGCGGGAACAGGGATAGAAGATAGATATGTTTAATTATACCTTGCTTTTAGTTTAGACTCTGGAACAAGGTAAATTTTTAATATAGTTATAAAACAAAATGAAATTTTAAAAAATCTTGAAAAATTTAAAGCAAAAAACCAATTCAACTTAACCACGTATCCAGTTGGTGGCATAACCACACAGAGAGGAACTATTCCAAATGACTTTAAAACACAGTAATTTGACTGTAGGTTCCTATTGGGATATACCTTAAGGAAAAAGAAAAAGAAAAAGAAAATTGCAAAAACAAAAGAAAACAAACAAACAAAACCCTTAAACTGTTTTCAATTTCAGTATTCATATAGTTGATGGAGGTGTTGGTATTATCCTGGGATAATTGTGTGTTGTGGCATAAAGCAAATTAGCAATTATACTGGCATCACTGAGAACTGGGATTTTTGCCATGGGGCAAATGAGATATAAATGTAAAAGAGACAAGGAAAAAACCCTGAATTTGAATTGAAAATATCAATATGATCTCATAATGTCTTTTATCTTTAAATATATAGATATATACATTTCCTATCTCTGCCCACCAAAATGGTCTAGAAACAATGACAAACCAGAAGTAATGAGCAACCCCAGTGCCCAGTTTGTAGGCTGTATGTAGCATTTTGCACTAAAAGAAATCAAGGATCCTAGGAGAAATGGCCAATTCTGTCTAGGGCAGAAAATATAAAAGAAAAGCTTGGAATATTTTGTAATACCACAAAGCAAGAAGGCAAATCAAAGACCACTGGCAAATCAAAGAACTCAGAAGCCAACTGACCAAAGATGGGATAATTTAAGTATTAAGTTATTTAAAAAGAAAATAAGGGGCTTTCCTGGTGGCGCAGTGGTTGAGAGTCCGCCTGCCGGTGCAGGGAACACGGGTTCGTGCCCCGGCTCGGGGGGATCCCACGTGCCGCGGAGCGGCTGGGCCCGTGAGCCATGGCCGCTGGGCCTGCGCGTCCGGAGCCTGCGTTCCGCAACGGGAGAGGCCACAACAGTGAGAGTCCCGCTTACCGCAAAAAAAAAAAAAAAAAATTGCAGTGGATTGAAAAACATAAACTTTAAATCCATGAGTTCATAATGCTTAGAAGAAACTAATTGGTCACATTTAGAAGGTTCTAGGGAACCAACACTGTATTTTGAAAACCAGTAAAAAAAAAAAAAAGGAAAGAATCGAACCCTTATTCTACCTTTCCTATATGAACTCTACCAAATAATCAAATAGTTCATGAGAGAAAATTTCTCATTATAGAAGTATTCTAGCTAAAAATGCAGAAGGACTTATAGAACTAGAATATCACAATTTTACAACTTCTAACGACTTAATAGTTGTATTAATTACATCTGCTAACATTAAAAAAGAGATAATCAGAAATTGTGTGCCTTTTGTGTCTAATACCACATATGAAGTAGTCCTGCAAAAAAAAAAAAAAATCCAAAATCTAGGCAAACCTAGCTTAGATCTAAACTATCAATTTACAGGAGATACAAGGGACAGAGGAATATACTAAACAATATCATTGGGGATAACTCAGCAAATCTGGACTATGGAAACACTCTAGGACAAAAAACATGTTTTTCTCAACAAATAAATGTCAAGTTAAGGGGGGCAGAGTGCAAGGGAATCTATAGATTAAAAAAGGTAAAAGACATAGCAACCAGTTGCAACGTATGGACATTATTTGGATCCTGATTGAAACAAATACTGTAAAAAACAAACTTTGTGAGACAATCAAGGATATTTGAACACTGAATATTAGATGATATTAAGAAACTGTTCATTTTTAGATGTGACAATAGTTTTGTGATTAAGTTTTTTAAAGACTCCATATCTTTTGGAAATACACACTGAAATATTTCTCTATGAAGCCATTTGAAGCCTGGGATTTGCTCATAAGAAATGATGAGGGCAATGGGGGGCTAACAGATTGAACAAAATTGCCCATGAGTTGGTAATTATTTAATCTGGTGATAGGAATTCTTTATTCTGTTCTACTTTTGTAACTATTTTAAATTTTTCATAATAAAAGGTTAAAAATTGTCACCACCTGGCATCAAAACTCCTCTCTGTTTGGAAAAACCTTTGATCACTTTGGAAAGGTGAGACCCTATGGACTTGAAGAGGAGATAGGCAGGTCACCAGAGAAGTGAGAGAGAACATTATTAGTACTAGCGATATTTGAGCACATTTATTGATTAGAGAAGTTGCCATTTGAGAGAGAGAACTTGAAAATACAAGGAAGTGAGGATAGCTGACGGAGCAAGGGCTTATTATATTGATTGGATGAGCTCACCTATTTCTCAAAAAAGTTTTAAAAATAAATTTTTTCCTAGCAAACATTTGTTTCAATATTCTGTCCTTCAAAGATCTCAGGCAATATTGAAATATCAACCCTTTTAACAAATGTCTTCCAAGTCAATACCTTCAACTCTGTCCCTTCTCTGCCTTTTGAGTATTTCCACTCGAATACCCTGTCATTTCCTCTAACTCACCATGAACACGAACTAACACCTGTAACTGGACACCCTTCTGACTGTCCTGCTTATGTCAATGGGGCTACAATTCCCAAAGTCACCAGCTGGTTAATCCTCTAAATCCTCTTAACTCCTTCCTTACCCTTGACACTCCAGTCCTAATCAACAAATTCTTTTTTTCTAGGCCTCTTTCTTGTCATTTTCTTTCCATTCCCATTCCCATATCCTTATAACACAGTTTGCAGATTATCCATTCATTCCAACAGCTATTTATTGAGCCAACTATGCACCAAGCACTATTCTAGATTCTGGAGATACATTAATGAACAAAAACACCAGAGACACTGTCTTTGTGGATTTTTGCATTCTCATGGAACTCACTGTCTAGAAATTCTATTGTCAAGGAGTGTGGGTCCTTAGCTGCAATAACCCAGCAACTGGAAGAGTCCTAAATCATCAATCTTTGGTGATTATCCCATCTTTATAGTTCAAGTGAAATGGAAGTTTGACTCTTGGCCAGATAAGAGGGAAAATTCTAAGTCTCTACCCTCCATCCGTGGTGGTTTCTTGCATGACACTGTAGAGGGGGCTATTGTCCAAGTCCCTTCCTCTGAAAACTCGATCCAATAGACAACTGTCTGAATCTCACACTCAGGCAACAGAAAACAAAATTCAAATGGCCCTGGGAATTCCCTGGAGGTCTGGTGGTTAGGACTCAATGCTTTCACTGCCGGGGCCCAGGTTCAATCCCTGGTCGGGGAACTAAGATCCCGCAAGCTGCATGGTGCAGCCAAAACAAACAAACACACAAATGGCCCTTAAACACATAAAAAGATGCTATCATAAGATAATTGCAAAATAAAACTAGCTGAAATAACATCTTGAATCCTTCAGATTGTTAAAAAGCAAAAGTGTGACTACACACTCTGCTGACAAGACTATGGAAATAAATAAAATGCTATTGGGAGTATAAAATCCACAGTCCCTTGGAGGACATTTGGAAGGCATTTCAATGGCATTTATTCTTTGACCCAGAAATCTCACTTCTGGCAATTTATCCTAAAAATATATTTGCATTTATATAAAACAACAAATTTACAAAGTTATGTGTTGAATAATTGTTTGTACTAGCCAAGACTGGAAAGAGCCCAAGTGCCCATCTTTAGCATGGTTTCTCAATCTCAGTACTAACTGATATTTTGGACCAGATAAATTCTTTGCTGTGGGGTTGTCCTCTGCACTGTAGGATGGTTAGCAGCATCCCTGGCCTCTACTCACTAGATGACAGTAGCATTCTTCCCTCCAAACCAGAATGACTGCAGACATTCCCACATGTCTCCTGGGGTAAGGCTGGGGGACAAGATCTTTCCCAGTCCACTGATGAAGACCACTGATCTATAGAGAACTGGTTAAATAAACAATGGTACATCCATAAATGGAATACTATGGAGCTGAAAAAATAATGAGGAGAGCTCAATGTACTGATACAGAAAATTGATTGGATAATTAAAAAATGGAAACAAGAGAAGAAAGGAGGTTGCTGTTCTGATTACTACAAGGGTGCTGAGGAGAGACAGAGGGGACCGTGTATGTCCATTATCTATAATACTTTTTAAAGTATATTTTAGATAACTTAAATTTTATTTCCTTGAAAAGTAAGGCTATAATTTTAATCAAGACTATGTTCAAGACAGTGAAGATACAGAGAGAGAAAAAGATCATTTTATAAGTTATAACAATATTTCTCATATAAAGTTATTTATAGAAAGTGTTTTTATTTTTATTTATTTATTTATTTATTTTTTGTAAATTGCTTGAAAGGTTAAATTCATGACAGTGTTTTTTTGTGTTTTTTTTTTATTTTAAGGCTTAACTATTTTTATTGCAGTTTTAGAATTAAATGTTTTATCTGCCTCAGAATTATAATCCTAAAAGTTATTAAGGAAGGAGATTTTTTTTTGCGGTACGCGGGCCTCTCACTGTTGTGGCCTCTCCCGTTGCGGAGCACAGGCTCCGGACGCGCAGGCTCAGCGGCCATGGCTCACGGGCCCAGCCGCTCCGCGGCATGTGGGATCCTCCCGGACCGGGGCACGAACCCGCGTCCCCTGCATCTGCAGGTGTACTCTCAACCACTGCGCCACCAGGGAAGCACGAAAGTGTTTTTATTTTTTAAATTTATTTATTTATTTATTTATTTTTGGCTGCATTGGGTCTTCATTGCTGTGCATGGGCTTTCTCTAGTTACCGCAAGCAGGGGCTACTCTTCATTGCGGTGCACGGGCTTCTCATTGCAGTG
This sequence comes from Physeter macrocephalus, assembly GCF_002837175.3. Taxonomy (NCBI): domain Eukaryota; kingdom Metazoa; phylum Chordata; class Mammalia; order Artiodactyla; family Physeteridae; genus Physeter; species Physeter macrocephalus. Next base: position 102,143,298 of record NC_041217.1, read on the forward strand.
GCTTCTCTTGTTACAGAGCATGCGCTCTAGGCACGCAGGCTTCAGTAGTTGTGGCACGTGGGCTCAGTAGTTGTGGCTTGCAGGCTCTAGAGCACAGGCTCAGTAGTTGTGGCACACGGGCTTAGATGCTCCGCGGCATGTGGGATCTTCCCGGGCTCTAACCCGTGTCCCCTGCGTTGGCAGACGGATTCTTAACCACTGTGCTACCAGGGAAGTCCCTAGAAAGTGTTTTTAAAAAGATTTAAAAAGGAAGTGTTAGAAGGTTGATTGCACTTGCTTTTAACTTAGGATATTGTGCTACTATAAGGAATTGCTTCAAGATCTGTTCTAGAATCTATTAATAACTAGTGATGGAAGCTATCAAGTTATATCTTTCCAATGGATTTTAACTTCTTTTTTAAAAATTTTATTTATTTATTTATTTATTTTGGCTGCGTTGGGTCTTCGTTGCTGCGCACAGGCTTTCTCTAGTTGCGGCACACAGGCAAGCTGGGGCTACTCTTTGTTGTGGTGCACGGGCTTCTCCTGGCAGTGGCTTCTCTTGTTGCGGAGCATGGGCTCTAGGCGCATGGGCTTCAGTAGTTGTGGCACACGGGCTCAGTAGTTGTGGCACACGGGCTTAGTTTCTCCGAGGCATGTGGGATCTTCCCTGACCAGGGTTCGAAACTGTGTCCCCTGCACTGGCAGGCGGATTCTTAACTACTGCGCCACCAGGTAAGTCCCTTAACTTCCTTTTAAAGATACTTCATTCTTTAAAGTCCTAAGCCAGAAGAGAAGCAAGCTGCTGCCTTTATGTTGCCAAGGACATAAAATCATCCTCCAGTTGTGACTCGAATAAAAATAGCTATGGCATGGGAGAAGAAAAGATACCCTGCTGATAAGATGCATATCGGTGGCATTGTCCCACAAAATCTATCCCTGATTAATCTTGCAGCTCCATGAAGATCTGTTTATTTCTCCACTCGTTGAACATCATGACTGAGTGCTTACTGTGCACCAGGCATTACATTAGGTACTGAGAATACAGTGACAGTCATAAATGATACATTTCTTGCTTTCAAGGAATGAGGGAATCAGACCCTAAAAACCCCATGTGTACAGAATGGGAGTATGGAGAAGAAGCACAGCGGAACTGGTTTATGATTTTGCCTTGTTTTATTCTTTATAATGCTCATATCATTCCTCATGACTGTAGCAAATGCCTTGCTCTCTCATTGCTTATATAAAATCTACTCTTTCTATAGAATTCAGTTTAGGGTATACAAAGTTTCACCTCCTTGGAGAAGTCTTCCTGGACCATCTCCAAGACATCACAAATATAATATTTATCATTTATTGATCATATACTATGTACTAGGCCCTATACAGGCAATACATTTTTTATCTTCACATCAACGCTTTGAGGGTGTGATTATTATGCCTACTTTACAAATGCAAAAATGAAGCTCAGAAAGATTAAATAACTTGCCCAAGTTCTCCCTGCTGCTAAGTGGTTGTATGGAAATTTGATAAAAGGCCTGCTTCCAAAGCCTGTACTCATAAATATTGTGCCTAATGGTCTACTACTGTGCTCCTCTGACTGTCATAGCATTTGTCAACTATACTACTCGCTCATTCATTCCAAATGACTCTTGTCATTTACCGCTTAGGCTATTGTTTGTTTGCTGGGCTGTGGATACGTGTGTGTGCGCTTGTGTATCCATGTAATTGTCTTGCCTTCTCAACCCTGATTGTAAACTTCTTATGGGTGAGGACTTTTGGTCAGGCTCTACAATACAGGTTTCAGCTTGAGTTTGACTTACATTCAGCTGATGCCTAAATCTTTTTGATTCTTCCTTGAAATGCCCCTCAGATCTTTCTCTCTTTTCCTTCCCATTGCTAGTGCCCTACCACACTCGCATCATTTCTTCCCTTTGTCTCCTAACCAGTCTCTGAGCCTCCATTTTCTTCTTCTCCCTTCAAAGATTTTTCCTCTCTTGCAGCCCAGATTTGTCAGTCTAAAATATGCATCTTAGCGTATCATTCCTGTTCTTAAAATACCCCTGATTCCACAGGACAAAGGCAACATTCCTGAGCCCTTAGCCTGAGGTCAGAATCTGCATCTGCATCTCCCTGATACACACCCCACTCTCCAGCCCACTAGTACAGTTGCATTCCCCAGACAGAATATGCTCTCTCATAGCCCTGGGTCTTCTGCCATGCTGGAGTGAACATTTTTTACATAGTGAGCTCCTCCTCATCCTTCAAAGACCAGTTCAGATGTTCTAGATATTAGTCCCATTACTGCCAGAATTGAAAGCTCCTTCTGTGTTCTCCTTTTTTCATATTTCTATGTTTCAGTTGTTCACAGTATAATTTATTTAGATATTGACTAGTTTCTTTTTTTTGAGTCTGGGCTCCTTGAAAAGAAAGAAACTTGTGTTTTCCCTATATATTCTACCATAGAGCAGGATCACAATATAAATAGGTGATGAATCAACAATTAAGTGAATAGCATTACTTTTTTTCCTCTTCCTTTTTTTTAACAGCATTTTTTTTTTTGCCTATGCTTTTTCATTAGAGTTAGTCTACATATACCCATGAAAGAGTAAAAAAAAAAAAAAAAAAACAACCCAGTGTGGATTGTTTCACATGGTTGCATTATGTGTCTTTTTCTCATAAGATTTTTTTTCCTTTCCCACTTCTGTAATGGCAGGAAACCCAGGAATCTTATTCAGGGTGTCCTGGAGACCATTCTTCCTCAGTCCCCACCCACTTTATTCAATTCTGAAGTATTAAAGGCACCTTCAGTCTTGTCCTTACTCTTAAGTCATGGAGGTACTTTTTGATTCAGACTGATGTCCTAGCCTTCTTTTCATTTGAACTATTCACCAGTCAACTGAGATATATTTTAATGGCAAACATTAGTCACAACAGAAAGACAAAGTCAAATAAAGTTACTATACTGGCTTTTATCAAATATTAAATCTTTTCTCTCCTGTCTTCAATGGCAGAGGCACCTGGCAGCTTCAGAGGCTGGGTTTCCCTGGTCCTTATCACCATGTCTGTTTTTGCCTGCTTAATTTAGAGAAAAGGCTCTCTGTTTATCAGCCCTCAGAGAGTCAGTATTTTCATGAAATTGACCAATGCTGATCCCAGAAGTTGGAGCACACTTCAGTAGAGAAGTACCTGTCCAGGTCTAACTGTACTCTGTGTATTGAAGTGTTTTAGTGCTAAGTACATTGTTAAGTATTATAATTTATTTGAAGGTAATGATCCAAGTATGACGTGGATTTGATTTATTCTTGCTTACCACACTGTAGACCACTGAAAGGCAGGCACTGTCAACTCTAATACCTTGGGTGGAGTAGACACCTAACAAATACTTCTTAAATTAAATGAATCGGAACCAGGGACGGCTACATAATTTGCTGAGCCCAGAGAAAAAATAAATAAAATACAGGTCCCCTTGCTCAAAAAGGAGGAAAAAAGTGACATAAAAAGCACTAAAATATAATGTTATAACAGCATTATTCGTTTTGCCAAAAAATGGAAACAACCCAAAAGATCATCAACTGATAAATGGATAAACAAAAGTGGTATATCCATACTATTCAATAGTATTTGGTTATAAAAAGGAATGATGTATTATACATGCTACAACATGAATAAACTTTGAAAGCAATATGCTAAGTAAAAGGAGCCAGTCACAAAAAGACCACATATTGTATGATTCCACTCATAATGAAATATCCAGAACAGAAAAATCTGTAGGGATGGAAAGTAAGTTATTCATTGCCTAGGGATAGGTGAGGGAGAGGGACCTGCAAGGGTAAGGAGAGGGGTTTTCTTTTTGAGGTGATGAAAATGTTCTAAAATTGACTGTGGTGATGGTTGCACCTATCTGTGAATATTGAATTCTATACTTCTAAATTGTAATGTAAATTGTAGAGTATGTGAACTATATCATTTGTGTGTGTTCATCTTTTTTTATTGAAATAGTTGACATACAATATTATGTTAGTTTCAAGTATACTATGTAGTGATTTGACATTTGTATACATTATGAAATGATCACCTTGATAAATGTAGTAACCATGTGTCCCCATACAAAGTTATTGTGATATTATTGACCATATTCCTTGTGCTGTGTATTACATCCCCCTGGCTTATTTATTCTATAACTAGAGCTTTGTATCTCCTTGTTCTGTTTTTTAGATTCCACATATAAGTGAAATCATACAGTATTTATCTTTCTCTGTCTTACTTATTTCACTTAGCATAATACTCTTCAGATCCATCCATGTTGTCACAAATGGCAAGATTTCATTTTTATGAACTGTATCTTAATAAAGTTGTTTTTTTAAAAAAAAAAAAGGTACTAAAATATAAAGTTTTTTTCTTTCTTCTGAGGTCTTTTTCTGATTTGCAATGGTGTTTTTTATTTGATATTTTTGTCATTCTAAATAAAGAAAAAGTAAAATTTTAAATTATTAACATGAATTTTAATGTTCATCTTTGTATCATGCAATGCCAATTTTAAATGCAAATATAAGAGCATGTAATTCATGCAGAATTACCAAAATTAGATTTCATATATTGTAGCTCATATATGCACATATATTTCATCCTTACCAGAACAGTGGAAACACAGCACAAAAATAGCTCAACTGTTTTTATTTCACTTCTTGATATGCACACATCCTACAAGTACTATCTTCAGTTTACTGATGAGTAAAGAAGAACTGAAAGTAAAAGAACTACAGGTCGCTATCTTTCCCTTTCCTTCTATGTCATTTTCAGTGTAAATGGTTGGCTAATATAGGGGAGCAACACAAGTAAGAAAGGGTATGACAGTGTTTTTCAGTCATCTGTGTTTCTTAGGAAACCAGAAAGCAAGTTCTGCTTTGAACAGAAAGCACAAGCCTCTTGGGGCTGTCAAGGCGCCACTTAGTTTTGGACATAACATGCTTACCTTGTACTTGTTTTGAATCTTGCTGAACACTCAGGCATTGTGGATCTCCTCCAGAATTCTGCGTTCACGGGGCAAATCTAGAAAGTTACATGCAAATTCAGCAGCAAAAATGGAGAACACTTTTATCTCTTCTGTTCATGCACAGGCCACATTGTCCCATCAGACTTCACTTACAATATATAAGTTCAAAGTTTAAATTATTAAGAATTTCAAGATGAAGACAGTAGAGCATAAGTCAAGTGTGGGGCACTTTTGAGTGTGGACCCTGTGTGAACTGCACAGGTTGCATGGCCATGAAACCAACTCGATGGAAGTATTTGATTTCTAAATGATTTTAGATACAGCTTTGGATAAGCAATGCATCTGAGGGCATAATGTTTCCTTAGTTTAATTTTTTTTCTAACTGAGTGACTTTGAGCAAATGATGTTTGACTCTGAAGGCTCTTAAAATTTAGTTGGATGATTTCATCTCTCCCTTATACTGTCCTAACCTAAAAAAGCTAGAAGAGTGAATTACTGAGTCATTTTTCTTAACTCTTCTAGATTCAATTGAAAGAAATTTCAGTGAAAATATACGCCATGATCACTTGGATATCTAGGCATGAGTCTAAGTGGGGAGGAACAGATTGCCCTGCATAAAAGGTTTTAATCCCCAGGAGGGTCTGTGGTTGACTGAGGGAACAGGGAGCGTATGAGCAGTTGGATGATGAGGGGAGCATGGCTGTGGTTAGTTGGGGCATGCATCATGGTTCATTGGGGCATGCATCTGGTCTGGATGTGCATCAGATAAACCAGGAGAGGTATGAGAAAAAGCTCATCAGCCTCCCCACCCTCTCCAGAGCAAATCAGTAGAAAGGTAGTTTGTAAATTAAAATTGTAGATGCTCAATAATAACTTTTAGTAGCTTTTTATCTGTAGCTAATTTATGGCCTTAATAATTAAAGGTCATCTAAACAGATTGCTTAAGAGAAATATTCAATCAGGGTTCATGTAGCCAAAGCACAGAACACTTCTAAGTTATTTTATAATTATTACAACATTAGGAGCTCAAAAATGCTTACAGAATGTAGATTTAGATGAAAGAATATAGTTTTGAAGAAAAAATGTTTAAGCTGCAGTGATGGGCCACTAGATGCTATCGAATGCAGAAATTCTATTATTTTTTATTCTATTAGTGAGAAATGCCTGTTAGCTGACACTTCCCATGTTAACCCAGTACTACATAATGATTATGGGGTTTCACGTACGACCCTGGAACTCATGTAGTAATTCAAAAATTTTAAATGAGGGCATTACATTCAATTTTATTTTAATAACATCGTATTTCAGTGCTTTGAAGATTTAATTCCCAGAACATTATGTTTATAGTGTGCATGTGGTGTTTATCAATATATCCTATCCTCTGACCAAATATACTCTACTTTACTTAAAGATTTTATTTACTTAGTTTTTAGAGTAAGATTTACAATCTTCTCTCTATATCAGCAAAAACATCTTTCTGTTTTTTTAAAAAAAGGTATTTTCATTATCATCAAATAAATGTAATGAATTTATTTTTCCAGACCCTTGCCCTTTAAGGTTATAAAATTCACTTTTGTTGCCTTCTTGTGTCATAGCCCTGCTATGAAAACAACATATTCTTTTAAAAATTTCATGATGTAAATTTTATCCCTGTGCAGATGGTTGATATGCTACCTTTTGGTAAATGGAGGTGGAGGCTTGGGAAATACAATCCCAGACTAATTTTCGAAGCGTTGTTCAAGCACAGAACAATCAGAGAGACCACCTGGGATCTTCTTCTACATTAAGAATACTTAGTGCATGAAAAGATGCATCAACTTAACCTTTTAAAATGATGATGCATCTAGCTTTGTTATTCTTTAAAGAAATCTCTTTAACTATATAACTAATGCCAGAAAGGGATTTTTAAAACTTCTCTCTCAGTCGAACTTCCTTGGCATGAAATTATAGAAATCAAAGCTTTTCCTATGTCTGCTCTCCCATTCCCTTTATTTAACTTATAGGAATTCCCATGGTATTGAACTCTGTATGGAGGGAACAGACTTATTGAAGAAGCTGTAAATGATCATTGCCAGCATGTGAAGCTGCACTGGAAACAATGAAACCAGAGAAACAATATTGCTACTTTTTCTGTCAACCAGACTGATAGATTGAGGTAATGCTGTGGCTGCAATGTTTCCAGATTAGAGCAGGACAGTTAGCAAAAATTTCTCAGTGTCTCCTATAAGATACTAAAGTGTAGGCAGGATGATGGCATTACAAGTGTCTTCATAGTTGATGGGACATTGTATTCATGGGGTATTGTATACCAAAGGGTAATCCCTAATAGTCTGGAGAGAATTTTCTAGTAAAGTGTCCTGGGTAAGTTGTAGGACTTGCCCAATTCAATATTTATATCGATGATTTAGATCATGGTTTCGAAGGGTTTTTTAAAAGCAAAACTTCACTCAAGTAAAATCTTCACAGAAGACATATAAAATAGATAAAAGAGGAATGGCTTTGGTGAAGGTAGGGAGTAAACAAAGACACGTCCACACACCTCTCGGTCTTTCTAGAGCTCAGAGCACTATTGACCCAGGTTAATAAAACTAGCTAACTTTTATTAGGACTCATTATGTCCCAGACATTGTGTGAAGAACTCTATAATCTATTATCTCATATAATCATCACCACACCTTTCTATGAGGACGTATCCCTTATTGGCTCCATTTTACAGATAAAGAAACTAAAAGTCAGAGCCGTTAATTGTTGAGTTAATTACTGATTACACAGTGGTAAATAATGGAGCTGGGCCTTGACACCAGATTTCCTGACTTCAAAGCCCAGGCTCTTAATTGCCATGATATTTGGCCTTCTATGAAAGTGTACATGTTACAGTTGTCGAATGCTGGGCAGTGCAGGGAGGTGAGAGGAATGATTGTAGCACTGAGCTCACTCAAAGTAACCCAAACCCCAGAACACACCAAAGTACACTGGGCTGAGCTACATCTGCTTTCCCATGTCTTATCTCCATCTCTTTTCTCCTTCTGCCTCTTTTCCTTTCCCAGCTGCTCATCTGTGGCTTCTCTTTGTCAGTGGCAACCCCAATCAAATTTGGCATCTTGTGGTTAAACACAGGCTTCACCCTGTAATGTTCCCATTGCTTCTCTGATTCAATCTGACACGTACTTCTGCTTTCTAGGAGCCCACACATCTGTTTTCAGTTTTGTGATGACCCAGGTGTGGCCACCAGAATGCCAGATGGGTGGCAACTGTTGGTACTATGAAAATTAAGAGAGTAAACATCAAATGCATTCTGTTTCTTTTACACAAAAACCCAAGACACTTATATTCTGAGGTGAAATTAAGCGCTCTAGTTCCCACACTTATATGTGAACTTCTTCCTTCCCGATAATTCACTAGCTTGAGCAAAAGTATTTTAACATGGGGCTTCCCTGGTGGCGCAGTGGTTGAGAGTCCGCCTGCCGATGCAGGGGACGCGGGTTCGTGCCCCCGTCCGGGAAGATCC
>NC_041217.1:102151800-102179142 GCF_002837175.3 Physeter macrocephalus
CCTGCGCGTCCGGAGCCTGTGCTCCGCAACGGGAGAGGCCACAACAGTGAGAGGCCTGCGTACCCAAAAAAAAAAAAAAAAAAAAAGTGTCTGACATTGAGTGCACAAAATATTGAGGTATTATTATTCTGTTGTGGTTATATCTATGTTTCTATCTCTCCTACTTCACCAGGGGAGTTCCTTGAGGGCCAGGAACAGCCTTATTCACTTTTGTATCATTAACTTCTGACACTGTGCCTGGCATTTAGAGACCGCTCAATATGCATTTGTTGAATAAGCTCATGAATGCATGAAGCACTGAGCATGTGTTTCAGGATCTCATCCGTTCTAAGACAAAAGTAAGAAGGAACCAAAAAAACTACAGCAACACTAAAAGACCCTTCAAGCTTTTCAGAAGTTTCCCTTTTCCAATTAATAAAATAAGTACGGCTTCCTTCTGTGATTTATGTCTCCCGATTTATTAGAAATTACAAAACCTGCCACCTTAAAAAAACTCGGAGATCCACAGATCTAGGATGAGTTGATTTGATGTGAAAAAGAGGAGTAATTAGGTTCAGGTCAGACCAAGTATAAATTCAAATCCCATGATATTTTTCCCTTCAACAATTATCAATACTTTATTACAGAGGATTTAAAACATACTTAATTGAGAAGTTGGTCAATGATAGAAAGGTAGGAGACCAATGCCTCAGGAACTCCCTTTCCTTCCCTTTGGCAAGTGCTGAGGAAGGATCCTGGGATCATGGTGAGAACCATTGTTTCAATAAATTTTATAAATACCATGTGTGTAAATAGAAATATCTAGGTCTTCATTAGAACCATTCTTTTTAACACCAAAAAATGGTTATAAGATAAATAGACATCAGTCTTCAAGGTCAGATTCTCTTGAAACGATTCCAAGCTATTAACTATGAGAATAATTAAACAGTAATTTAAGCACATTTTAAAGAGCCTAACAGATCTTTGTCCAGGCAAGCATTCCTAGAGGAGATGCTGTACTTCCAGATTAATTTTAAAGCTACTCCAGCAATATATGTAATCTGAATTTATTCTCCAAATTACGAAATCCAGATTCTACTCTCCACTGTTCAATTTAGTTTCTTCAGTTTGTATGCAGATTATGCCAAGCAGGAGGTCTGCCGCTTACAATTGACAACACTTACCAGCTGTTAATTTTACACATTGCTCTAATTTAAATGCTTAATTGCTCTCAGTGCGCTCAATTTACAGCTCATAAACCCCCCAAGTCTCTTTGCCTATGATAGGTTCAAAGTTAAATGAACCATAGTGTCCCTTCGTAGAAAAAAATGAAATATCTGAATAATCCTATACTCTTTAAATGTTTATAATTATTTGTTAGAAAAAAATAACATCTGAGCATTTTCTCTAAATTAGTTTTGGAGAGAAGAGGTTAGGTTCAATGACTGCCAGGTATCCTACTAGTTCCTTAACAATCTTGCTCTTTGAAACTGGAGCACAAGGATGATACCTGCCTTTATATGTATATAGTATCCAGGATGATCAGGGAAGATCAAAGAAATATTAAAACATTGTGGAGAATAACTATATAATTACAAACTGTTCCATGTCGATGGCATCCAACTAAGGTAAAGAATAAGGTACTGTAAGTATCATAGCCTGATGGGAGAGTTTGAAGGCTTTTCTGTCTACCCATCCCTTTAGCTGGGAAATTGAATGCTGACTTTGAAAGGGCTCATCTCAGTCAACATCATCGTTTTAGGGATGAGGACACAGAGCCCCAGAAAGTTCAAGTGGTTTGCCCACCGAAATGAGTGATGGAGAACAGGACAAGAATTTCAGGTTCTTGCCTCTTCGGGCAACATTTTGACCACTTGACCACCCAGCCTATCTTGTCCCCCAGTTTGTTGCAGTCAACTGCAGCAAGGGGAAAGGGAGTAAACCTTTATTAAACCTTGCTCAAGATACAGAAATGGATTTGCTTCAACGAATGATACCGAGGTACTTTCTGCTTTAAGCCAAACCACGTATGAAAATAGAAATGTACACTAGGCTAAATCACAGAGTGCTTCTTGACTTAATTTACAAGGATTCACTACTAGATTTTTGTAAACATTTAGCTCCCCTACTGAATTTTTTTTTTTTTTTCGGTACACAGGCCTCTCACTGTTGTGGCCTCTCCCGTTGCGGAGCACAGGCTCCCGATGCACAGGCTCAGCGGCCATGGCTCACGGGCCCAGCCGCTCCGCGGCATGTGGGATCTTCCCGGACCGGGGCACGAACCCGTGTTCTTTGTATCGGAAGGCAGACTCTCAACCACTGCGCCACCAGGAAAGCCCTCCCCTTCTGAATTTTAAAGTTGGCTTATGCTAGCCTCAAGAACACATCTATTATGTAAATTAAGGTATTTATGCATTCAAACCAATTAGCAAGTGTTTATAAAGTAGTCATCCCTTAGTATCCACTGAGAATACCAAAATCAAGTCCCTTATATAAAATGGCATAGTATTTGCATATAACCTATGCACATCCTCCTGTATACTTTAAATCATCTTTAGATTGCTTATAATACCTAATACAATGTAAAAGTTATGTAAATAGTTGTACATAAAATGTAAATGATATGTAAATAGTTGCCTTTGCACGAATGCAAGTTTTGCTTTTGGGGACTTTCTGGAATTTTTTTCCAAATATTTTCGATTTGGTTGGTGGTTGTTTGATTCCCTGGATGTGGAATCCGAAGATATGGAGTGCCAACTGTACCTAACACTGAGTCAGGTGCTATGCAATTTTTTAAAATAATAAGTATAATATAAGTCATGTTCCCTATTGACAAGGAGCTTGCATCTTAGTTGTGGGCACAAGACAAACAAATTGAACAACTTGAAAACAAAACAGTATATAATGAAGCATTAAATGGTACAGCAAGGAAAATTTGTAGGATATGGATAATAAAGAAAAAAAGGCAAGTGAAAAACTTTGTGAGACTTAAACATCTCTGTACTAATTTTATTTGTGTGATTTTCTGTTTATTCATGGGCTAGCAAATTAAAACAGGTTAAAAGTAATGCAAACAAGAGACCATGTCCTCTACTGCTCTCAAAATAATTTGACAGGTTTGTAAGAGTTTTGACGCCCCCTAGTGGCCAGTTATAATAGTATTGTCTGCCTGCCCTTACAGTTCTGCGGTAACTTGTTTTTTTGTTGTTTTTTAAATTTAATTTTATTTATTCATTTTTTATACAGCAGGTTCTTATCAGTTATCTATTTTATATATATTTGTGTATATATGTCAATCCCTATTCCCAATTCATCACACCACCACCGCCCCGCCCACTTCCCCCCTTCGTGTCCATATGTTTGTTCTCTACATCTGTGTCTCTATTTCTGCCTTGCAAACTGGTTCATCTGTACTATTTTTCTAGATTCCACATATGTGCGTTAATATACAATATTTTTTTTCTTTTTATGACTTACTTCACTCCGTATGACAACTCTGGGTCCATCCATGTCTCTACAAATGACCCAATTTGTTCCTTTTTATGGCTGAGTAATATTCCATTGTATATATGTACCACATCTTCTTTATCTATTTGTCTGTCGATGGGCATTTAGGTTGCTTCCATGACCTGGCTATTGTAAATAATGCTGCAATGAACACTGGGGTGCATTTGTCTTTTTGAATTATGGTTTTCTCTTTTGGCTTCTGTCTTGAAGCCAAAAACAATGGGGAAGACTTTGATTTAAAACTATCAATACTTTTCAAAGTTTTCTTTGACTAATAGAGGCTGCATAGTGTAGTGGTTAACACATAATCTCCAGAGCTAGCCTGCCTCAGTCCAAACACCAACTTTGCCACTGACTAGCTGTTTGAGCCTGGGCAAATGTTGCTTAATCATTCCATGTCTCAATTCCCTCTCTGTAAAATGGAAATAACAATAGTACCCTCTTCATGACATTTTTACAAGAATTAACTGAGTTAATATTTTTAAAGCACTTAGAACAGTGCCTATCACAGAGTAAGCATAATATAAATATATGCTAAATAAATTAGAGCAAATCACAGTAAAGCTCATTCTTACATTTACATTATACTGACAATAATTTATAATTTTTCTAAACTTGGGAAAATTAACTTCTCTGTGCTTAAGCTTCTTTAATAATAAATAATCATGTGTGAGGAAATTTTTAAAACTAGACTTTCATTTATTTATTTTATTAAGAATTCTCTTTTAGAGGAGTTCTAGGTTCACAGAAAAATTGAGAGGAAGGTACAGAGCTTTCCCATATACCTGCTGCCGCTACACATGCATAGCTTCTCCCATTATCAACATCCTCCAACAGATAGAACATTTGTTAAAACTGCTGAAACTATTGATAAACCATTATCACCCAAAGTCCATAGTTTACAATACGATTCACTCTTGGTGTTGTATATTCTGTGAGTTTGGACGACTGTGTAATGACACATATCCGTCATTATGGTATCATACAGAGTATTTTCACTGTCCTAAAAATCCTCTGTGGTCCACCTATTCATCTCTCCCTCCCCCCAAACCCCTGGCAACCCCTGACCTTCTTGCCTCCCTAGTTTGCCTTGTCCAGAATGTCATATTTAGAGTTACACAGTATGTAGCCTCTTTAGATTGGCTTCTTTCGCTTAGTAATATGCATTTAAGGTTGTTGCATGTCTTTTCATGGCTTGAAAGCTCATTTTTTTAGCACCGAATAATATCCATTGTCTGGATGTACCACAGTTTATTTATTTATTCACCTACTGAAAGACATCTTGATTGCTTCCACATGAATTATGAATAAAGCGGCTATAAACATCCACGTGCATGCTTTTGTGTGGACATATGATTTTAACTCCTCTAGGTAAATACTAAGGACTGTGATTGCTGGATCATATAAGAGTATGTTCAGTTTCGCAAGAAGCCACCAAACTGTCTTCGCTTTTGCATTCCCACTAGCAATGAAGGAGAGTTCCTGTTGTTCTGCATCCTTGCCAGCATTTGTTGTTGTCAGTGTTCTGAATTTTGGCCATTCTAATAGGTGTGTAGTGGTATCTATTGTCTTAATTTGCATTTCTCTGATGACATATAATGTGAAGCATCTTTTCATATGTTTATTTGCCATCTGTATGTCTTCTTTGTTCAGGTATGACTTTATTTTTTAGAAAAGTTTTATATTTACAGAAAAATTGAGAAGATAGTATGCAGAATTCCCGTATACCCACACCCAGTTTTTCCTACTATTAACATCTTACAGTAAGTAGTATGGTACATTTGTTACAATCTATAAATCAATATTGACACTTTATTATTAACTGAAGTTCACAGTTTATTCAGATTCCCTTAATATTTACCTAATGTTCTTTTACTATTCTAGGATCCCATCCAGGATACCACATTCCATTTAGTTTTCATAATCTCCTCAGGCTCCCCTTGACTATGACAGTTTTTCAGACTTTCCTTGTTTTTGATGACCTTGACAGTTTTGAGGAGTACTAGTCAAATATTTTGTAGAATGTCCTTCAATTGAGATTTGATATTTTTCCCATGATTAGACTGGGGTTATGGGAGTTGGGGAGGAAGATCACAGAGGCAAAGAGCCATTTTCATCACATCATATATACTATCATCATGATTTATGACTGTTGATGTTGACCTTGATCACTTGGCTGATGTAGTTTTTGTCCACAATAAGTTTTTGTAGGTTTCTCCAGAGTACGGTTACTCTATTTCCTCCCTTTCCATAGTCTTTAGAGGGAAGTCACTACATGCAGCCCACACTTAGGGAGTAGGGATTTATGCTCCCTCTCCTTGAGGACAAACTATCCATATAAATTATTTGAAATTCTTCTGCATAGGCTATTTGTCTCTTCTCCTCCATTTATTTTTATTCAATGATTTATTTACACCAGTATTGACTCAGATAATTATTTTATGCTTTGGGTTATTATCCAATTTTACTTTTATTTATTTTTTCCAAATTGTTCCACCTTTGGCTATTGGGAACTCTTTCAGTTGTCTTCTCTGTCCCTTTGTCATATCCCTAACAATATGGTTTTTAAAGAAATCACCTCCTAAAAATAAAAAAAGAATGAAATCTCATTCCTTACTTTCTGTCACTTCAACATGCTCCAAGCTCATCTTTTATATTTCCTGCCCTAGTCCTAGAATCAACCATTTCTCCCAAAAGCCCTAGTTCCTTTTATTGGAGAATAATGTTAGAAACCAAGATCTGAGTGCTATGTGTATTTGTGCTAGGGGATGTCATTTCTTTTATGATCCCTCTCGGTTAACAGATCAAAGAAATATATGCAGGCATACTAATCAGTGTATACATACATATCTATTAATATTTCTATTTGTAAACATATGCGTCTATAGTAAGCTAAACATAAGTTCTTCCTGATATCTCCAACTCTAACCCATCACTACACAGATCGTTCTAGCCTCCTCCATTTGCTTGTCTGTAAATTCTTACTCCAGCAATGAGCTACACCTGCCGCCCATTCACTCAGTTGTTCAGTTCCAGTATACACATGTAGCAGTATCAGAATTGTTAACACATAACCCCACGTGAAACAACTTTATCAACGAAAGTAGAGTTCTATGCAATTTCTTTTGCCTTCAGTCTTCCAGATTCCACTCATTTCCAATTTTACTTAAGGTCAGCACCTTTCCCCGCCCCCTCCTTCAGTAGCATTGTTTCATATATATACATATATATATATATATTTCTAAAATTATTTATTTATTTATTTTTGGCTGTGTTGGGTCTTTGTTGCTGCGTGTGGGCATTCTCTAGTTGTGGCGAGCGGGGACCACTCTTCGTTGCGGTGCGCAGGCTTCTCATTGTGGTGGCTTCTCTTGTGGAGCACGGGCTCTAGGCGTGGGCTTCAGTAGTTGTGGCTCGCAGGCTCTAGAGCGCAGGCTCAGTAGTTGTGGCGCACGGGCTTAGTTGCTCCACGGCATGTGGGATCTTCCCGGACCAGGGCACGAACATGTGTCTCCTGCATTGGCAGGCGGATTCTTAACCACTGCGCCACCAGGGAAGCCCTCATATATTTTTAATACAGTTAGATTCTCTTATCATGATCTGCTTTCCTACCTGGAATTTTCTGACCTCCTAAATGATTTTATTTTAATTTTCATACATTAAAGTTCACTCTTTGTGTTTTACAGTTCTATAGCTTTTGATAATTGTAGAATGTCATGTATTCATGATTAAAGTATTATACAGAATAATTTCACCTCCCTAAATGTCACCTGTGCTTCAGCTCCCCATCCCTCCACCCTGAAACTCTGGCAACCACTGTTTTTATTGTCTCTAAGTTTTGCCTTCTCCAGAATGTCATACAATTGGAGTCATACAGTATGTAATCATTTCAGGCTGGCTTAGTTCACTGAGCAATATGCATTTGCAATTCCTCCATGTCTTTTTGTGGCTTGATAGCTTGTTTCTTTTTATTTGTGAATAATATCCCATTGAATGGATATACAATTTATCCAGTCAGGCAATGTTTTAATAATTGAAAATGCAGAGATGAAAAAGTCATCCTTACCCTGGAGAAACTCCCTGCCACTGGAGTTGGTGGCACATAAATAAACTACAGCATGATAAGAGCTATTACATGTATAAGCAAGGTGCTGTGGGCACCCATAGGAGAAAGTGGACATCTACGTAAGAATGTGATGAAGCATGATACAGAGAAAAGCTGACATTTACCTTGGGCCTTGAAGAAAAAGCAGGCATTTGAGGGTGAGAAGGGAGCAGTAAGATGATTGATGAAAATGAGCCTGCCAACAAGTATTGCAAGAAGGTGAGAGAGACTGCCTCAGGTCCCGATAACAAGTGCATTTTTCTAAGGTTGGGAGGAAGGGGCTTGCAGTTCCCCTTCTGGTGTCACTTGGATAATAGCAATAACAATGACTCTCACTTGTCGAGCACCTACTAACATGTGCCAGGCAAAGTGCTGGGCATTGTATGCGTATTTTTCCCTCACAGGACTGTCCTTGTGTGTGTGTAACACACACACATGCAAAGATATGGAAAAAACTCCATCATGCTTCCTGTTGGAAGCTGATACTACTGAAGGTGAGTGCTATTCAAGTGTGTGGGGTAACTGAAGAGACATTGTCTGACACATGTGTAGAAAGCCTGCCCTTTGCTGTTTAGCTGAAGCTGCCACTTTCAGGCTTTCCTCACCCCAGCTCCTCGTCTCTAGGCCCCAAAGCTTTAAAATAATCACTGCATTACCAATTGCTGCATTCCATGGGATTGGCCACTTCCTCGGTCTTATCCAGGGATCAGGTCTCGAGATCACCTCATTTTCTTCTACCTCTGAGATTCTATATTTACCTAAACAATTCCAGAAATGAGAGATGATAAAAACTTGGATCAGAATTAGAAGACACCAAGCTTTTCTTTTATTAAAATAGCAAAATGAGGTCAACTTTCTCTTGACTCTGCCCCATGTAAGTTTCCTAAAGAAAGTCAAAGCAAATCTGTTGATCTATATTTAGGCTGCCTGCATCCTACTAGAGAGCTCAGAACTGAACTCTTCTCCCTCGTGTTGACTCTGTAATATGTGACAAGGCCTTGAGATTGGCCCAGCACCCCATGGAGGCCATTAGAACAGCACTGTCCTGGAATAGAGTTCTCTAGGGGAAAGAGCTATAAAAATGTGGAAACTGAGAGAGTAAGTAATATTCCCAGAATATTAAATAGCTCCAACTCTGATAATCTTGACTTTTGGCACTGGAAGATAACAGGCCAATTTGTACCAAGAGACAAATTACCAGTTTGTGATAGTCTTTAACAAAGACTTGGCAACCCTGTTGATACTACAAATCTTTTTCATATTTCAGCCAATGAGGTCCTCCAGGGAATGTGTACTGAGTGACACATCACATAGCTAAATATAAAGCAGCAGTTAATTTGACACCCACTACAAGATGACAGAAGTGGAACCTACCAAGTGACTCATAATTATTATTTCCAACATTTAAAATACTGGTAATTAAGTTTCCTGTATTTACTTCCTAAGATGAAAGCTTTTCCAAAAATTAAACTCAAATTTGTTGTAGAATAAAATTTCAGGATCTAAGGAATTATAGAAAGTCACAGTTGCATAAATACAAACATGTGTTCTTATCCACATTTGTCTAGTTAGTATTTAGCTTACAGTCCTTAAAATGTTATCAGTATTGTAATCTTTGTACCTTTCCCTTTAGGCAAAAAGTTATTTTAGTCAAGTTAGACTAGAGGTAATTGTGTAAACAACCAATTCTGCTTCTAGACTGAAACATCCTGAGGGTATGTATGTGTTTCAAATGTCCTTGTAGCCTTCACACAGCAGAGGCTTCCAGTTGTCCTTCAGTATTCATGGTACTACAGCCCCCAGTTTTTTAAGTGGGTTACATGGTCACTCAGAATAAAGACCACATTTCCTCAGGCTGACTTAACAGTAGGTGTGGCCTGGTAACTAAGTTCAGACAAATGATATGTAAGCATAAGTGTAAACAGTCTCCAGGAGGCTTCCTTAATTTAAATTGCTTTCTTTTCCATTTTTTCTTCTTCCTGCTGGTGGATCTAATGGCTAGAGGTGAGCAACTATCCAGGAGGTGAGCAGCTTTGACCATGAAATGATCTTAGAAGAGAGGCCAGGCCTGGCAGAGCAACTTCATGGAGCAAAATCACACACCAGTCTGGCCTGCCTCCATCTGGACTTTTATGTGGGATAAACTCTTCTATCTTATTCAAGCTACCATCACTAGCAACAGAGCATAATTATAACTGTTAAACCTTAAAATCTCTAGCATATGTTAATGTTACCAGTGCAAAATATATAGTAATGAAAGTTTATTAAATAAATGTTGCAAATTTGGGGGTGTACATTATTTTTGTTGGTCCAGAAGTTCATTGGCTGAAACAGGAAAACAGTGAGGTCATCCTAAGGTCAGAGGGAAATCAGATCAAGGAGCTTAAGCATTCAGGAGACCAGCAATTATCAGGCAAATAAGGAAGAAACAGTCAAAGCTAAGGCTCAGTGAAAGAAGACATGGCTTGGTCTAGGGACATCGAGATAAGAGGAGTTTGGGATCATCTGTCTCTGGCCCGGAGGATAGTGAGCAAGTAGCTCAGGGTCTATGTCAGAGGTTTTGCTCCTGAGGGGACATTAGCAACCTGGAGGCTTTTTTGGTTGTCACAACTGATTGGGGGAGGAGTGATGCTGTGGGCATCTAGTGCATAGAGGCCAGGGGTGCTGCTAAACATCCTACTCTGCACAGGGCAGCCCCCATAACAAAGAATTATCTGGCCCAAAAAGTCGATAGTGCTAAGGTGAAGAAACCTTGGTTTAGCTGACGATAGCTGTACAGATTGGACTCCAAACTCCAGCTGCTCTTGGAATTCAAGCCAGAGTTAAAATGGATCATTTAGCCAGACTGGATAGCATCTTGGAAATAGACAATCCAGACTTTCGTGTTCAGCATCGTTAAGCAGATTTCGTGACTAAGCTGAGTACCTGCAAATTGCTCCCAGAATATTAAATAGCTTATACCTCAGAGTTCCTCCCTCAGCACAAAGATAATTGTGCTTAAGTATAAGGCTGAGGCTGTGACATGCTCACAGGCCCTTAAGGAGAGTATGATATATAAAACAGGCATATACTGGGGCCCTAAGATCTCAGATAGAGAAGGCCCCTTCTGTTCTCTGAATGTAGGGAGAGGAATTAACTTGACAAGCAGCTTCTCCTTTGATGTGTGTCATCAGCTTCCTAAATGTGGGAATTGTCCCCACATTCCCAAGGCCAGAGTTTGTGCAGAAGATCTATGCCAGAGCAGCTGAGAGGACAGACCTGTCCTTAATGCTGCAGTTGACTTGCTGTTTGAACTGAAGTAACCCTCTGACTTTTCCAGGGACCAGTTTTCCTTACAGTGTGAAAGTTAAAATTATCATTAGCTGGAGGGGAGGCCTGAGGGAAAGAGAGAGGAAGAGCAAGTTGATTGAGCTGCTCTGGCTGTTAAGCACTGTGTGCATAAATCAACTCACTTAAACTGCAGAATATCCCCCTTGGTTCTAGGATGACAGTACTGTGGAAATGAAGTCCTATTTATATTCTTATTATATTCCTGCAACATACATTTGTTTTGCATATTAATTAGAATGGCAATAATTACTTTTGTTTCTCAAAAGATTATTGCCCAGCTGCCTTCAATATTAATTGAATGCTTATACACAAAGCACTGTGCTTGGACTTGCCTGGTGGCACAGTGGTTAAGAATCCACCTGCCAAAGCAGGGGACACGGGTTTGAGCCCTGGTCCAGGAAGATCCCACATGCCGTGGAGCAACTACGCCCGTGCGCCACAACTACTGAGCCTGTGCTCTAGAGCCCACAAGCCACAACTACTGAGCCTGCGTGCCACAACTACTGAAGCCCGTGCTCCTAGAGCCCGTGCTCCGCAACAAGAGAAGCCACTGCAAGGAAAAGCCCACGCACCGCAACGAAGAGTAGCCCCTGCTCGCCGCAACTAGAGAAAGCCCGCGCACAGCAACGAAGACCCAACGCAGCCAAAAATAAAATAAATAAATTTATTTTTTTTAAAAAAAGCACTATGCGTGGTGTTATGTGGTTCCTGAGGGAAAGCAGACATTCACATAAATAAATTGTAATACAAGGGAGAAAGTCATAATGTCACCAGAAAACTGGGTTTGCCTCTTGGTGGCTGTTGAGCCAAAAAGACACAACCAAGGCAAAGAGTGGGTGACAGAAGGACTTATTATCACTCGCAGCAAGTAAGGAGAGCACCAGGGATCTTTCCCAAAGCAGTGTCTCCTCAACTGCAAAACTGGGGAAATTTTAAGCTAGGGGTACATGCATAGTCATGAAGGGACTTGGGCGGTCGACAGAGTGCAAGCTCTAGTGGATTGAAGTCATGAGGGTCAGAAAAGGTCAACATCATCAGCTTAGGTTCCAGTTGATCTGGTGGTTGAGCGCTCTAGGCAAATCTTTACCATTGGAACAGAACGGGAGTCTTCACAACGGTTGTATTATCTTTGCTCTTGTAACTTCTCTGGCCTATTAACAGTCACTTGTTTCTGCATTCTTTTGTTCCCGTAAGATCATCAATTACTGAGAACTGTTCAAGGGCAAGCATTGCAGCCAGGCTTAGATCACAAAATGGCTTAGGCCAAAAATGGCTTCTCTTATGTCAAGAAAGCCATCCCTGGTTCTCTTTCTCCAGGGACTCCTACCTTATCTGCTTACAATAATGCCATAGAAGGAACATAAAATGTTATGGGTCCATTGGGAATGGAATAATCAATTTTGTTGGAAGAAATAGGTTCGGTCATTAGTTATTTCGTTTAAAAAATATTTACTGAACTTTTGCTATATGCCAGGCAGTCTGTTAAATGATGGAGATTCAAAATGAATGAGACCAAAGAGCCCTAAGATGAGTGGGTAAGAGAAGTATATTGAAAGTGGCTTTTGAGCTATGAGAATGGGAGGAGGTGCGGGTTATTCCAGGCAAAGTGAAAACTTCAAATTAAGTTTCTCTTTTGTCTTGGTTTCTTTCCAATGCCTTCAAATAGTTGTTTAAGAATACACACACACACACACACACACACACACACACACACAGAGAGGAATATTATTCAGCCATAAAAAAGAATGAAATTTTGCCATTTGCAACAACAGGGATGGACTTTGAGGATATTATGCTTAGTGAAATAAGTCAGACAGAAAGAGACAAAGGCTTTTTTTTTTTTACTTATATGTGGAATCTAAAAAATAAGACAAACAAATGAATATAACAAAACAGAAACAAACTAAGATACAGAGAACAAACTAACGGTCACCAGTGGGGAGAGGGCTGGGTGAGCAACAAGATAAGGGAAGGGGATTAAGAGGTACAAACTACTAGGTTAAAATAAATAATATACAAGGATGTAATGTACAGCACAGGGAATGTAGTCAATATTTTATAACTTTAAATGGAGTATAATCTATAGAAATATCTAATCACTATGTTGTACACCCGAAACTAATACTGTATTTCAATTATACTTCAATTAAAAAAAAAAAATTCAGGGCTTCCCTGGTGGCACAGTGGTTGAGAGTCCGCCTGCCGATGCAGGGGACACAGGTTCGTGCCCCGGTCCAGGAAGATCCCACATGCCGCGGAGCGGCTGGGCCCGTGAGCCATGGCCGCTGAGCCTGCGCGTCCGGAGCCTGTGCTCCGCAACGGGAGAGGCCACAACAGTGAGAGGCCCGCGTACCGCAAAAAACAAAAAACCAAAAAAACAATTATACTTCAATTAAAAAAAAAAAAAGATTCAGGGCTTCCCTGGTGGCGCAGTGGTTGGGAGTCCGCCTGCCAATGCAGGGGACACAGGTTCGAGCCCTGGTCCAGGGAGATCCCACATGCCATGGAGCAACTAAGCCCGCGAGCCACAACTACTGAGCCCGTGTGCCACAACTACTGAAACCCACACCCCCTAGATCCCTGCTCTGCAGCGAGAGAGACTGCCACAGTGAGAAGCCTGTGCACCACAGCAAGGAGTGGCCCCCACTCGCCGCTGCTAGGGAGAGCCTGCACGCAGTGACGGAGACAAAAAATTAAAAAATTTTTTAAAAAAGATTCAATCTTAAGGCCAAGCCTCCAGGGGAGCTTTTTTTTTAAAAATGACTTTATTTTTTTAGAGCAGTCTTAGGTTCACAGTAAAATTAAGAAGGTATAGATTTCTCATATATTCCCTGCTCCCACATAGGCATAGCTTCCCCCCATTATCAACATGGGAAAGCTTTTAAATTGTCCATATCTCAGTGTGAATTTCTTCCAATACCCAGTCAGATTACTTTCTCCTAGCACCTTGGAAAGGAATTTTATTTAGGAAGCAGAAGTTGGGATGAGCATAACTGTAGAATGTAGGGCAATTTGGGGGAAGACATATTAGAACACTTCTTATCATAACAGAAATTGACCACAACTGGTCAGGTGAAGGGGGGAATTTATTAGCAGCCTGTCATGACTGCAGACAAGATGTAGCCAGAATTCAAAGAAGTCTGGAACCAGGGGATCCAACACCACTATCTTTCTCATTTCTTTGCGTCTCTCAGCATGAGGCTTCCTTCTCTCAATATAGCTTCCTCCACAGCCGGGAGAGGACTGTTAGGTCCCTATCCTGGGCTCTCACAGCTTTGCCTCTAGATGACTGACTTTTTTTTCCCTGAGCTCCAAGCCAAAAAAATCCCGAGGATGGATGCTAACTAACTTGGCTTATGATTTGACCTAGCTTTGACCAGGTTATGAAATACTCTGGTTGGCTCAGTTTGGGTCATGTTTGCACCCACAGACCCATCAACTCTGAACAAAGGGCAGGATTTGTAACAACTTGGCAGTTCCTTTTGAATCACATGATAGTAATAGGAATAATATACCCCAGAAGAAAAGTGGTGCCATTCTGAGGAAGGAAAGCATGTGGACCAACACGCATGCTAGGTGTCCACTAGGGGAACACCCTAGGTGGCTTGGCACGGCCTTGGGCAGAAGGTTCAGAAAGAGGTTTAAGTGTAACAACAGGGACTTCCCTGGTAGCGCAGTGGTTAAGACTCCACACTCCCAATGCAGGGGACTGGGTTCAATCCCGGCTCAGGGAACTAGATCCCACATGCATGCTGCAACTAAGAGTTCACGTGCCGCCACTAAGGAGACCACATGCCGCAACTAAGGAGCCCACCAGCTGCAACTAAGGAGCCCACCTGCTGCAACTAAGACCCAGTGAAACCAAATAAATAAATAAATAAATATTTGGGGGGAAAAAAAAGCAAGAATGACTTGACTGTCATAAAAAGAAAGGTGTAACAACAAATTCCTATTACCTGCAAATTTTTTCAAGGCCCTAGAAGTCCTAACAGCCCTACATAGCCCTCAAGTCATCTCTGGCTTATGCTTCTGATAATATAACAAACCCAGTAATAATGAGCTGGATTCCTCAGAGACCTCTTATCTTCTGCTATTTAGGTAGCTGGGGAAGGAAATATACCCAGTTCTGTCCACTAGCATTTCTTCCCTTGAGGATTAGGTTGTAACATAAACCACAGAGTCCTAAAGTGACAAATCATATCAAATATCATATCACACTGATTTGCTCTGAATCCTTGATATTTTCTGGCTCCTTACCTCATTGTATTCACATCAAAGTCACCTCTTCAGAGAGACCTCCCTGACCCACCCGCCCAGATATTTTCATTTCTATTCTCCTACCTGATTCTACTTTTCTAATCACATTTATCATTACCTGACGTCTGTTGGTCTCTTTGTTTACTGTGTATCTCTCAATAGAACTTAGGCTCCATGAGGGCAAGGGTTTTGTTTACTGCTGAACCCCTGCACCTGGAGCAGCACCTGTCACATGATAAACACTTAATGAATAATTTTTGCACCATGGCAACCCTTTCATAGAGCAGTGGTCTTCACATTTATTCAAGGTGAAATACTGGAAAATCATGATACAATGCTGGGAAAATAATGTATTTAATTTCATCTTATGGAATAGAAACAATTTTCTTACAGAAACATGGCTGCATGCATATAATTTTGGTGAGACTTTCAGCTGGGCCTAAACTATAATTCATACATTGATCTAGGCATGTGGATTCTACAACTAACTCACCAGGATCCTAGATTGGCATTGGATAAGTGGCCTGAGGATCCATTTTATAGATAGATAGATAAATAGATAGATAGATACATATTCATCAAATTCTAAATAGTGGTTATCTCTGGGAACCAAGAGGGATAACATTCAAAAGGGACTTTAGCATTAGTTTAATACTCTAATATTTTAAGATATTTTGAAAAGAGAGAGAGACAGAGAGACAAAGACAGACACACAGAAATAGAAAGAAACTTTTTTTTTTTTTTTGCGGTACACGGGCCTCTCACTGTTGTGGCCTCTACCGTTGCGGAGCACAGGCTCCAGATGTGCAGGCTCAGCGGCCATGGCTCATGGGCCCAGCGGCTCCGCGGCATGTGGGATCTTCCCGGACCGGGGCACGAACCAGTGTCCCCTGCATTGGCAGGCAAACTCTCAGCCACTGCGCCACCGGGGAAGCCCAGAAAGAAACATTTTTAGAAAATACTATAAACATGAGAAAAGACTGGAAGCAAATATGCCAAAATATTAAGAGGAGTTGATTTTGAATTGTAGGAATATGGCTGATTGTTTTCCTCTTTATTCTCTTATTTATTTTTCAACTCACCCTCACTAAATAAAACATGATATAAAAACAGAATTAATCCTAAAAATTGAAGAATTGAACTACTTCTAAGAAGGTTTTTACTGAAATAAACTGATGGAGTAGCTTGGCCGTTTTTTCCTGCAACGCCAAACTCATATTCTTGCACTTTCACTTCCTAGGCCTAGGATTTATCTTTCTTTTTTCAATATAAATTTATTTATTTATTTATTTATTTATTTATTTATTTATGGCTGCCTTGTGTCTTCGTTGCAGTGTGCGGGCTTCTCATTGTGATGGCTTCTCTTGTTGCAGAGCACGGGCTCTAGGCACACGGGCTTTAGTAGTTGTGGCACATGGGCTCAGTAGTTGTGGCTCGCGGGCTCTAGAGCGCAGGCTCAGGAGCTGTGGCGCTCAGGCTTAGTTGCTCCAAGGCATTTGGGATTTTCCAGGACCAGAGTTCAAACCCTTGTCGCCTGCATTGGCAGGCGGAGTCTTAACCACTGCGCTACCAGGGAAGTTCCGGATTTACCTCTTTTTAAAAAGCATTTTCTTTTTAATACTGTGGTGATGTTCTGAAAATATGTGGAGAGGGAAGATGTGAGTGTGACCTTGTGTTGAGTCTCTACTTCCTAGAATCATTTTAGATTCAGAACTGGTTACATATTAGCTCTAACCAGCAGAGTGATTCAGTTCTTCGAAAGAATAGAATTTTAATGTCTCTTTCTATTGATATCTTGCATTTTTAATATGCTTTATAGAGTAATTTAGTCTTAGAATCCACAAAATCTATGGTAAAACTTATTTGATCATAAAGATCTTTGCTGGATCCAGTAAATGCCCTACATCCCTTTTTAGCACTTGGAATTTTAGCAATTACATGGCCGATGTTGTCCGAGTTACAGCATCATCCAGGGCAGGGATTTATGTCTGCTTTGTTCATTGCTATATGTTTCCCCAGTTCCTAGCACAATAGGTAGGTAGCATAGAAAGTGCTCAATGAATGTTTGTTGATAAATGGATTTAAAGCATTTGAGAAATTCCTACTTGTGTATTGCTTAATTTAAGATTTGGTCTACTTTTTAAAAAAATATTTATTTATTTATAAATTTATTTATTTATTTATAAATAAGGTCTTCGTTGCAGTACAGGGGCTTCTCTCTAGTTGTGGTGCACAGGTTCTAGAGCACACGGGCTCAGTAGTTGTGGCGCGAGGGCTCCAGATTGCGCGGGCTTAGTAGTTGCGGCACGTGGGCTTTCTAGTTGTGGTGCATGGGCTCTACAGCATGCAGGCTTAGTTGCCCTGCGGCATGTGGGATCTTAGTTCCCTGACCAGGGATTGGACCCATGCCCCCTGCATTGGAAGGTGGATTCTTAACCACTGGACCACCAGGGAAGTCCCCAGATTTGATCTACTTTCTCTCCAGGTGAGAGTCTCTAACAATATACATAATAAATCACCAGGAAATGGGAGACTGGACTGATCAGACTAGGGTCCCACACAGCTGGGGGAGTGGAGGGACAGAATTAGAACTGGGGTGGGAGAGGTTCAGCTAAGGAAGGGAGGAGATAGGTTGTTGGGAAACAAAACCAATAACTGTCCACATGGTAGCCCACGAACTCATCCTAAACTGTTCAATCACATTAGAAATTTCAGAAAGAAAACTTAAAATGAGAAAGAAGGAGAAAATTCTAGGTGTTATGGTGAGGGGCAGAAAGGGGTTGGAGGAACAGAAGGGAGGCCAGAATGAGTGAGGCAGAGAGCGCTTGGACATGAAAATAGAGAGGGAGGCACAGCAGGCCAGGGTGCAAATCTAGGGTTTTATTTTCAGTGTGTGGAAGTGACATGACCCATTTATGGATCATTCTGGTAGCCACGTGGAGAATGAACATTGAGAGGGGGCAAGAGTAGAAGTTTAGAAACCAGCTAGGAGCTTCTTTCAGCCATTCAGGCAAGTGATGCTGATGGCCAGGACCAGGGTAGCAGTGGGCAAAGGTAGCAACCAGATATCAAGTGATTATTTAAACAAATAATTAATTATAATTGAGATATGTGCCACAAAAGAGTTGAATGAGGCAACTCAACTCGGTCTGGTCTGGTGGGTAGAAGAGCAGTCAGGTAAGGTTTCTTTGAGCAAATGGCATTCAAGCAGGGACTGGAAGGATAAGTGAAGTGGGAAAGGAGAAGAAAAATTTCTAGAACGGGGGTTGCAGGTGGGAAAGCTTTGGGGCCAGGAAGAGCACAGCTAAATCCGGAAACTAAAAAGTGGTCTGTGTGGCTCAAGCAGAGAACAAGAGGAGCCACTGTGTGAGATGAAGCTGGTGGGGTCAGCAGGAGTCAGATATCATAAGGTCTTCGAAGCCTTAAATGCCTTATAAGACTGTTGAGTTTTAGCCTAAAAGCACTAGGAAGCCACAGAGGGACTTTAAGCCTGAGGGGAATGTTACTTGTTTCCTCATTTAACATATATTTATTAAACATCATCTATTGTACATGACCATCATGTATGTGATCAGATTCGTAGTTTAGAAAGAGTACTCTGATTGCAATATGGGAAATGAATCAGAGGGAGCAAGAACAAGTGCAAAGGACTAGTGGGTGAGCTTCTGAAGTAGACAGTGGGAGACAGTGGTGGTTTGCCCTACGGAGGTGGCAGTGGGCATAGAAGGATATGGATGATGTAATGATTGGCAGGTTGGGGGAGCAGGGGTATGGAAGAAGCTCAGAGACTGAGCACTGCACAATACGCATTGGCAGATGGGGTTCAGCAAAGCGTTGGGACAGTATTAGATTCCAAGGAGCAGCTAGTCAGTCTCCTGCTTCTTGTCCTAGAGTATCCTAGAATGTCCTTACAGGACTATGATAAACCTTGCAGAACGACTACCAGAAAATAGATGGTATACTTAGAATACTTGTGAGTGAGCTTCTTTACAGAGTTGCTTATAAAGATGTGGGCAGGGTGTAAGGGAACCACAAAGGATAACCCTAGGCCCCAACTAGACGTGACAAGGGGAGAGGGCAGTTACTGGAACCCAGAAGGAGAAAGTCATATGGAGAAGGTCACTTTGACCTATACTCTCTTTGGTCAAGGAATTTACAGGGAAGAAGCCAGGAGCCTAGAAATTCCCCCTGACTCACTTTCCTCCCTTTCATCAGTCCACTGCCTGGGATCCCCATTGGTAAACCCCAACTAGAAGGACTTGGAGACTCTGTGGTATATTCAAGTCAGCCTCCAGGTGTGAATGCAGGTGAGGGTGGAGAGTAGACCCGGAGAGGCAAACAGAAGTCCATGCTGGAGCTCAGCCAATTAAATTAACAATTTAAATTATCATCTCTTAGCCTGCATTGGAATAGGATTTCAGGCATTTTAATTGAGAAACAAAAATGAAACAAGGAAAATTGTTCTCAACTGTTGGAGGAAGTCCCTCTGTCTATTCTTACCTGTTACTCAGGTTATTTAGTTGTAAAATCTGATGAAAATAACCTTTGGGAATCTGCAGTTTTTGCCAATCTTGTAGCAAGATCTTCTAAAATACAGTCTGAGAAGTAAAGACTTTTACAGTGAAGTTCAAAGGAATTTGCATCCTGCACAAGTGTGGTTTGTTTCCTGCAACCTAG
Source organism: Physeter macrocephalus (assembly GCF_002837175.3). Taxonomy (NCBI): domain Eukaryota; kingdom Metazoa; phylum Chordata; class Mammalia; order Artiodactyla; family Physeteridae; genus Physeter; species Physeter macrocephalus. Next base: position 102,171,656 of record NC_041217.1, read on the forward strand.
GCAACTCCTTGGAGCTTAAATGCATCAGAACCAGAAAACCTGGCCAGATAACAAAATTATTTTGCCGCATCATGAATCTGAGCTACCTAGGCTTTCTGCCTTTGGTTTCCCTATTACCCAAGTTACAGCAAATTTGTTTTTCTAAGCACATTGTCTTTTAAAAATCCTTGATAAATCAAGGAAAAGTCATTATTCTTGCTTAAAATTCATCTGGTCAACACATCTTCCGTATATGACCTAGTAAAACAGGTTAGTCAGGTATCTTATTTCTTTGCCCTCTAAAATGTTATTATCCTGGAACAAGCTTTCAATATTTTTCTTAATGGCTCTGGTTTCCACTGCAAGTTAACAATGATTATTTGTGGTCTGACAGTTCCCTTGGCATTACACCAAAAACAGGAGCAAGAAAGCACATTCTTAGGGAGGTTTAACATCTAAGCCAGACATTCAGCTGTGAATCCAAATTTTCTCTTCTGTACTCCTTCTCTCCCTCGAGTGAAAATGCCATCTGACAGTTTCTTTGGTTTCCTAGCTTCAGAAAGTTATTCAAGCCCAGCAATTCCCAAAAATATCACAGCATTTTCAAGTCAGTATAAATGTCGATCTGTTTTCTTAAGTAGGATATTTGTCTCCAAGTTAAAAGAAATGAAGTATTTTTTGCTCTACTTTAGAAAGTTGGTTACCAAATATTGTCTTAGGGCAAAACTTCAGCCTGAGATTAGTAATGTAGACAAGTCAATGGCAGGTTGTGAGGTGCATACAAAGTGGAAAGCTCTCCCTTCTCTCCCTTCTCTCCCTTCTCCTCTGCTCTGTCCCTGCCACCCATGCCCCACCTAAAACAGTCCTCCCCTTGAGAAAGAAGAGAACAAGAGTGAGAGGATGGGACAGGGAAGGCTGTATGAAGAACTTGGGAAATTTCTTGGTTTCTGAACACTTTAACTATCAATGTTCAATAACAACAGAAAAGTTTCAATTAAAGACCTTAGGCACTAAAGGCAACTTAATTTTGCCTTTTTGTTTTGAAAGTGAAGACTAGAGAACTGAAAATTCTATTTAAGAAAAATAAAATTTGGCTTTCAAGAGATGTAGCTTCGGCTCCAGATCGTCAAAGGTGCTGAAGATGGGCAGGCCAGCATTGAGATAGACCAGTAAACCAGTTTATTTTGCAACTGATTTAGCAGCTATAGGAAGCAAACAGCCACAATCACTACTGGCAGCCACCCAGTCATAAGAAGAGGAGCGTAGGCTGAAGCCAATATGGGGAATGTCACAGAAGAGAGATGAGAATAATATGACATCACTCACTGATATCACTAAAGTACTGGATAAACCAACCCTGAAGGCAGCCTTCCACCTCTGGACTTTATGCCTAATAAGCAAATACATTTTTACATCACGTTAACAGATTTGATTTAGGTTGTTTGTTCTTCACAGCTGAAAGCATCTTTAACTGATGCTGGGATCTGTCACATCTCCAGCATCCACATGACTGTGTACTCATCATTCACTTTTTGAATGATGGTCGAGAGACCCCATACAACCCTCAATCAACAAACAAAAGCCAGGTTTTGGATGTGGGAAGTTTTGCGTGGTACCTTAAAGATGGAACAAATTTTTTGTCATTGGGCAGCCACTGAAAAGATGAAGTCAGTTTTCCCTTCCATTGAGTCTGGGCTGGCCATATGGCCTCTTCTGACTAACACAATGCAGTGAAAGTAACATTGGATAACTTCTGAGGCTGGGCCTTAAGAGACTTGCAACTTTCATCATGCCACTTGGAATTCTCCCTCTGAGAACCCAGCGACCCTGTAAAACATCCACCTATCCTGTGACCGTCTTGCCGTCAAGAAGCCCAAGCTAGCCGTAAGAGAGAAAGAGACAGACAGGCAGACAGACCCTGTGGAGTAGCACTGAGGTGCCAGACATGATAAAACCTTCTTGAATGCAGCCAAGTGAACCCCAGCAGACTCCACAGATAGCTAAGAACCACTCAGCTGAGACCTATCCAAATTCATGATTCACAAATAAAAATAAAGATTATTTTAAGCCACGAAATAAATAAATAAAATTTAACTTGAAAAATCCAGTTCTAAAGTATAATCAGAGAGATGATAGAGAAAAGCAGGAGAATGAGGAGGTGGAGGGAGAAAGAGAGAAATGACCTCAGTGATTGTCAGATGCCTGAGAAACACAGATTTTTTTTTTTTTTTTTTTTTTTGCTGTGCGCGGGCCTCTCACTGTTGTGGCCTCTCCCGTTGCGGAGCACAGGCTCCGGACGCGCAGGCTCAGCGGCCATGGCTCACGGGCCCAGCCGCTCCGCGGCATGTGGGATCTTCCCGGACTGGGGCACGAACCCGTGTCCCCTGCATCGGCAGGCGGACTCCCAACCACTGCGCCACCAGGGAAGCCCAGAAACACAGATTTAATGTGTTCATATTAGTGTTTATATATTAATACCATTCTTTTTTCCATTAAATATTTTAATTTATAACTTGTTAAATATAACTTACATTTTTAACAACTTTGAGCATTTTTGAAATAATTTTGAGTTTTTTATTTTTAATAAAAATGTATGTATTTAAGGTATAACATGATAATTTGATCTATATTTATGAAGTGAAATGATAACTACAGTCAAGCTAGTTAACATGTAATCTCCTCACATAGTTACCAGTTTTTTGGTGTGATGAGTACCTGAAATCTATGCTCTTAGCATATTTCTAGTGTTCAATAGAGCATTATTAAGAAGAGCCATCATGGAACTTCCCTGGTGGTCCAGTGGTTAAGAATCCACCTTCCAATGCAGGGGACATGGGTTCGATCCCTGGTTGGGGAACTAAGCTCCTACATGCCACATGGTAACTAAACCCGCACCACAACTAGAGAAGCCTGCATGCCACAAAGAAGAGCCTGTGTGCCACATGAAAGATCCCACATGCCACTACTAAGACCTGACACAGCCAAATAATAAAATTTTTTTTAAAAGTTGATTAAAAAAAATAGCCATCATGCCTGTACATAATATCTCTAGACTTATTCATGCTACACAACTGAACATTTGCATCCTTTCAGCAGCATCTCCCCCTTCCACCTCCCTACTCCTCAGCCCCTGGTAACCACAACTCTATTCTCTGCTTCTGTAAGTTCAATTTTTTTTTCTTTTTTTTAGATTCCACATATAAGTGAGATCATACAGTATTTGTTTTTCTTTGTCTAGCTTATTTCACTTTGCTTAATGTCTCCTGGTTTATCCTGATAGGACCTCATTCTCTGCCCACACACTCCTCTCTAGCCAAACCCATCTCCACGCTCCCAGAGCCTGCCCAGTCTCTAATCCGACCTCTGACATCTACATCTCCCTAACTTCTCTAGGCTTGGTTTATAATTTATAATTCCTTGCTTTGCACTGGCCTTTAATTTTTGTGGGCATCTGGATAAAACATTTATTGCTGACTCATTGCCTAGTTTATGAAGTGATCCTTGTCTTTTTCTGAGCAATGGGTCTAGTAGAATAGCCCAGGCCTTAAAATTAGGTAGATCTGAGTTTGGATCCCACACTGCCAACTTACCAGATGTTTGATTTTGGTTAAATTAACTGACTACTTTGAGCTTAAATTTTCACGTTTGTCAAATATGGGCAATGGGGTCATTGTGAGGATTATTTGAGACTTCATATGTAAAACAAACAGCGTAATAGGTGACAGATATTTTTCATTTTCTTTTCTTTCCAACCCATCCAGTGGGGTAAAAGTGAGGGAAGAAGCAATGGTTTACGGTTGTCTAAAGTTCTTTTTTTTTTTTTAATTGAAGTATAGTTGATTTACAATGTTGTGTTAATTACTGCTGTACAGCAAAGTGACTCAGTTATACATATATATACTTTTCATATTCTTTCATTTCCATTATGGTTTATCACAGAATATTGGATATAGATCCCTGTGCTACACAGTAGGACATTGTTGCTTAAAGTTCTTTTTATATCTCACCAAGAAGAGAAATGGGATTCTTTGGGTTTATGAGCAATATAGTTCTTAGTGACAGCTGAGTCTCCTAATGTCTCAATCTCAAGATTAAGAATCATAAGAAAAATGGTGTCTGTAGTATCAATGGCAACACCCTTGGAATATTTCAGTCAAATCTCAGTAGTGATGTTTTTTACAGTAGATCTTTTTTTTATTTCCCTTGGCAAACTACCCTGGCCTAATTTTTAGAAAGGAACCTGGATAGGAAAAGGAAAACTCTGAATACTAATCACCTCCCATACTTATAAATAGTAAACAGAATTAAAACTTCCTGATGAAATCAGTTCATTAAAAATCCTCTTTAATAAAAGCAAAAAGAATTCTAAAAAGGCCAAAAAAAGAAAAAAGTTTGGCATAATGTGCCTCTAAAGAAATAAATTTTTTTTTCAAGCAATAAAGGTGATGGCAGAAAAACCATGGCTAATTAACCAGAATAAATGTGGTTAAGAAAAGCTGTTCCATCAAGTAAAAACCAGGCAGTGTGAGAAATTCAGGCAAAGATTTAGTAATAAATAATAAAAATGATTAAGGGACTAACAGTAAAGAAAATAAGTGGCCACCATAAATGAGTCCTGGCTTAGGAAAAACACTCAATGATTTAAACCATGGAGATAATTAATGATATATAGGTAGATCTCCTGGATAATGGGCACCTGGGGAGAGCAGGGAAGTATGTGTTGTAAAGTAGCCATCTTGACAGCCTGCCATCCCTCTAGCTCTCCTATACAAAGATCTTACTCCAGGCACAGACTCTAAGAGTCACTGGGCCAAGCTTGCTAATATCCCTGTGCTCCTCCAGATCCTTCCAAAGTGTCTGGGACTTGGAATAACTAGGCCAAGACGTACCTCCCGCCTCCCACAGCAATGCTAGAGCTCTTCTTCACCCCCTACCCTGCCCCAGTTCTGGAACATATGAAGTGGCTGACCAAGTGAAAAACACAATAGTCTAGCCAGTTCCTGAAACAGTGGAGTCAAGAAATATGCAAGGTCTGTGTCTATCTATGGTCACATCATACAGGGTCATGGATTTTGGTTTGCCTCAGGCTTCTCTTCTACCTGAACTGATTTTAGCCCGCAGTGTAATTCTCTAGGCAGTCAGCCTAACCTCCCTGTCCACCACAAGGCTAAGGAAGGAGTAAGAACTGGTCTGTTCCACATGATGGCAGAGGATACAGACCTGCCCAGTTTGAGCCTGTGCCCTTAGCACTGGCCTAAAACCAAATCCTGGGTTTGGGCACCATCCACCAAAGTATTTGCTTTGTCATGATACTGAAGACCAAAGGCTGGGAAGATTACATTATCATGGCAGTAAAAATAAAGCTTACTTTCATGCCTGTTCTGTGATTTGTTTGCCTAGTAATCTTACATCTTTATTGGGCAGTATTAATGGTGAGGCAGAGAGTGGAGGTATAGAGATTCTGAAGGGAGGAGCACAGCGGTAGGCAGTTGAGAAGAGAGATGCTATAACCATTAAGTCCCTTGCTGCTTACCTCTCTCCTCTAAAAACATCTCCATTCCTCCTGAAAAATTAAGGTCCTGTTTTCATGAATGTCTAGGTTTCATAGGTTGTGTCATTCTTTCTCATGGAACCATCAAGGTTTAAAAAGAGCTTAGTTGTTTGCCCACTGAGAGCAACCCTAAATGCTACAATGCCAATCTGAACATAAGCCCTCTGAAACCCCTGGTGAAAAGAAGCCAGATACCCTTCTGCATCTCTTCTTGCTGGGTCTTATGGCTTTTGCATCCTTATACTGTCACTGCAGGAGAGATCTATACTCTGAGCCCCAGTTAAAAGCCAAAGTCCTGCTTTCCCACTTCATTTCTGCTATCCCATTTCCCAAGAGCTGGGTCCTGTTCTCATTGTCCTCATTAGCTTTGAATAGATTACTTTGAATGACACTACTCTGCTTAGAATTTCTGAGGAGATGGGATAAATGCTAAGACCAGTGAATCCCATAATCACAGCCTTACTTTTTTTTTTTTTTTTTTACTGTAAAATAAGTTCCTTGATCAGAAGCAATGTTGTATAGTATACTCTTCTGGTGAATGAGGCATTAAGTAAGTACATGGAAATATTACTGGAGGACATACAGTGGGCAAGAAAGATTATCCAGAATAAATTTCCATTACCATGAGGACAAATTACTAAATTACTATCCCTTAATAGTACTAATAGAAGGGGGGGCAATAGAATCAATATGCCACCAGGTGGCAGTGTTTTCCTGCTGAGTATAGCACTGTATTGCGGGCTCAAGGTACGTGGAATTGAGGGCTCAAGGTCAGGTTGACATTAAACAGTGGTAGTAGCCAGACCAGCTTTGTTGAAGAGAATCCCATATTATATCCATGAATAATCTCTATCCCTGACGCCATTAGTCTTTCCATGAACCTACTGTGCAAGTACTGAAGTGTCTGGGGAAAGAAGCTTGAGTCACAAAATGGGTAATTTTTTCCACCTGACTATGCAGAGCATCTTCTACTGCAAAGGCTGTTTGATGGGCATTCTCAAAGGACACAAATATTCTCACATTTGGGATCATTCCAAGATATTCATTCACATATATCTTCCCTAAACCTACAGCAACTGATCCCCTGGTGTTCTGTTCTTCCTTCCAAGTTTCTGAACAGGTGACCAAACCTTTAGCCACTGTCCTTGAATTTATATAGATCTATACTTCAGTTCATCTCTCTTTCTTGGCAAATGGACCATAAAATGTACTGGTCAAAGTTATGCCCACTGGGAGGATTTCCATTCCTCCATTGTCTTTTCAGGACATACCTAAGTTGAACTGCCATGGCAGTACAGTTTTGGCTAATAATATCAGATCATGGAGTCATCTGTAATCCAGGCTTAAATTTGTTTTTTCTCTGTCAATTGATCATAGGTAATTTTCCATAAGGATATAGGTGTGGAGTGAGTGTGAAAAGAGTAGTCAGACTGTTAGTGAGAGACACCTGCTCATGCAACTTACTTCGGTCCTCAGAAGTTACTTAAATCTGATCTTATACATGCCATTTCCCCCGATGATGAAATGCTTAGCTCACCAAATTCATGGTTTTGTGGCTCAGACAACTGCCAGGTAAGATAGGCAACTCACTGCATATTAGGTGCTCTGTGGTCAGGTAGAGGTAGCTGGATACCTCAGTAAGACACATGCATTCCAGAATTGGGAGAGAAACTCCATCAAGATTCAGAGACCAGCCAATTCAGTGTGGTTTTTAGGAGCCCAGTGGTCAGAGGCTTGCCAGAATAATCTCTTCAAAGTAAAGTACAAATTGTAACATCTTTCACCCTCACCATAAAGAGAGAAGCAAAGAAACTGGAAGTGTCTTTGGGTTCTGGAGACAACATATTCCACACTTAAGAATATTGCTCCTGGGCTTCCCTGGTGGCGCAGTGGTTGAGAATCCACCTGCCGATGTAGGGGACACGGGTTCGTGCCCCGGTCCGGGAAGATCCCACAT
>NC_041217.1:102179206-102183418 GCF_002837175.3 Physeter macrocephalus
TGTGCTCCACAACGGGAGAGACCACAACAGTGAGAGGCCCACGTACGGCAAAAAAAAAAAAAAAAAAAAAAAAAAAATTAGCCAAAATGTTTTTGAAAAGAGAAAAAAAGAACAAAGTTGGAAAGCAAACACTATCTGATTTCAAGACTTATTATAAAGCTATACTATTCAAGATGGTGTGGTGTTAGTGTAAAAGTAGACATATAGATCAAAACAATAGAATAGAGAGTGAGGAAAAGACTCAAAAAATGTACAAAGTAGACTCAGTGGAACAAGAGTAGTTTTTTTCAACAAACGGAATTGGAACAATTGTATATTCTAATGCAAAACAATGAACTTCAATCCACAGCTCATACCATGTGCAAAAATTAACTTAGATGGATCATAACTTAAGCATAAAACCTAAAACTGTAACACTTCTGGAAAAAAAAGGATAACATCTTTGTGATCTTAGGTTAGGTAAAGATTTCTAAGACAAAACACACAATCCATGAAAGAAAAATGATAAATTTGATTTGATCAAAATTTAAAACTTCTGGGGGCTTCCCTGGTGGCGCAGTGGTTGCGCGTCCGCCTGCCGATGCAGAGGAACTGGGTTCGCGCCCCGGTCTGGGAGGATCCCACGTGCCGCGGAGCGGCTGGGCCCGTGAGCCATGGCCGCTGAGCCTGCGCGTCCGGAGCCTGTGCTCCGCAACGGGAGAGGCTGCAACAGAGGGAGGCCCGCATACCACAAAAAAAAAAAAAAAAAAAAAAATTTAAAACTTCTGCTTTTCAAAAGATATTGCTAAGAGAATGAAAAGGCAAGTCACTGACTAGGAGAAAACATTTTCAAAGCATGTATCTTATAAATGACTTTTATTCAGAATATATAAAGAACTTTACAACTCAATAAGACAAACAATACAATAAAATAAATAATGGGCAAAAAGTTTGTAGTCTTCACCAAAGAAGATATATAGATGGCAAACAAACACATGAAAAGATGCTCATCATTAGTCCCTAGGGAAATGCAAATTTAAACCACAATGAGACACCACCATGCAGGCACCATAATAAAAAAAGAGACAATATAAAGTGTTGACAAGGATATGGAGAAACTGAAACTTTGTACATTGCTGGTGGGAATTTAAAATGATACCAACCAGTTTGGAAGTCTTTTAAAATGTTAAATATACATCTATCCCATGATCCAACCAACTTCTAGTATTTACTCAGGAGGAAAGTAAGCATATGTTTATACAAATACCTGTACGTGAATGGTCATAGCAGATTTAATTGTAATAGTCCAAAACTGGAAGCAACCCAAATGTCTATTGAAGGGGGAATGGATAAACAAATTGTGGTATAACCATGCAGTGGCCTGCTACTCAGAATAAAAAACAATGAACTTTTTTTTTCTTTTTCTGTCTGCATGAGTACATCAGGCATTTGTGGAAATCTTTATTTCTTCAAGTTGTCAAACCTCAATTTTTGTAAATTACCCCAGCAGTAATTAACAAATAGTCCTGGGGTGGCTTAGAGTCATAGGTGACCTTTTTAATGTGCAAGCCACTGCATCCTTTGGGGGCAACTTGGCATCCAGAGAGGCTTCTTGCCAGCCTGGAGCATTCTGATCTGCTTCAGGAATGCCAAGTCCTGAGGGTGAGTATGATGGTATTTTAAAAAAGTTCCTATTCTATTCCTAAATTTCCTATTCCTATTCCTAAGAATAGTTGATGAACAATATTGTATGAGTTACAGGTGTACAATATAGTGATTCACAATTTTTAAAAGTTATGCTCCATTTATAATTATTATAAAATAATGGCTATATTCCCTGTGTTGTACAATATATCCTTATAGCTTATTTTATACATGATAGTTTATACCTCTTAATTTCCTACCCCTACATTCCCTCTCCCCCTTTTCCTCTCCCCACTGGCAACCACTAGTTTGTTCTCTATATCTGTGAGTCTGTTTCTTTTTTTTTTTTTTTGCGGTACGCCGGCCTCTCACTGCCGTGGCCTCTCCCGTTGCGAAGCACAGGTTCTGGACGCGCAGGCCCAGCGGCCATGGCCCACGGGCCCAGCCTATCCGCGGCACGCGGGATCCTCCCGGACCGGGGCACGAACCCTCGTGCCCCGCATCGGCAGGCGGACCCCCAACCACTGAGCCACCAGGGAAGCCCCGTCTGTTTCTTTTTAAACAATGAACTATCGATACACACAACAGCATGAATAAATCTCAACATAATTATGCTGAGTGGAAGAATTCAGATCCCCTAAAAAAAGTACATACTGTATTATTCCATTATATAAAACTCTAGAAAATCAAACAAATCCATAGTGACAGAAAATAGATCAGGGTTTACCTGGTAGGGAATGGCTAGGGAGGGTGTACAGGTGTACATGAAAACTTGTGAGGGTGGTGAATACATTCCCTACCTTGATCATGGTGATTGCTTCACAGGTGTATGTATAAATACATCAAAACTTACCAAATTGTACACTTCAAATATATGCAGTTTACTGTATACTATTATACTTGAATAAAAATGTTTAAAAATTGTAATAAAAGTGATAATTTAGCAAGGACTTGAGGGAAGTGAGGAAGTTAGCTTTGTGGATAACTAATGGGAGATTTAGAAAAACATATTAACCAAATATTTGCAGTAAACATTCTTTTTTTTTTTAACCCAGCAACCTTTCCTTTTAGTATATTACCTTTTGCATCAGTTAGGATTATTTTTGGCTGCAAGTGACAGCAAATTTTAAAAGCTAGGAGCTAAAAATTCTAGAGGTTTATTCTTCTCTTTCATAAATCTAGGCAGTTCGGGGCTGGTATGACTCCATGACGATCAGGGACCCAGATTCCTTCTAATTTGTTGCTACAGTTTCCATTTTGAGATCCTGGCTACTCCGGGTCCAGCCAGAACATTTCCCTTCCAGGAAGCAGGAAGGAGAAAAGAAGTATGCCCCTCCTGTTAGGATACTTAGAAATTGTGTATACACTCTTCTGCTTACATCCCATTGGCTAGAACTTATGGCTAGTCATATGACCACACGCAGGTCATGAGAACTAGGAGACGCTGTTTCATTCTGAGCTGCCATGTGTACAGATGTAAGAGGAAAAGGGAGAATAAGGATATTAAGAGACATCTAATCAGTCTTTGCCATATCCTCTTCTTTTTTGAAGACAACTCCTTTTCTCTTACAAAGTGTGTGGTTCTAGTAAAGGCTGCCAATCATCTTAACAGCTCATTGGTCACAGAGATGGATGCATGACCTAAGCTGGACCAATGGGAGTGACAAAGATGGGAGATGGAAACTTGGGAGCCCTTGGAAGTTATGGGATCATCCTCAGGAAATCCAATGTGCGAAAGGCAGCGACGACTGAAAGAAGGGTCCTGAAGGTTTTCAATCCCTGCTCCAGTTACACTTGAGGCTCGCTTGGCTACATTACTCACCCCTCATTTATGTTACCTGAGACAATATACCTTCTAAGCTCAATTGTTAACCAAAGAGAATGCTAAGGGACCAGTTCTGGCCCTTGCACAGCCTCCAAAGGGGGCAGTTTCACTAAAGAATTAGCACTACCTTTGAAGCAATTCACATAAGAAGAAATATAAATGGCTGGTAAACATATAAAACAATGCACAACATCACTTCTAATTAGGGAAATTATTATTAAAGCAAAAGGAGGATACTCTCTTGTTTGCTTAGAAGATTGACAAAGTTTCAAAAACTGGATAATATTCAATTCCTCTTAATGAGAAAACAGACGTTTTAATATACTATTATGAGAATGTAAATTGTTACCACATTTGTGGAAAAAAATTTCCAACACTGATCACAATTTAAAATGAATGTATCTTTTGACCAGCAATTTACTTTCAGGAAACGTCACTCCAGAAAACTACGCATAAGGATATTCATCAGAGCGTTATTTAAACAAGTGAAAGTTGGAGACAAAGTAAAATATTTATTGTAAAAAGTTTCAATAAATTATGGTACATTCATATGATGGTACTTTTTTTTTTGGCTGCGTTGGGTCTTCGTTGCTGCGTGCGGGCTTTCTCTAGTTGCAGTGAGCAGGGGCTACTCTTCTTTGCGGTGCATGGGCTTCTCATTGTGGTGGCTTCTCTGGTTGCGAAGCACGGGCTCTAGGCACACGGGCTGCAGTAGCTGTGTCATGCGGGCTCAGTAGTTGTGGCTCGTGGGCTCTAGGGCGCAG
>NC_041217.1:102183655-102212813 GCF_002837175.3 Physeter macrocephalus
AGGGGCTACTCTTCTTTGCGGTGCATGGGCTTCTCATTGTGGTGGCTTCTCTTGTTGCGAAGCACGGGCTCTAGGCGCGCAGGCTTCAGTAGTTGTGGCACGAGGGCTCAGTAGTTGTGGCTCACGGGCTCTAGAATGCAGGCTCAGTCGTTGTGGCGCATGGGCTTAGTTGCTCCGCGGCATGTGGGATCTTCCCAGACCAGGGCTCAAACCCATGTCCCCTGCCTTGGCAGGCGGGTTCTTAACCACTGCACCACCAGGGAAGCCCTGATGGTACATTTTGAAACAATTTTATAGCAAGGTTTTTTATAACTATGGCCCTATGGTATATACATAACACTATTGTAGAAAGTAGGATGAATTTAGGTGTTGGCATGTAGGTGATATAGTTAAATGGAAAGAGCAAATTACACAGCAGTATATAAAATATAATCTCATTTATTTTAAAAATACATGTATAGAGACCCTCTCAAAATTTGGGATTCCTGATCTCTCTAGGACCCTATTTTCATTTTTTTAAAGGATAGCAATGAGATAAAAATCAAAGAATAGCAAGAGAGAGAGAGTTGTAAAATAGGTTTGTTTTGTTTTATTGTGGGAGAGGTGTGTGTGTTGTTTTGCAGTCCGACCAGGCGTTGTCCTGATACCAATCATATTACCCCTGCGCTTCTGCCTGAAGGTGAGCTTGCTCAATGATCTGAATGGGATTGGCTTTGCTCACTAGGCAATGAGCGTCAACAGCAAGAGGGATGTCCTCTCTCTCTGCCAAACCTTTTCCAAACCAAGCGAGCAAATGTTCCAAATCAGGAAGATGTTCAGATGCCTTCTACTAATTTCCTCAGAGCATAAATTGTGAGCCCATGGTTATGGCCAACCTTGACCCCTTTCTTGAGGCCCTGAGAGACAGACAGATTTCTCCTCAGTCTTTTATAGAAACACAAAAAGCAAGCAATGCTTTCTGTACTAACAAGTGTAAAGCAGGGTACTTATGGATGCTCCATAAATTCTCCTTTATTGCAGATATGAGTCTTATCTTCTTGGAAGGATCACACAGTCTTGGCGTACCTTGCTTAAGAATAATAGATAGTAGTTACAGCCTGTTCATCTCATCTGCTCTCCATGAAAAAAAGAGAATCATAATATATAGTGTTAGGGGTATCAAGTCACCCCATCCTTCGGGATTTCCTTAAGGTTGTGCGTAGATAAAGGTCTGGAAGGAGACACAAGAAACCATCCATAGTGGGTACCCAGAGGCAGTGAGAACAGAGAGGATGGGGATAGGAAGGCTTCCTGTGTGGTGTGAATATTTTACAAGTGCTTATTACTTTGTAATTAAACTCTTTTCTTTCCTGCTAAGAATTCATGCTGTATGCCTATTGTGTGTGTGAAAATGGACACCCTAAGGGACTTCCCTCGTGGTCCAGGGGTTAAGACTCTGTGGCCAAAAAAAAAAGGACTCCCCAAAAGTATGATCTGAGGAAAAGCGTGGCCCTGCATTTTCCTGTCTACCTCCATGAAAAAGTTGAACCACTCTCCTTTTAGATATGCATACTTGTTAGTTGCTTTCCTTTCATAAAGGGTACCAATTCTAAGTTGGTTATGCTTAATTATACCATAGAACTTCTACACTTCAGGCTCTTATCAGAAAATACAACCTTGAATTTTCTGGTGTTGAATTATTAAGAAAAGTTTAGTTGTAAAAATCATGTTCAGGGAGAACAGCCTGATGGGAATGGACCCATTCTCTAGCCATTCTAAATTTTGTTAGGTCTGGGGACAGATCCTTGGAGAGATTTCTTGGGCCACGTTGTCCCAACACCCCTCTCCCTCATGACATGGCCCTTTTCTGACCTACATTTGGCATTTTGCCTTGAGTCTACACTGAGAAGTATTTTAAGAAACAGTCAAATTATAGTCACCATAGTATAATACTGTAGAACTGTTACTAAGAACATTTTCTGGACATCACAACAATATAGGAAAAGCAACATTTTCTCCTGAGCATCTTGTTCTCTTTTATCTTATGGATCCTGTGAATCTTGTAGTAGCTTTGCTTTCCCTTGGGCATTAGGAAACTCTGAGCCAAATTTGTGTTTTTCTCTGTATCTATGTAGAAGTTCATGGATGAATTTTTAGTGCCTGGGTATTCTATTCCATCCTATTCTATTCTATTCTATTCTCTTTTCAACCCTAGGTGTTATATTTTTCTACCTTTTTACTTTCCCTTTGCTCCCTTTTCTCATTTATATTAGTAGATTTTTATTGTTATATTTTATGTATTTCTATAAATGACTCCAAATCCTTTTTTTTTTTTTTAAAGTGTACTAAGGGATTCACTTCACCTTTGGAGCATATAATTTGCTAAACCTCACATGATTCCCAAAGTCTTGTGCAATGGTTCTGATTATACCATATTAATACCAGTGTCCTCAATATTAACATCAAACCCTACTGTCACAACTCTAGAGTGACCATGAGAGTCACAGAACCTTATAAAGTCAATACTGTCTACAGCAAGCTATTGTGTTTTGGGTTAGTGAAAAATGTCATAAGACTTGAACTCTAGATCCAGTTTGTTCATTCATTTAAATATTTATCATTATTTTACTATGTACTGGGCACACAGGTTCTGTGGATACAATGGTAAACAAAAAACAGACATGGCCTGTGCCCTCATAGAGTTTATAATCTAGAAGTGAAGACAGGCACTAATCAAATAATCCCACAAAAGTAATTACAGGCCATAAGTAGGCTTTGGGAGCATATGATGTGGAATCAGAGCTTGTCTTGGGAGTCAGGGAAGACTTCTTTGCACTGAGATCTGCAGGATATCTAGAAGCTTGGGGAGAGGATAGGAAGAAGCAAGAAGCATTTTGTGAAGGAGGAAAAGTGTGTGCAAAAGCCATGTGGCAGGAGGGACCAAAGTACAACGGGGGAACTGAAGGAGGAACCGTGTGGTGAAATGCAGACATCTGAGGGACAGTGGTGCTAGCTGAGGCTATGCCAGCAGACAGGTGGAATGCCACTGAAGCATTTTAAATAATGATTATCTGTGAGCTATAGTAAATGATCCAACCTTTCTAACCCTGTTTTCTCGGGTATAAAACTGATCCTTAAGTGCATGGTAAATGCTGAGCTGCCAATCCAGCTACTGGTATTGGGGATTTAAGCTAAACTTTCTCTAGGGACCAGCACACTGGAAATTTCCATCTACTCAAGAGGAAAGCCATCTATAGAAAAAGAGCCCTTGGGGAGTTGTGGTGGTTTATTTTTAATGAAATTATTCACTGTGAAAGAACAGTCTCTAATGTAAATAGGTCTGGATGGATAACCTACAAGGATCAGTGTCTGCCCCATCCCCTTCAGGTACAAAGGCTTTAACTTAATGCTATGTTAATCTCCACAGAAAACTTGCAATGTGCAAAACACTTTCAGATATATTATTTTGTTTAATTCACACAAGTCTGTGACTTAAGTATCATTTTTTTATCTTTCAGTGATGATAAAACTAGGCACCAGAGAAATAATTTACCTAAGGTCATATTGCTAGAAAATAATAGAGCTGGGATTCAAACTCAGGTAGTCTGATCCAAATCCATATAAACACCAGTCATCACAGGGGTCTCTACAAGAATGAATGTGGCTGGAATTCCCTGTCAGACCTTGTAGTGACTGTGAAGATGAGGGGGAAAGGGAAAACTGGATCCATCAGTCCTCATTCCGTGAACCCAATGTAAAAGCAATCTTATCTTCTAAGGAAATGCCCTCAACTTCTCCTATCAACCTAGTCAGGTAAGGCAAGAGCAGAGAGTCATTTATCAATGTATAGTAGACCTTGGTATCTGCCAGAGATTAGTTCCAGAACCCCCGAGGATACCAACATTCACAGATGCTCATGTCCCTAATATAAAATGGTGCAGTATTTGCATATAACCTACACACATCCTCCCATATACTTTAAATCATCTATAGATTACTTAAAATACATAATACAATGCAAGTGCTATGTAAATAGTTGTCTGCACAGTGTAATTTCAAGGTTTGCTTTTTGGAACTTTCTGAAATTTTTTTCAAATATTTTTGATCTGCTGTTGGTTCAATCTTTGGATGTGGAAACCACGGGTATGGAGGGCCAGCTGTATGTAACTACATGAGATGGTCCCCAGCTTAAAAGAAGGAAGTGAAACCGATAAACCCTCTGCCTACAGAGATAAAAGATTCTGTTGCCCCAGATGGCCTCGACAGGGTGTGGGTTCTGTGAGACTTATGCTTTATAAAGAGAAGGGAAATGTCACCAGACTCATATCTGTAGAACTTTATTAGCATTCTGTAAAGAGGGAGAAAATAACATGGTACTAGCTGTTAATACTTCTGTTTTAATAAGAAAACAACCTTTGGAACAAAATCAGACCCACACTGGGATAGAAAAGTATGTCCTAGACACAAGTACTGACTTGGTGTGGGATTATTACGAAGCAAGCTCTCCAGTCATGCTGAGTCTATGGGCAGGATCTATTTTCAGTTTTCAACTTGTCCTGAGACCTTGTAAGCCTCTTGCCAAGTTGATTCAGAGCAGCATCTGTGGAAACCGATTAAGAATGTCACATTACCTAGGAAGAGAGCAACAGAGTGCTGTAAACTCTTATCTGGATTAAAGTATCCAAAAGTGAAAAAAAAAGGCTAGCTAGTCGTTGAGTCAAATCTTTTGTTAACAAGGAAAAGGAAAGACCTCCTCTGGATGGACCAACTCTGTATTCCCTGGGCAACTAGGTGTCCATTTTTCTACTTCTCCTGACAGTCCCAAGCTGGACACGGTTTGGCCTGAGAATCAAGTTTCCTTTGTAGACTTCTTTGCCTGGGTGCTTGACTTCTGCTGTTCAGACCTCTTGCAGAGGCAGTGCTCTTACCTCTTTTTTGCTCACTGGGTTCCTAACTGTCTGCCTGGCTTTGGGTATTCCTGGTCTCCTAAAGCATTCCTTTGGGATTTCTGGTCAACGTGGTTGCTGTCTACTTGGCTGGTTTCTGGCACACTCTGAATTTTGCCTGCCTTTGGCTTCTAGATCACTGATTTTTTTTTTTTTTGGTTCTTGTGTGTTTCTAAACTGTTTTTTCATGCTTGCTGGCCCACTGCCTAGCAGACATCCACTTCCAACTTTCCTTACCTGTCTGATTTTTTTTTACCTGTCTTTGCAAAGTGCTATCATTATTCACAACCCCAGAACTGACATTTTTAGAGCCTGAGATGGAGCAATCACAAGGAAATACCTTTTTGGAAAGAGGAAATGCAAGATTAGAGTGGAAGGTTGTTTAGCCTTCTTTAGATCTGAATCTCAAAAGGCAATAAGAGGGCTTCCCTGGTGGCGCAGTGGTTGGGATTCTGCCTGACAATGCAGGGGACACGGGTTCGTGCCCGGTCCGGGAGGATCCCGCGTGCCACGCAGCGGCTGGGCCTGTGGGCCATGGCCGCTGGGCTTGTGGGCCATGGCCACTGGGCCTGTGAGTCCTGAGCCTTTGCTCTGTAATGGGAGAGGCCACAACGGTGAGTTTCTACATATATAGAAAGCTATTCTTTACCAACAGTGTATTTTTCTTATGAATATATTTTTCTTGTCCCTTCAAAATTTATAAATGATGTGACTCTAGAATTGCACAATTGTAGTTTTCCTTGGAATCAGAAAAACAAATCCAGTTATTTTTGTATTTTCCAGAGTAGTATAACCTTTATTTTATTTTAAAGTGAATAGAGCAAAACAGCAGAAATATGTAGGGAATCAGACAGCCTGTGATAAAATTCCAGGTGTGTAGCCTCACAGTAAGACCTGGGGGAAATTACTCAATGTCTCTTCACCTGAGAAAGATTTTTAACGAACTCCACCTCCACAGTCTGTGACCTGGGGTCAAGTCATCCTTGCCACTGGTTTAATCTAGATAAGATTCTAAACTTTACCTCTCTCCATGTGTCCCTATTCTAATAGTTAGACCTTTGCCTTGACCCCTATTCCAAAATTTGTGTTCCAGTTGCCTGTCCAGCACAGTTGATCACCTCTAGGTTTAGAAACCTGCCCTTCACACAGATGACAATTTTTAGACAGATCTTCCAGTTACCACTTCCAACCTGCTAGTCTGAATCCCAGAATACTATCTCCCCCTCAACTGCCTGATTTTCTGTCAACTTGACTCAGTGATCAACTGCTGCCTTGGACCTCTCATTGACAACTGCTTAGTGAACTATGGCCTGATACCTAGAAATATTTTGAACACTTGCTGGCATGTCAGTATTCCCAAGTTCTAATCTTATCCCAGTGGATATGTTCAAGACTGGTTCTCTTCCCCTCTCTGGTATTAGAGGGCCATACCCAACCTACTTCCAAGATGCCAGATGTGTGATTCTGTATTGTATGATCCTACAGCACTAAGAAATTGTTAAATTGTGTTCATTATAATCTGTTTAATAAGATAGGGACTTGGGTGACATAGTTCAAAATGATCTCTATTAATGTAACAATGGTCTAAAGTTTTATAAGAGTTGGTACTTAAGGGACAAATTTTGTTTTCTAAGAAAATTAATTTGTGTGGAAAAGCTCATTCCCCTAAAACTCAAAAATGGGTTTTTAACCTAAAGCTTTTTGGGAAAGTTTCTTGAAGATGCTGACTCTCCATGAAATTGTTCAATAATAAATTTCAAGAATGGTTGTAAACAAACCTACTTATTCAGTATACCTTTGAATTTAAAAAAAATTCCTTTTATTGTTTATTTTCATAAAAAAAAGTAATCTTACATGGCCTTCCAGCATTTTATTTTATTTTATTATTTTATTTTATTGGCTGCACTGTGTGGCTTGCAGGGATCTGACCAGGGATTGAACCTGCAATGAAAATGCCAAGTCCTAACCACTGGACCGCCAGGGAATTTCCGGCAACATGGCATTTTAGACATCTCTGTGTGTAGTTCTTACTCTGTGCTAGGTATTATGCTAAGAGCTTTATAACATATAACCTCATTTAATCCTCACACAAGTTTATTAACCTATTACTAAAGATGAAACTGAAGCATAGAGATTTTAAGTAACTTGCCTGAGGTCACACAGCTAGAAAGTGGCAGAACCAGACAGTTTATCTGTCTCTAGATAGCTCCTAATCATTACATGGAAATAAGAAACACTGAAAAAAAGAAAAAAAAGAAAGGGGGTAAAAAAAGCTCAGGAAAAGATAAGGAGTATGTGCCACATGAAGTTTGGAATCCTTATGACATTTTCTGGATTGGTTGGTTATAACTGGATTTTACTCGGGCTAATCAGCAAGGAAACAGATGGGTCCTCTAAGAGCTCTGCTATCATCTGAGTGAATCGGCTGTTTCCTGGATTAGGGTGGTTATTCTTGTGTTCAAGAGAATTGGGAAATATTTAGGACTGGTCTTCAGAAGGAAAGAAACACTACAAATCACGCAATGAACAGTGTTCTGGCAGTGCTACCAGGTCATCTCTTGCTGCATTATGTCTCTATGCAATTTCCCCCTTTGGTAGAGAGCATGGCATGTCCCATAAACCAAATTAAGAGGGTAGTCAAACCATATTGTGGAATGCTGTTTGAATACTATGACATTAACAGTTTGTCTGTATGAAACCCTGAGACTACTGCCAGAGGCTGAAAATATTCTCAGTCTCAGGACAAGTTCATATCCTGCTGAAGACCATAATTCACCCTAATAAGGTAATCCCTTCAATAACTCCCATGTGACAGGTTTTATATGATCATTTTTGACACACTTGCTGCAGTCATCGTGAATTCTCAATACAGGTCTTTTATTGCAACCTTTTCATTAGGGGGGACTTCAGTTTCCAGAATTTTAGTGTTATGCGTCAAGTAAGACAAAATCCTAGCACCAAATTATTATAGGCTATTCTTTTTCCTGAGGAACTATTCCCCCAAAATGTCTCAGTGAATGTACAGATAAGAATAAGGAATGGAATAAATGATTGTTTCAGATTCTGAATGTTGCTTTCAAGTTAAAAACTTCTTTAAAATCTATTCTATTCTTATACCTTATATTCTCCTGGCAGCTTCATTTATTCATTCTTTCAACAAATATTTATGAATTACCTTCTATATGCCAGATACTGTGCTAGGTATTAGAGACATAACAATGAACTAGAATTCTAATTATTCCCTTTTTTCTTTTCTGAAGCATTCCATAGAAAAACCAGATACACAAAATACTTGCCCTATTTCATCTTAAGTTTCTGTCTTCCAGAGCTTCCCTGGCAGTGCAGCGATTAAGAAATACCTGCCAATGCAGGGGACATGGGTTTGAGCCCTGGTCTGAGAAGATTCCACATGCCATGGAGCAACTAAGCCCATGCGCCACAACTACTGAGCCTGCACTCTAGAGCCTGTGAGCCACATCTACTGAAGCCTGCGTGCCCTAGAGCCCATGCTCCGCAACAAGAGAAGGCACCGCAATGAGAAGCCCGCGCGCCGCAAGGAGGCGTAGCCCCTGCTCACCGCCACTAGAGAAACCCTGTGTGCAGCAACAAAGACTCAACGCAGCCAAAGATAAATTAAAAAAAAAAAAGTTTCTGTGTTCCATACTCTTAACATCATTTCATAACATTTTGGACATAAAAGGTTCATAATACTTGGTGGTGGTGTTAGTGGAAAATTAGAGAACCATTGTATTTTTTTATTCCAATATTTAATTTACCTTCTCATAGAAGATAAAAAAGAACCCTGTCTCTCATTTTCGTCTATGTTCTCATGCCTAAAACACAACAGACTTCATTTTTCCTGGAGTACAAATTCAGTCTCCACCTTGCCTAACCTCTACCCTAAGCCATCTAGTGGATACAGACTAAACAGTGTGAGTAAGTAATTCATTTGTCTATTCTTTTCTCTAGGGCAGTTCCGGTGAAACATGGGTTCTTTTTTAATTGCATTATTAATCCAGAGCCTACTCTCCTCTTATACTCTTCACCAGTTCCTTTCTTGTTTCCCATTTGGAAGCTTCAAAGATGCTCCTGATTGGGTCTACTTTCCCAAATCATTATGTGGTTAACTCAGAGGTCATAAAGTCAAATGCCTACAGGGTCCAGACTGGAAAAATAAATAAGCTCTGGGGGCTGGGCCAGGAAAATTGAGGAGTGAGCGGGGACCGTGGCAAACTGCAGCACCTGGGCCCCCTCAAGGAGGAGGATGTGGTATTCAGTGCCAGCTCATTGTTGCTGAGTGAATGAAAGGCTTGGTTAGCTGATCATCTGATTTTCAAAAGAGTCAAAAATCTGGAGCTTTATGTAAAATGTCCCGATCTGTAAATGTTGGACCAGTCAAACAAAATGTGTCTACCCAGGGCTGCCATTTGCAACCTCTGCTCTCATTGGAGTTGGATTCAAAGAACTAAAAGCATCTAGGTTTCCAAAATGTCCTTGAAGAATGTAAGTTGAGTTCTGTGATCCAACCCCACTATCCAGAGAAAAGGGAAAGAAAGACTTCTTATTAGAAGTGTGATTTGAGATCAATGAGGAAAGCTATCCCGAAGCAGATTACCTGAAGAAAAGCATGTACGGATTCGGCTTCTGAGATAAAAAAAGAAGAAGTGTGATTTGATATTGGTCTAATCAGTATATTTTCAGTAATACTAATTAGTAGAGGGACTTTCCTGGTGGTCCAGTGGTTGAGACTCCACACTCCCAATGCAGGGGGCCCGGGTTCAATCCCTGGTCAGGGAACTAGATCCCACATGCCACAACTAAAACTCCCGCATGCCAGAACTTAAAAAAACCTGGCACAGCCAAATAAATAAATAAATAATAAATAGTAGATTGTCATTCTGCAGTTTAAAAAAAATATGATAAAGTAATCCATCTTTTATGTAATAAAAGGGGGATGAAATATATATTCAATTTTTAACATACATTCAATTTTGCTTCTATTTATAAAGAAACACTGGCACTGGAAGAATACAATAAAAATTAATAAAAATGATTATCTATGTGGGTAGGGACAAGGTAGAAAGGCAAGAGTGTGGGAATAAGACTTCTCAATGTATGTTTTTGTTTAGGTTTTATTTTTTTATTTTATTTATTCTTTTTTTATTTATTTTATTTTTGGCTGCATTGGGTCTTCGTTGCTGCACACGGGCTTTCTTTAGTTGCGGCGAGCGGGGGCTACTCTTCGTTGCGGTGCACGGGCTTCTCACTGCGGTGGCTTCTCTTGTTGCAGGGCAGCTCTAGAGCGCAGGCTCAGTAGTTGTGGAGCACGGGCTTAGTTGCTCCGTGGCATGTGGGATCTTCCCGGACCGGGGCACGAACCCGTGTCCCCTGCATTGGCAGGGGGACTCTCAATCACTGCGCCACCAGGGAAGCCCACCTATAGGTTTTTGATGTATGCCATTATCAAGTTGATGAAGTTCCTTTCTAATCTAAGTTCGCTGAGAGTTTTTATTGGCAAAGGATGCTGAATTGTGTTGAATGTTTTTTCTCCATCTATTGAGATGGTCATATGACTTTTTCCAGTTTGTTAATATGGTGTGTTACACTGATTGACTTTCAAATGTTAAACTGACCTTGCATTCCTGGGATAAACCCTATTTGGCTATGATGTATTATTTCTTTTATATATTGTTTAATTTGACTTGTTAAAATATTTACTTTTGAACTAGGTGAAAGTATTACATGTTCAAAAATTAAAATAAATTTAAAAATGAAAGTAAAAGGCATTAAAATGTCTTTTTTATTGCAGAGAAATGTGGTCGGTTGAAAAATAGATTAGAAAGCATAAAGTATATAATAGGAAAAAATGCTATAAGGGAAGTGGAATTATTAAAGTTCAAGAAGAAGAAAAGGGAACAATTGTTACATTTCTGATAGCTAAAGAAACAATGTTTTCTTTACTCTTCAAATGGGTGATACTCTTTCAATTATATTAAATCAAGATGGTATTTATATTCAACTGGACATACTTAAGAACTGTGTAACTAATTTATTTAAAAATGCCAATATTTAGAACATAATGCTGGAGATAACTTCCTTTACAATTGTTTAATTTTATGAGAAAAAATTCGTATGCTGACATAAAAATGAGGAAGATATGCATGTATTTTTCAAAATTCTTTTGGGAATATGTAAACGAAAAAGTCCGAAGACCATTGATCTTGATTTTTCCTATGTTTGAAATCACTGGACCTGCTCCTTTGTCTCTATAAGACCAAAGTTATGTTATGCATGAGGACTAAGAGGCCACAAATTAGCACCTCTGAACACAACCATATGGATCAGCTACACAACAATTAGTTTTGGATTAGCTAGCTTTTATTTAGAAAAACAAACTTTTAAGTTCCATAAGAATGGGTGCTAGGTAAACAGGTAAATTTAAATGTTTGTAAGGTAGGTCCAGCATAGGACATCAAGAATTCATGTAATGAGTGTGGGAAGGAGAGCAAGGTCAAGAGGTAGAAGGTTTCTTATCCAAATTTGCTACAGGTCAAGCTGCTTGGACCCATCTTGGGACTCACATAGATGGATTTAAAGCCAAAAGTGCAAGTCCAGTGGTATGAGAGCTCATCAAATGACCTGCAAGTTTCCCAGGATGGACCCTGGGGTAGCTGCTGTTCTACATGGGATGACAAGATAAACTACCCATGTGAGAAATGAAAATGATCTAAACTAATTTTCCCCTTTCAAATAAGAAAATGTTAACTACACTTAATCTTTGTTGACTCTATATGGAAAATGAATAATCATTTCTTTTCATTTGGTTGAAACTTTGTCCTTGTTACCCGTGTTTATATCCTTTACCATAAGAAGTCCCAGACTCCCGGGTCATTCTTTGTCTCCCATCCTCTAACTCACTCAAAGCTCTTCACATCACCTATTTTGAATCCCTTTACCACACTCCCCAATTTCTGAGACTCTTCCACTGTGTCCTCTGGAATTCACAGTCCATCTTCATCAAAAACCTTTGTATCCTCAGTCTCTTCTCTGAATATTTCCTTCACCTTCCTGTTCTAAAGCGAACCTGGTGGATGCTGTTGTCCCTGCAGCCTTCCCAGAGCCCTTGTACCACTGGACTTGGAGGTGGGAGAGGGATCCTCTTTGCTCTTCATTGCTTCTCTCAGGTTATTCTCCCCACCGCCTATCTAATTCCTCCCCCTACCCACTATTTGTTTTTTTAACTCATGTCCTCTGATGTTATCACTCTCCTCATTGTGGTAGTCCCCTATCGCTCATAGATCACTCTGCCTTATTTCTCAAGGACTTTAGCTTTTGACTACTGGCATCCTATCCAGCATCTGTCTTGTCCTAAATCTTGTTGTTTTCAATATATACATAGATAATCCTCATGATACTCTCTCTTTGACTCTCTTCTAGTGACACTGTATTCCACACTCCTCAGCCATTCACTGCCATTTTCAGATTCCACCTTAGACTTCATCACTTCTTCATAATCTTAATTTCATGCATCCCACTCTAACTACCACATTGTTGTGGTCACTCTGAAGAAGTGAGATAGATTCCTCCACTTAAATTTTGTTTTGGATGTCAAGATTGATGACGCTACACATGTACCAACTTTTTCAGAGTATGAAAAATTTCTTTACATACGTAAAGAAGCTTTCTGGGGAGAGCAGGACAGGCTCCAAACTGGTCTGAATATGGCTTGAGGGAGCAGAGAAAGGAGACTTTCTTAGGGTTTATGGTGGTTGGGGGTGGATGGGGCCAGAGTGAATGGTCCCTCACATGGACTGGGCCTTGCATAGTTTGAACTTCCCACTGACACCAAAGGAGCAAGCACCTGGGCTTTCTTATCAGTTTTCCCAGATGTGGGGCACAGGGAAAAGAGAAGTGGTGGGGCTTGAAAGCTGTCACTAAGTATAAAAAATGGAGCCAGACCCTTTATGTTATACCTATCTTTTCAGATCATTCCCCCTTGTTCTCTGACTCCTACAGTCCCTCAACCCCACAAGGACTGGCAATTCACTGATCCTACCACTTTTTTCTGTCCTTCATCTCTCCATATCTACTCTTCCCTCATTTTAAACTCCATGGTGAATCATAATCACTCCCTTACTTACATCCTTGACTTCCTTGGTCCTCTCTCCTTGCTCTTATTTCCTTGGTAAAACCTGATTACATAGAATTCTAAACCTACTCTGAGCCTGCATCCTGGCAGTCAATTAATGCTGGAGGAAAAAAAGCACAATCACACTGACTTATCCCACTTAAATTTATGACCATGAACTCAAGTGGGCCCTTAATGACACTCAGCAAGCATATGATATTTTTTTCCTAGTCTATTCATCTTTCCATTCTCCTGGATGACTATTTTGCACCTTTGCTTCTCTCCTTACCTTCCCTTGCTCTTCTGAATTTCCTCCCCGCTGAAGACCTGACTTCCTATGTCTCTGAGAAAACTGAAACAATCAGAAGAGAACTTCCACAGATTCCCACTGCCACTTCTACCACCTGCCTGCCAGTTTCCATAGATGAACAGACTGTGCTCCTGTCTACAGATAATCCTTTCATTTGTGTGCTAGATTCTAAACTCTTTCCTTCTCAAGGACACTGCTCCAGCAATTCTCTCTTCTTGCCCCTTCGTAAAATTTTCCTTCTCTTCTAGATCATTCTCATCAAAACCAAATATTTCTCCCAATTTTTTGGCCAACCCACTTTTGGCTCCACTTCCACCACCAGTTACTGTGGTAGTGGGCTCCCCACCACCATTTTGGGGGTCCCCTTTGCAGGAAAACTTCTCAAAAGAATTGCCTATAATATTAGCCATCTCCAATTCCTCTCCTCCCATTTCTTTCTTACACCCATTCCAATCAAGTTTTTCCCCTTTTGCTCCACTGAAATATTACCAGTGGCTCCATGGTACCAAATCCAATAGTCAATTCTCAGTCCTCACTCACATACTGAGCACTCACACCTTCTTGATAACATTATATTCACTTGGCTTCCAGGCACCTCACTCTTGGCTCACCTACTTCACTGGCTGCTCCTTCTCAGCCTCCTTTGCTGGCTCATCCACTCTCCTGCCTTGAAGTTGCAAGGTTTCCTCCTTGCTTCTCTTCTATTTATACTCACTCCCTTGGTGATCTTGTCTAGTTTTGTGGTTTTAAGTATCATTTAAATGCTGACACTTCTCTACTTTTTGACAAATATAAGTTTCTGATGACTTTTAGATCATACTACTGAATTGGCAAAAACTCCTATATTTCTGAGCTCCTCCCTTACCTCTTTGGCACAGTTCCTCAGAGCTATCTGTCTCCTGGGCTGCAGTCCTCAGTAAGGGGACCGAATAAAACATAACTCTCATCTTTAAAAAAAATGCTGCTGGGCTTCCCTGGTGGCGCAGTGGTTGAGAGTCCGCATGCCGATGAAGGGGACGCGGGTTCGTGCCCCGGTCCAGGAAGATCCCACATTCCGCGGAGCGGCTGGGCCCGTGAGCCACGGCCGCTGAGCCTGCGCGTCCGGAGCCTGTGCTCGGCAACAGGAGAGGCCACAACAGTGAGAGGGCCGGGTACCGCAAAAAAAAAAAAAAAAAATGCTACTATCTCTCATATATCCCTAGCTTGGACCACCCTTCTTAACCCTGGACTCATATGTACAACTGCTTATTCAAGATCTCCACTTGAATTTCTAATAGATATCTCAAATGTAACAAAGTCCAAAACTGAATTCCTGATCTTTCTCCCCAAAGCAACTCTACCTTTAGTCTTCCTCATCTCCATTGGTTTGTTTTCTTTCTTACATATCCCCTATCAGCTTTATTACCCTATTTGATTTTCTTGTTTATTACATTTATTACTTATTATTTATTACTTATATTTATGTAATATCCACAAGCCCTGGGGTTTTTGTATTTTGCTCAAGTATATAACCAATCAACTAGAACAATGTCTGGGTGTTCAATTAATATTTATTTATTGAATGAATGAAAGAACGAATTAAACCAGTACTTACCATACTTAGAAATTACCTTAGTCTCTTAACCCAAACTGAAAATCAATGAAAAACGGGTTTATTTGCCAGCAATAAAATACCACACAGGTTTATTTTAAATTTAATTTAATTTTTATTTTTTATACAGCAGGTTCTTATTAGTTACTTATTTTATATGCATCAGTGTATACACATCAATCTCAATCGCCCAATTCATCACACCACCAGCACACCCCGCCCCCCGCCGCTTTCCCCCCTTGGTGTCCATACGTTTGTTCTCTACATCTGTGTCTTTATATCTGCCTTGCAAACTGGTTCATCTGTACCATTTTTCTAGATTCCACATATATGCACTAATAGACGATATTTGTTTTTCTGACTTACTTCACTCTGTATGAGTCTCTAGGTCCATCCACGTCTCTACAAGTGACCCAATTTTGTTCCTTTTTATGGCTGAGTAATATTCCACTGTATATATGTACCACATCTTCTTTAACCATTCATCTGTAGATGTGCATTTAGGTTGCTTCCATAATCTGGCTATTCTAAATAGTGCTGCAATGAGCACTGGGGTGCATGTGTCTTTTTGAATTATGAGATTTCTTAACAGAAAACTCATGACACATCTTGCTTGAATCATTCCTTTGGTAAAGACCCAGTTCACCCTTCTGGCATCTTCACCATTGTTTTGTACCTCTTGTATATATAACTTTGTTTGTCATCTGTCATCAAAATCCTTTGGGTCAGGCACTATGTGTGGTTTGACAGAAAGAACATTTGCAGTGAAAATGAATGTCGTGTGTCTGAATCTCAGTTCAGCCACTTGTTATCTGTGGGCCTTAATGAGGATACCCAGGCTTCTTGATCTCCAGTTCCCTACCTATAAACAATTCAACTTACTAAAAAAGACTAAATACTTAAGGTGAATTAGCCATTGTACAGCACACAGTAAGTCTTTAGTAAATGTCATTTCCTTTCTCCTCAACACTTTCCTTCCGTACAGTACCTTGCACATTACTCAGAAAGGTGCTGCAAATATATTTCCATTACTCAGGAGGTGGATCAAAAAAATCTTGCTGTGATTTATGTCAAAGAGTGTTCTTCCTATGTTTTCCTCTGAGTTTTATACGTGGTAATAAAATACCACACAGGTTTTAAACCTGTGTCTGTGCTTGGACTGGGGGAGGGACGGACAACAAAGCATCTCTTCATAAACGGAAAGCACTAGAACAAAGCTTAGGTAAAAACGACAGTAATAGTGAGTAAAGGTTTGCTTCTGGGGAAACCTCTTGTCAGAGCAACAGGCCCGAATGAGTTCTAAGTGGCCACCTAAACTTTGTTGGAGTCACATGAAAAGGTGGTATACCGGGTAAAAAGAAGCAAAAACATATCTTCCTCCATTACAAGTTACTAGGATCAACAGCTGTTCTCCCGCTAGGGTGGCTGTTTTTTCCCTTATTTGGACTTCACTGTCAAAAGAAAGACACCACACCCTGTGTTATGTAGCCTTAACTGAGTAGCTATGCCACGTCCCAGGTCTCCTGTCTTCAGTACTGTATTTAATTCAGTAATATTTTTCTTTTTTTCTTTTGACTCAGGGTTCCTGGGTGGGGCCAGGAAAGCTCTGAAGCTGTCTGAAAACAATACAGACCCAAAAGGTCACACTTTCTAAAAAGTACTCAGGAAAAAAGTTGAAGGCCATTAGAGAACTGTATTTGGCAGGCACGTTGACTTCAGCAGAGGGGAGCCCCGTCTGCGTTCGCTCAGGGGATGCGTCCATCGGCGCCTCCCGCGGCCAAACGGACCACCGTGCTCCAAGGAGAAAAAGCCGGTCCCCCGGGAAGGAGCCCCAAGCCTCCCTTGAATTTCCACGCAACCCGCCCAGACACGTCCGGCCTGAAGGAGCAGAGTCCAAAGGGAGCGTCAGACCCTCCGGGCGGGGTGGCGGGACGCGCAGCGCTGGGAGCTGGGAGCAGGCACTTAGGTCGGCGCCGTCTGAGCGCTGGGCTCTCCCGTACGCGGGGCGCAAGCCCTCACCCTGCCCGGCCAGCCCCTCCCGGCGCCGAGCGTGCGACACCCCCGCTTCCGCGGCGCCCCACCCCTCCTCCGCACGCCTCCCCTTTAAGCGCGAGGCGCAGTTGGATTTGTGTCGGCCGAGGCGAGGCGCGACTCCCCTTTATGCCGGAGACGGCGGCGGCTCTGACAGCCGCGGCAGCCCGGCGAGCAGAGAAGGAGGCCGGGCCTCGGGCCGCCGGCTGCAGTCACCGCAGCGGGGCCGGGGGAAGCGCGGCGCGCGCCGCCGCGGGGGCGGAGGAGTGGGCGGGCCCGGCCGAGCTGGGGGCGGGGGAAGGCGGGGAGCCGGGTCGCCAGCGCTCGGGTCCGCCTCTGACTGCAGCGCGGCGGGGCGATGTGTGATTACCATGGCGAGGAGTCTCTGTCCGGGGGCCTGGCTGAGGAAACCCTGTTACCTCCAGGTAGGCCGGCGGCGAGCCCGCCGCGCGCCCTGTCTCTGCGCGGGACTCGCCCGCCTCCCTCCTCCCTCCCTGGGTCCGGCGCCCGCCCGAACCCCGCCGCCCCCTGCCGTCCGGCACCTGGCGGCGCGCCCTCCCCCGCCACCCGGGCGCCGCAGCCCCAGCCGCTGTCCCGCCGCCCCCCGCATGTCGGCCGGCCCGGGCTCGCCCTCGCGTCCCTCGCATCCCGAGAGCCCCGGGACGTGACCCGGGTGCGACCCTACGCCCCTCGCGTTCGGGGCTCCGCAGTCTGGGCTCGGGACGTGCCGCCGTCTTCTCCCCGGTCCGGTGATCTCCTCCCCCCTCCGTGGTGGGCCCCTCAGGGCGGCTGTTCTCGACTCTGTCCTGAGTCTTCAGTAGGTGGTAGGAAAGGTGGTGTGTCATTCCTCCATATTTTAGAAAATTATGGTAATTTGTCACGTCAGTGTTTTCCCCAAACCCTGGAGAAGCGGCATGTGCCTCGGGCTGAACCCCTTGGTTCGGTCTGTCCGTCACACCCGTGATTTAAATGGGAGGTAGGGCTCGGAAGCCCAAGCGAGGCGGATGGATGTTTGCGTTTTAAAAGGAAGGGGACAGTGTCTTGGCCGATCTCAGATACCCCAACAATGCAAACGTAATTTTCAGTCATGTCATGTGTACTGTTGGCGTGTTAATTTTTCATGATTTCCCGTTCCACCCTCTTTTGCGCTGCCAGTCTGTGTCTTCGAACCCTACTACTGTCTTCATGTACTGTTGGTCACCAGGGGGACCTAGTAGACACCGTGAGTAGCTGAGCGCAAATCCATCACCTCAGTGGAAAAACAACTACAAATCAATGCCTCGCGTGGGTCTGCAGTGTTGTCTGCATTCAGAGGACAGTATTCCTTTACCGCTTACCTTAAAAGGCTTAAAGCTATTGATAGATTATTTTAGGATGGGAATTCATGCTCAGCTGGTGCTTTTATCAATTATTTTAAAAGTTGAGAAGAAAGCGTCATGGGGAAAGTAAATCTTACATTTTTGTTTGGAAATTGCATGTGTGAATCATTAGTCTGCAATGAGTGATGTACTGCAAGTTGGAAGCATGATTGACAGCCCATGATATGAAGAGTATTGGAGTAAAACGGAACGTTCTGAGTCTTTGTAGCAGCTCCACCAGTAGTAACTGTGCCTTGAGTAACAGTAGAGCAACCCAGTCTAGAATTCAACCCAGGCCAGATACCTCTTTGTAACCCTTTATGTAAGAGGAAAAAAAAAAATCTTTCCAGACTCTGTACTCAAAATAAGTTTATTGAGATATTTTAAATGTTTTTTCTTAACTAAAACTGTCTAGCTATTTATTTATTTATTTATTCAATTTTGTGGCAGACTTTTAGACTTTGACTCATTTGGTTCTCAGTGTTCTCCACAGGTGTGGTTGTGTCTTTTTTTTGGCACCATAGTACAAGAGCTTTCAGATTGGCTGAGTTAAGATTAGTTTTACAAATAGTTGTGCTTCTGTTAATGGGAAACATTTGGTATTTCTGCCTTCCTGCATGTGTGCATCATTATCTATTACCAAATTAAGGTAAACTCAGGTTTTAAGCATTTCAAAAGGATTTGGGGGCATAGTGGTATTTTAGTAGGCTATTTCTATATAAAATAATGATTAAGTAGAAATCTTTATTGATTATAGTATTATATTTGAGATAAATAAATTTAAAACTTGGGAACCTGGTACGCTGGTATTTTAAACATTGTCTTGGTATTAGTATTTATTCTCTTTATGAATTTCTTTATGAATTTTCTTGTTAGTTGTCCCTCACCATATTGTTTCAATTTAACCAGCTTTAAAAAAAAGGCCTTCAAGTTACTTGTGTCATGCCTTCTTCTGTTCTCTATTGCCTAAATGCCTCACCTTATGTTTTTAATACTTCCTCTACCATTAGGTGCTTCAACCTTGAAATTGTTTTGGGTGAAGTCAAAATAAAATATTTTCATCTAAAACTGTCATACAGCTAGCTATTCAGTTTCTCAGCCACTGAAAGTTGAATTAACATATAGAGTACTCTTATATTTTTATTGTTTTCTTTTTCTTGAGAATAAAATCATGTTCCTTTGGGAACAGCATGAGGCATGAGGCATGAGGACAGAGCTGAGTTTTGTTCATTTGTGCATATGGTTCATTATGCCCTTGAAAAAATTTCACAACTTTTCAGTTCCATAGTTTCCATATCATGAAGTGGAGAGTGTAGTTCTTAGCTGAGTAATCACATGAATGTAGTGAGGATTAGCTAGAGGAAGTTAAATCTATTTTGTGACACCTTTACTACATTTTTTAATAGAAAAGCATATGAACTTAAATGGTAAATACATATAGGTAAATATGTTAAATTCCTTCAACCAACGGTCCCTGACTTTCTACCATCCCCCTTTTTATTTATTATTTATTGATCTGGGGGCGTGATATGACTTAATTTTATTGACTCCATTATTTACTTAATAAATATTTGTTGGATGCCTCTCACATGCCAGAAACTCTGTGAGGTGGTAGGGATTCTACAGGAGCTAAACAGAACACCTTTGTGGTTCTCATGCAGCTTAAAGTCTAGTCAGGGAGACAAACATTAATCAAATAATCTTAGAAATATATAGTGACATGAGGTATCACCTCACACCGGTCAGAATGGCCACCATCAAAAAATCCACAAACAATAAATGCTGGAGGGGGTGTGGAGAAAAGGGAACCCACTTTCACTGTTGGTGGGAATGTAAATTGATACAGCCACTATGGAGAACAGTATGAAAGTTCCTTAAAAAACTAATAATAGAACTACCGTATGACTCAGAAATTCCACTACTGGGCATATACCCAGAGAAAACCATAATTCAAAAAGACACATGCACCCCAATGTTCATAGCAGGACTATTTACAATAGCCAGGAGATGGAAACAACTTAAATGCCCATCAACAGAGGAATGGATAAAGAAGATGTGGTACATAGATACACTGGAATATTACTCAGCCATAAAAAGGGATGAAAGTGGGTCATTTGTAGAGATGTGGCTGGACCTAGAGAGTGTCATACAGAGTGAAGTAAGTCAGAAAGAGAAAAATAAATATCATATTTTAACACATATATGTGGAATCTAGAAAAATGGTATAGATGATGACCTTATTTGCAAAGCAGAAATAGAGACACAGATGTAGAGAACAAATGTCTGGATACCAAGGGGGAAAGGGGTGGGGTGGGAGGAATTGGGAGACAGGGATGACACATATACACTATAGATACTATGTATAAAATAGACAACTGAGCGGAACATACTGTATAGCACAGGGAACTCTACTTAATGCACTGTGCTGTCCTAAATGGGAGGGAAATCCAAAAGGGAGGGGATATATGTATATGTATGGCTGGTTCATTTTGCTGTGCAGTAGAAGCTAACACAACATTGTAAAGCAACTAGACTCCAATAAAAATTAATTTAGGGCTTCCCTGGTGGTGCAGTGGTTAATAATCTGCCTGCCAATGCTGGGGACACGGGTTCGAGCCCTGGTCTGGGAAGATCCCACATGCCGCGGAGCAACTAAGCCCGTGTGCCACAACTACTGAGCCGGCGCTCTAGAGCCCGCAAACAGCTAGTGAGCCTGTGTGCCAAACTACTGAAGCCCGCACGCCTAGAGCCCGTGCTCCGCAACAAGAGAAGCCACCGCAATGAGAAGCCTGTGCACCTCAACAAAGAGTAGCTCCCACTCACTGCAACTAGAGAAAGCCCACGTGCAGCAACGAAGATCCACCACAGCCAAAAATAAATAAATAAAATAAATAAATTAAAAAAAAAAACTTAAAAAAAGAAATATATAGTGACAACAGTAAGTATTATGAAGGAAAAGTGAAGGAACAAAAGACTGCCTGAGAGGAACAGAACAGTTTCTCTCTTTTTAAAAGTATTTTACTATGGAAATTTTTATACATACATAAAGCAGAAAAGAATAATGAACTCTCATGTACCTTATCACTTACCCTCAATAATTATCAGTATTTTGTTTCATTTCCCCTCCCCCATGTCCTCTTTCCAACTAAAGTATTTTGAAGCAAATTTCAGGTATCACATCATTTCATCCAAATACCTCAGTATGAATTTCTAACAGATAAGGATATCTTTAGACATAATACCATTATCACGCCTAACAAAATTAATAACAGTTCCTTATTTTCTCTCACTCTCCTCCTAGATATGCATTACCCTGAGAGGACTGACTAAATTCAGTTTGCCATGGGGTGGGGTTACTATGATTTGAGAGGGTCTCTTGGTAAAAACAAAACAAAAAACTCACCCCTTACCAGCTTGTTCCTACCGGAAGTTCTTTGCAGGGAAACTAATTCTCATTTCAGGTTTTGGGAGAATGTCTTAGAAAATGTCTGTTTTAATTAATATTTTCATGTAAATGTAATATTTTAAAGTGAGGCTGTAATTAGTCAACAGGTATAAAAGGTCTTGTTTTGTTTGGAACTAGGAGGAGGGGTGAAGAGTACCGAAGGAATTGAATGTCAAAGATAGGGGGAAGAGATGAAGGGCCCAGCAAGAAGAGAGGGAACTTGCAGACACCAGCTTTGTATACTTGCCGTTTTGCTGTTCATGTTCAAGTGGGTGGAGTCAAAAAGTAGTTTTGTCCTGAAGTGTTCGGGCCTTAGGGCTTGCAAGTTCCTCTTCCTACTGCAATTTACAGGGAAAAAATTTTAAGCAATTATCTTAATTATAAGGGAGCTTCGTTCTCAGTATTTCTTTAATTCAGATATCACTGTGATGATTGATAATGTTTCTAGAAACCATAGTATTATGCAATTATAAGTTTTCAGCTATAATATGGCTTAAATAGGCATTTATGGACTAATGTGGGGACCTAAGTCCTTTTTGTAGTTTTGTTTATATAGCAAAAGAGATTCTACTGCTTGTGAAGAAAAGAACTGATGTGGTGTGTCCATGTAGTAGAATATTATTCGACAATAAAGAAGAATGAAGAATTGATACGTGCTATAACACGGATGAATCTTGAAAACACTGTATGAAAGAAGCCACTCACAAAAGATCACATATTCTATGGTTCCATTTATATGAAGTGTCCAGAAAAGGCATATCTATAAAGACAGAAAATAGATTAGTTGTTGCCTAGGGCTGGGAGGGTTGGGGGGAAATGGATATGAGGTTTCTTTTTGTGGTAATGGAAGTGTTTTAAAATTGATGCTTTGCACAACTCTGTGAATATACTAAGAACCATTGAATTGTATACTTTAAATGAATAAACTGTACGGTTGTGAATTATATCTCAATAAAGCTGTAAAAAAAAAAAAGGAAAAGAAACTGAGTTTATCCCATTCATGTGGTCCTTCTTTCTGCCTCTTGTAGATTCCACCAATGCCAGCTTTTTGGTGCAGGGAGTACTTCATCCAGAGGACTGGTGCAGGCACACTGTTTGCCTTTGCGGCCTCTCTGTGAGCCAGGAGGGATTGTGATAACCCACAAGCATTTACCTGAGCAACAAGCAGCTCATGGCCAGGCAGTATTCTCAGGGCACACTAACTTGCGGTTCTGTCCTTCCTCGCTATTTTGTTGAAAACTTACCTGGGAAATAGTACTTCCTGGACTAGCTAAATGTTGTGGCACATTGAACGGAGTAGAATCCTGCCTGTGAGAACAGAATCTGTAGGTGTGTTAACCAGTTTGGACCATTTTTAGGCAGTGTTTTTCTTCCACACACCATTGTGATGATACTCCTTGTGGCCTGCATGGTGACCCAGAATGACACCTGCGTTTGTCTGTTTTTAGCATCATGTTTTCTACAAATTAGGATCCACTTTGGCATTTACTCGGTCTGAGGGGGACTGATAACACAGCAGCCCTGTAATTCATTGGTTTTACTTTTTAATACCTTCTTCCTTCTCACTATCATTAAGTCCTGGAAGAATGAAAGTTAAGACAATTTAAGCTAATTCTCTATACTTAAACTAGACACATTTTCCATTCCAATTATTCTGCCTGCATGCCCTGTTACATATAAAAAGCTGGTGCAACTCTAAGTCTGAGATACTTGGGTACTTCTGAAGGTTTTTCAAGTCCTTTAAATCGCAAAAGTTTTGGATTTCTTAAGGCATCCTCTTAAAAATGACTAACGGTTTCAATGTGTTCAGTAGGGCAGTCATGAATGGATGGATAGATGGCATGTTCTAATCAGGGTGTTGGCACTTGTTTAACATTTCTGATACTTGCCTGGGTCTTTGACTTACATTAGTACTAGTCTTCAAATATGACTACTGTAGATAGTTTGGTTCTTTATGACTTCATGTGGATATTTTGCAGGATTTAGTGCCAGATAGGGTTACTGATACAGATTAGCTGGTAATAGTGACAATGTTGACAAATATGGTAGTAAGACTAATATGGCTCTTTGCTCATTTTCAGCTCACAGGATTATTCTAAATCTAAGGATAGTAAGAGCAAGTAGTTGTTTCCTATTCTCCAAAGGGAGAAGGACTATAGGTAGCATGGTTTAATAACATAGGTTTATTATACCTGCTGTTCAGAGCTACACTTTTGCCTTTGCCTGAAACTAAATCTCCAGAATGATGATTAGCTTTCTGAGACTTGTGAATACACAGGGAGCATCTGTATCCCATAATGTCTTAAATTCAAGCATAGAATTATAATGCAGCCTTTTGATATTACCATAAGTTGCTTTTCTACCCCTGTTAGAAACTCAAAGAAATGGTGAATTCTCAGGCAGATTTCATCCTCACACACTTTCAGGCTGTAGCATATAGTAAAAAGGTTTCTTCATTGTCATCTTCCCAGTGCCTCAGTTTTTCCTCTTAATGTTGTTTTGTATTCTTTATAGAAGTTTTCTTTTTTTAGAGGTTTTCATTTTAATGTTTTCATTTTTTAAAGTTACTTTGTAAAACAGTACTATACTATTCTGTTAAATACCGTCTTTTTACATTGATTGAAAAGATAAATGTCTCACATTCTTAACATATCTATTTCTAGACAAATATTTTGTGAATAATTTTCCTTTAAAACCCTTTAATCTAGAAAGTTTATGAGTTTAGAAAAACCAGGATACTGTAAAATGAGCATGTTTTAAAAACCCAAAATATTAGTGGATGAATTTTTCTTTAGAAATAGTAGGGGATTTTTTTGATGACTATTTAATGAAATTAAATAATTATCTTTTTAGGTATGATCATGATGTTGTGGGTATGTTTTTTTTTCTCTTGTTTTGTTTTTTATTGTGGCCAAAACACACAGTATAAAGTTTACCATCTTAACCATTTTTAAGTGTACAGTACAGGACTGTTAATATATGCACATTTTTGGCAACAGATCTGTAGAACTTTTTCATCTTGCAGAACTGAAACTCTGTACCCATTGCACAACAGCTTCTCATTTTCCCCTCCTCACCAGCCTGGTGACCACATTGTATTATACTTTCTGTTTCCATGTGTTTGACTTCTTTAGATAACTCATGTAAGTAGAATCATACAGTATTTTTTTAAATTATTGTTTATTTTATTTATTTTTGGCTGCGTTGGGTCTTTGTTGCTGCGCGCGGGCTTTCTCTAGTTGCAGCGAGTGGGGGCTACTCTTCGTTGCGGTGTGTGGGCTTCTTGTTGCAGTGGCTTCTCTTGTTGCAGAGCATGGGCTCTAGGCGCCAGGCTTCAGGAGTTGTGGCTCACGGGCTCTAGAGCTCAGGTTCAGTAGTTGTGGCTCACAGGCTTAGTTGCTCCGCGGCATGTGGGATCTTCCGGGACCAGGGCTTGAACCCGTGTCCCCTGCATTGGCAGGCAGATTCTTAACCACTGCACCACCAGGGAAGCCCCAGAATCATGCAGTATTTGTTTTTTCTGTGACTGGCTTATTTTACTTAGCATAATATTCTCAAGATTCATCCATCTTATAGTGTATGACAGATTTCTTTCTTTTTAAAGAAATATTCCACTGTATGTGTATACCATTCATCAGTCGATGGACATTTAGGTTGCTTCCACCTCTTGGCTATTGTGAGTAATGCTGCAGTGTACGTGGGAGTTCTAATATGTCTTTGAGATCCTGCTTTCAATTATTTTGTGTATATACCCCAGAAGTGAGATTGCCGCATCATAGGGTACTTCTATTTTTAATTTTTTGAGGAACCTCTGTACTGTTTTCCACAGTGGCTATATCATTTTATATTCCTATCAACAATGCACAAGGGCTTCAGTTTTTCCACATCCTTGTCAGCACTTGTTATTTTCTGGTTTTTGGGTTTTTGTTTGTTTAGTGGCCATCCTAACGAGTGTGAGGTAATATCTCATGGTTTGGATTTGCATTTCCCTGATGATTAGTGATGTTGAGCATCTTTTCGTGTGCTTGTTTGGCAATTTGCATGTCTTCTTTAGAGAAAGTTTTTTCTTGATTTACTGTTTCAGAACGATGTTTATTCAACAGGGTTATGGGTTATTGTAAACAGAACTCCCTTTTCTTTCTTAAGAAG
This sequence comes from Physeter macrocephalus, assembly GCF_002837175.3. Lineage (NCBI taxonomy): Eukaryota > Metazoa > Chordata > Mammalia > Artiodactyla > Physeteridae > Physeter > Physeter macrocephalus. The sequence continues at coordinate 102,209,593 of NC_041217.1, forward strand.
GAGAAAGAGGAAAAGGGAGAGATATTTAAATACATTTAGAGAAAGTGAGAAAGCAAACAAATGTAGGACAATGTTAGCAGTTGATTAATATAGGCATATGGCATAAGAGTATTCATTGCACTATTCCTCTAAGTTTTCTGTAGATTTAAACATTTTCAAAATAAAAGGTTGGGAGAAAATAAATTAGACTGGACTTCATAATCACTGAGTCTGACTAGAAATGAATGAACTCTGTCCAAAGTTACATTAAGGGTTAAGAAAATGAGATTTGGTAGAGCATGTTTGAAGTCAGTGATTAAAGAAAGCATTGTTAGTTTCTCAGTGGTCCTATAACAAATTGCCACAGATTTAGCAGCTTAAGACAACACACATTTATTTGTACCCTTATCTCACACTTCTGAAGGTTAGAAGTCCTAGGACGGTATGGCCCAGCTGGTTCTCTGCTCCAGGTTTCACAAGGTTGAAAATCAAGGCATCAGTAGGGTTGAGTTTCTTTCTGGAGCTCTGGGAATGAATTGATTTCCAGGCTCTTTCAGATTGTTTTCAGAATTCAGTTCCATGCTGTAGTAGGACTGAAGGCTCCATTTCATTGCTGGCTGTTGGCTGGGGGTTGTTCTCAGCTTCTAGAGGCTGACTCCATTTCTGGGTTCATGGCTTCTTTTCTCCATCTTCAAAGCCAGTAACAGTGGGTGGAGTCCTTCGAATGTTTCCAGTGTCTCTGACTTCTTCTGCCTCCGCCTTTTACTACCTTTCTCTGCCTCATCTCTCTGACTCCTTCCTCTTCTGCTTTTAAGGGTTCATATGATTACATTGGGTCCACCTGCATAATCCAAGATAATATCTCTATTTTAAGTCTCTTCACAGCAGCATCTAGATTAGTGTTTGACTAAATAACCAGGGAGTGGGAATATTGGGAGACAGCTTTAGAATTCTGTCTACCCCAGAAAGAATACAACTGAAAATTCTGACAGTTTAAAAAAATCGATCATTTCCTAAAATATTTTGGTTTTTCCCCCATTACTATTAGGTTTTAAGATATTGCCAAAAAAGATTTTATAAGAGAGTTATTATTGTATTTCTCATTCCAGCAGTTACTATGAGAGGAATCTTGCATACTTATTAAAGGAAGGAAAATACAGATAAATAGGTGCTGAACAACCACATGTGGTGATACTTGTTTTTACAATAGATACTGTTCTTAAATCTTTTGTATCCTGGTACAAACTGAAGTAAAAGTGGAAAAGTATCACTTTATGAACACCTTAAGAAAAGGTTCTTTAAAATGTAACCTATTTCTTTCTGTTTATTACTGTAATTAACTAACATTGTTGTTCTTTACTCCTTAAAGAAGACAATGCTTGGTTTTGTTTTAATGTGCGAGCTTATAAGATTTTTCAGTCACACCTGATCCAGAACTAAATTCGTATCCAGTGAAGGCAGGGCTTGTTTATTACCCTGGTCTTGTCCTTTATCCTGAGCATAGTACTCAGGATGTGCAAAATGATATAGTACAGTACATATGTTTTTACATATATTCAAAAATATTCTGTAATGACTCTGAGATACTGAACTCCAGTAGCTCACGCTAAGCACACACTGCTGTCTCTTTCACATTCTTACTCTTTACTGTTACCACCAGCACCATCATATCATCCTCATCATTGTCATTATAATTGAGGCTCTTGCCACCCCTATTTCTTCCAATCTGCCAACCTCCTCTGGCTTCCCTCTTTTACCTATTCAGTCAGGATCACATGTTCTGCCATTTCAGCTACTCTTCTTTGCTCACTCACTACTTCTTTGCTCCTCTGACCTTTCTTTATTCTTATTCTATCCTTTATTCCACACTTTCCTTTCAATCTCATCTTCCTTTGCCCCCTGCTTTCCTCAGAACTCCAAACTTCTCTACTTCTCACTTTGTAGTCTCCTTGGGTAATTGCATCTCTTCACATGGCTTATACTACAACCCAAATACTAATGGGTCTTAACTCTGTATCACCAGCCCAAACCTCCCCACCCGAAACTTCAGATTTGCATCTAGTTGCTTATTTGATATCTACCTCTAGATAGCACTTCGTATTCAACATGTCCAAAGCTAAAGTCCTGCCCCCAAATTGCTTCTTTCCCTATTTCGGTTAGTGATACTCTTCAGTTACTCAAGAGATAAATATACCTAAGTCCTTCTAGACTCTCCCTCTTTCCTTAGCCTCATGTTTAATCCCTCAGCAATTCCACTAGTGCATCTCCTAAATAACTTTTTTTTTTTTTTTTTTTTTTTTTTTTTTTTGTGGTATGCGGGCCTCCCTCTGCTGTGGCCTCTCCTGTTGCGGAGCACAGGCTCCGGACGCGCAGACTCAGCGGCCATGGCTCACGGGCCCAGCCGCTCCGCGGCATGTGGGATCCTCCCAGACCGGGGCGCGAACCCGGTTCCCCTGCATCGGCAGGCGGACGCGTAACCACTGCGCCACCAGGGAAGCCCCCTAAATAACTTTTGATTGCATCATCTTTAAAAAAAAATACAGTGTTATCAACTATAGTCACCATGTTTTACATTAGATCCTCAGACCTTGTTCATTGTGCAGCTGTAAGGTTTTACTGGCCTTTTATTGGCCTTTCCCTATTTTCCCCACCTCCCAGCCTCTGGTAGCCATTTTTCTACTCTCTAAGAGTTTGACTTTAAAAAAAATTTTTAGGTCTTCCCTGGTGGCGCAGTGGTTGCGCGTCCGCCTGCCGATGCAGCAAGCTTCTCTACTTCTCACTTTGTAGTCTCCTTGGGTAATTGCATCTCTTCACATGGCTTATACTACAACCCAGATACTAATGGGTCTTAACTCTGTATCACCAGCCCAAACCTCCCCACCCGAAACTTCAGATTTGCATCTAGTTGCTTATTTGATATCTACCTCTAGATAGCACTTCGTATTCAACATGTCCAAAGCTAAAGTCCTGCCCCCAAATTGCTTCTTTCCCTATTTCGGTTAGTGATACTCTTCAGTTACTCAAGAGATAAATATACCTAAGTCCTTCTAGACTCTCCCTCTTTCCTTAGCCTCATGTTTAATCCCTCAGCAATTCAAATAACTTTTGATTGCATCATCTTTAAAAAAAAATACAGTGTTATCAACTATAGTCACCATGTTTTACATTAGATTTCCACTAGTGCATCTCCTAAATAACTTTTTTTTTTTTTTTTTTTTTTGTGGTATGCGGGCCTCCCTCTG
>NC_041217.1:102213044-102223223 GCF_002837175.3 Physeter macrocephalus
GGAGGATCCCGCATGCCGCGGAGCGGCTGGGCCCATGGGCCATGGCCGCTGGGCATGCGCGTCTGGAGCACAGGCTCCGCAACGGGAGAGGTCACAACAGGGGGAGGCCCGCATACCACAAAAAAAAAAAAAAAAAAAATTTTTAGATTCTGCATATAAATGATATACCATGTAGTATTTTTCTCTCTGTCTGTCTTATTTCACTTAGCATAATGCCTTCAAGGTCCATCTGTTTTGTTGCAAATGGTAGTATTTCCTTCTTTCTCATGGCTGAGTAGTATTCCATGGTGTATGTATATGCCACATTTTCTTTATCCATTCATCTTCCAGTGGACACTTTGGACTCTAAGGTTGTTTCCATGTCTTGGCTATTGTGAATAATGCTGCAGTGACCATGGGAATGCAGCTATCTCTTTGAGATCCTATTTTCATTTCCTTTGGTTATATACCCAGAAGTAGGAATGCTGGATCATATGGTAGTTCTATTTTTTATTCTTTGCAGAATCTCCATACTGTTTTCCATAGTGGCTGAACCAACTTACATTCCCACCAGTAGTGCACAAGGGTTCCCTTTTCTCCACATCCTGGCCAACATAGTTGTCTCTTGTCTTTTTGATATAGTCATTCTAACAGGTGTGAAGTGATAGCTCATTGTGATTTTGATTTGCATCTTTCTGATGATTAGTGATAGTGAGCACCTTTTCATGTACCTGTTGGCCGTTTGTCTCCTGCAGGTACCGGTACCGTGATTCTCTCCTTTTGTCTCATTAGGCCCACTGTAATAGCCTCCAGAAGGCCCTTCCTCATTTACCCCTTTCAGATCCACCCTCCACATTACTTCCAGAGCAGTCTTTCCCAAAATGCCAATCTGATCTAATCTCCCTCCCTACCAGTGAAATCCTTCAGTGGCTTACCATTGCCTTCAGTAGACTAAGCAGAGTTCTGAGCATGGCTCTTTGTTTCTGGTCCCTTCCTATCTTGCTGTTTCATTTCTGCCACTCCCATCTCATGCACTGTTTGCTCTAGCAATTCTGAAAACCTTCCAGTTTCCCAACACACTGTGCTTCTCTCTCACGTGTCAACCTGTCTGCCCCACCATTTCCTCTTTGCCCTAGAATGCCCTTCCCCCATTTCCCTGCATCCCTCTTTACCTGGTTTATTCTCAGTTTTCTACTTGTCCTTTAGGTTTCAACTCAGAGAGGAAGTGACCTTTCAGCAATTCCTCCCTAACATCCCACATGGTATTAGTGTACCTCTTTTGTGCCCCACCCTGTGGGTACATGATATCTGGCACACACTTCTCTTACAGCACTTATGATATTGAATTGTCATCAGTGATTTTCATATCTCTCTTCTGAGTCCCAGACTGTGATCTCCCTGACAGCCAAGATGTCAGTTTCCTCTCTTTATCCCCTGTGCCTAGCCCAAAGCAGATGTTCAATAAATGTTTGTTGAATGACTGAATCCAGATATAGAGTTTTATGGAGTTGATCAGATTAACTAATTACTTATATGAAAGAAAATGTATATACAGTAAGTAAAATAGTATAGGTGAGCTTATGATGCAGATCATAAGTCTCCCCTTCCACTTCTCCTTACCTCCAGCTTTGCTCCTGAAAGGTAGCCTCTTTGAGTCACTTATCTTATTGGATTTCCTGGTGGCTAAACCCCTAACTTCTAGAGCTGTGTGTCTAAAGGGAACTGCACACACCCTGGGAGGTGATATGATGCTGAATTTGGGTACTGGAAGAAATTATTTGAAATTGTATTTATTCTCATATCCTTTTTTATCTTAAAATGTTTTTGTCAGAATAGCTGATGATTTTTTGTTTTTGGTTCATTATTATAATAAGCATCCCCCCCACAATAAAAATCTATTCAAAATTATTCTTATATACTTTTAATTCCTATTACTGTGTGAGTCACAGTATACAAATAATAGGTTAATATAATCATGATTTTATATAGAGTATAAATAAGTAAATATACAAATGTTAGGGATTTGTGCTCTAAAATATTTTCCCTGAGAGGATTGTACAATAAAAAATGATTTGGGGCTGCTGCTCTAAATAATAGACTTTTACCTCTGTTTCTAGATTTATCAACTTTAGATATATCTATTGACTTTCTACTTTTAAGGAGTATTTAGCTTGCTTACACTACAGTCAATCTCATTCTCTTCCAGTGTTTGTTTTAAATTTTACTTCTTCTTTTGCTTAACTTAGTAACTTCAGATAATGACAACTCTTTCTCATTTCATCCACTTTTGTCAGTCTGTCTGCTCCCCCCTTTTTAAGAAGGGACATTAGAACATGTTCTGTTTTTCATCTGGTTTTCCCAGTTTCTGTCAGCAACACTTTTTTTTTTTTTTGGCTGTGTTGGGTCTTCATTGCTGCGTGCGGGTTTTCTCTAGTTGCAGAGAGCAGGGCCTACTGTTCGTTGTGGTGCATGGGCTTCTCATTGAGGTGCCTTCTCTTGTTGTGGAGCACGGGCTCTAGATGCGCGGGCTCAGTAGTTGTGGCGCACAGGCTTAGTTGCTCCACAGCACGCGGGATCTTCCCGGAGCAGGGATCAAACCTGTGTCGCCTGCATTGGCAGGCAGATTCTTAACGTGCACCACCAGGAAAGTCCAGCAACACTTTTACATTGTCAAAGTTGATAACTTTTATATTTTTACCTGTGACAATAACCAAATCTCCAAATAAGTTGACTCTAAAAGATGAAAACTATAAACAGTATTAGATTATTATGACTTGTTAATTCTTCCATAAAGGAAAAATCTCCCTTGTAAACCTGAGATCCATTGACTGCAGCATGAAGTTATTTTCTTCTTGTCAGGAAAGTGGGTAGAATTACTGGGACAAATGCCTTTTGTTATTAAGCAAATTACTGCAAGGATTTGTCCCTTTCCAGAAGCTAAACCATATTTTTGCCAATAGGGAAGAGAACATGTGATATTTGCACATTCCCTATAGAAAGTTTCTTTTTGCTTAAAAATCATGCTTGCTTGCCTTTTAATATTCCTACTAAAGAATCATAATTTAAAGCCTAGCCTTTGGGATCTGTAGTGAAGTAACAGAGTTATGATTTGAGATCACTCTGAGCCACAGTTTCTCCCCTGAGCAGTCAATATACTGTCTTTTTTGGAATGATTACCTGGTTATGCTCAGCTCTAGGAAGCAGACATTCATTATGTTATCTGCCCCTCAAATCCAAGTGAACTGAGCTAGTTTTGGAGTCCTAGACCATTTGAATAATGAAAACAACTTTCATCTTCGGGGAAAGCACTGCAGGTAGGAACTGGCTATCATTTGATGCCACAATTATAGAAAATAAAACGAGAGTAAAGCAGTTTTGGCCAGTCTTTCTCTTAGGGTCCTGAAATTTATGTCTTGAGACCAACCACATCAAAGTTAATTCTGGCCTAAGATGAAGGGCCTCTCTATTTTTAGTACCCCCTAAAATATCATTCTATATTTAGTGCAGAGCCAATTTGTGTGCTGGGATTACATTTTCTCCAGGGCCAGGGTCATGACCCCTTGGCTCTCAAGACTGTAAGATCAATAACAACTACATCCCCTTTTTTCATATTCCAGTTCCTTATAATTAGGATATGTAAGCGTGCTTCTTACTTGAAATGCAGCTTTTTTTTGTGACATTTGTCTTTTTCTTTCTTTTTAATTTTCAGGGAGTTTCTAATTGTTTTTTGTTTTTTGGGGTTTTTTTTGGCATAATATGCCTTTACCATAGCCTCACTTTTTCCATATTCTCAGCTGTATTTTTTATTCTGTGGAATCCCCCTTCATGACCAAATGCTTCTCTAGGCTACTGCACAGCTGTCTTCCAAGGGTTTTCCTCTATTCTTCTATGTTGGAATCACTGTTCTTAGGATCCTGGGTCTTCCACTGTTCGGATTTATGCCATAATTTTACTGGGGTATATCCTGAAATAAGTTCTTTAGAAAGGATGTGTGGGAAGTAAACTTTCTGAGTCATGTCTAGAACTGTCTTTATTGTACCTTTGTTTGTAGTTAGCTTGGGTGCAGAATTCTGGGCTGAAAATAATTTTCTGTAAAACCGTGAAGACATTGTCTTCTAACATCCTCTGTTGCTGACAAGAAGCCAGTTTGATTGTCAATCCTTGGTGGGTGACCTGTTTTTCCTGTTCAGTGTCTCCTTTTTATATTTGTTTTGGAATTCCATGAGGAAATGTATAAATGTGGGTCTTTTATCAGTTGGTTGTATTGAGCACTCAGCCCTTTCAATCTTTTTAATTTATTTTATTTATTATCTTCGGCTGTGTTGGGTCTTTGTTGCTGTGCATGGGGTTTCTTTAGTTGTGGCGAGCAGGGGCTACTCTTCATTGCGGTGCACCGGCTTTTCATTGTGGCGGCTTCTCTCGTTGTGGAGCACGGGCTCTAGGTGTGTGAGCTTCAATAGTTGCGGCACGCGGGCTCAGTAGTTGTGGCTCATGGGCTCTAGAGCGCAGGCTCAGTAGTTGTGGCGCACGGGCTTAGTTGCTCCGCGGCATGTGGGATCTTCCTGGACCAGGGCTCAAACCCATGTCCCCTGCATTGGCAGGCGGATTCTTAACCACTGCGTCACCAGGGAAGCCCCCAGCCCTTTCAATCTTAAGACTTGGGTATTTCTTCAACTCTGGGGAATTCTATTAATTAATAGCTTCTCCCTTCTCTTTTTTCTGTTTCCTCTTTTGGGGGGCTCTTATTAGTCAAATGTTGTACCTCTTGGATTGGCTCTTTGTATCTCTCACAGTTTTTCTATTATTTTCCGTCTTTTTATCCATACACTCTCATTCTGAGTTTCTCAGTTTTATTTTCCAGCTCATCTGTTGATTTTTTTTCCTTTTCTAATCACTCTTCAAATTCTGACTTTTAAATTTAATTTATAAGACTTCTGTCAAGTTCTTTGTTCCTTTTCTGTGTGTGTGGTTTCTTATTCCTAGTTTATATGCATGTAATACCCTCTGGAATCTTTTGATTATAGTAGTTTTTTAAAAAAATATATTTTATTTTCTTATGTCCCTTAATTATATTTGTTCCCCTCAGGATTCCTTTTTCTATATGTTTTTCTCAGCTCTTCTTTTTCATGCTGCTGGATTTTTCCATGTGCCTTGGTCATCTATTCATATTTTAGAAAGCAGGGCTGAGAAACTGGTGTGGATTTCCTGTGCTATTTGAAAAGTGGGTCTCTTTTCCCCCTAGACCTATCACCTGAGTGGATGGCTGACTGTGCCCTCTGTGTAGGTGGGGTGCGTTGGCTGGCCTTCTTGCTCTGGGGTGAGCCTGTGCTTAGGCCCTGTGGGCCCCGTGTCAGAGGAGTGCTTTATCCCAGGCGGACTGTACTACCATTAGAAGCCTTGGCTTTCCCCAGGTTGTTTGTTCCTTCAGCTATCTGGTTTTTCAACTGTGGGTTAATGCCAGGCTGCCTGTGATCTGCATGGGGGTGGGGGAAGCAGATGGAGGTGCCAACCAGCGCAGTTCCAGGTACAGACCTTCAATTATCCCCACTGTCTTCAGCCCCACTTCTCACTCCTGCCCTCCCTCATACCTCTGGCCCAGAGCCCAGAGCCATCAGGTGTTCCAGGGCAGATTGGCTCTCTAGATTCCTTCTAGCATTCCAACAAGCAGTTTGGCTTCCAGCTCCTTTAGGTTGCTTTGTGGAGTATTCTGGGCTGTGGCTTTCTTTGCCCATCTCATCTGTCAACACAATTCCATCTGCTTTTTGAATTCTAGAAATTTGTTGGATCTTTCATCCACTGGTGAACCCCCCTACTTCCCCTTCCTTTTGATATTAAATTTTCATTGCTTCTTTTGTCTCCCTTCTTTCAGTGTGGTTTTGCAAGCTTTAAGTAGTAAACATATATCCTCAATCTACCATCTTGAACTAAAAGTCCTGATATGAATTTTAACTCTCTATCATTTGAATATTTACCTACCCTGTTTATCTTCATGGCTGCAAATTCTGTTTAAGCATTGCATAATTAATAAGTTATTTCAGTAAAATAAGGCAAGAGAATTGGCGTAAATAACTTCAGAGGGATAAAGATATAATGGCACATTTTTTTCCAGAAAATCTTGTATAATAGCAACAGTTTATTTTAGTAAAAAAAAAAAAAAAGAAAAAGAAAAAAAAACTACTCAATTAAAGATTAGAGTCTTAAAATTAGCATCAATTTTGTTCCTGATTTCTATAGGTTATAGTCAACAGGAGTATTACCTGCTATGTATCAGGTAAGCCCTGGGTTTGTAGCAGTGACTATGATAGCTCTCTGCTGTCATAGAATTTGCATGTTGTTTGGGGGAGGGGCACTGATGGATAGAGAATAAATGAAGTTAAAAAATAACCACACAACAAAACCATCAGGTAGCTACGAGCACAATGCAAATAATTAAAATAGGTGATGTGATAGTGAGTGTCAAGACATCTGTGTTGGCTGGCTGGAGAACCTGAGATCTGACTAACAAGCAGGAGCCAGCCAGGCGAGAACGGGAAACTTGGTATTACCCTGAGAGAGCATATCCTTTCCTCTTTAGTCAGTGCTACCCACCCCCCCCACTTTTGGTTTTGATCATCCTTCTGTCCTGTAAAAGATTTTCATGTTAATGTAATGAATTGCCTAAACATTTCATCACCTTTGAAAGAGCACTTTGGTGAAATAGAAGGGAAACTTGGAATTACCCTGAGAGAGCATATCCTTTCCTCTTTAGTCAGTGCTACCCACCACCCCCCCCCTTTTGGTTTTGATCATCCTTCTGTCCTGTAAAAGATTTTCATGTTAATGTAATGAATTGCCTAAACATTTCATCACCTTTGAAAGAGCACTTTGGTGAAATAGAAAGACTCAATGGATAATTTACTCCCCTAGGACAGAGAAGGGATAAACAAGCCTTTTCAGTCTGTGATAGCGGAATGCTTTGGTGAATTTAAAGGCCTTAATTATTATGCTTTAAGCAACAACTTAATTTGCTTCAGTCTGATTCTTAGCTTTCAAGTGGAGTCTTCCTTTGATATATTGTGTTGCTATTTTGGTGCTTGTCATTTTGCTGTTGCACTTTTCCTCATCAAAAAGCATTTACTGGGCTTCCCTGGTGGCACAGTGGTTAAGAAACCGCCTGCCAATGCAGGGAACACGGGTTCGAGCCCTGGTCCAGGAAGATTCCACATGCCGTGAAGCAGCTAAGCCCGTGTGCCACAACTATTGAGCCTGCACTCTAGAGCCTGCGAACCACAATTACTGAAGCCTGCGCACCTAGAGAAAGCCCGTGCGCAGCAATGAAGACCCAACGCAGCCAAAAATAAATAAATACGTTTATTTTTTTAAAAAACCATTTACTGCTCACTTCTTTTTTTAAATAGAAATTTATTTATTTTATTTATTTATTTTTCGCTGCGTTGGGCCTTTGTTACTGCACGCGGACTTTCTCTAGTTGCGGCGAGTGGGGGCTCCTCATCGTTGTGGTGCGCGGGCTTCTCATTGCAGTGTCTTGTTGCGGAGCATGGGCTCTAGGCACGTGGGCTTCACTATTTGCAGCATGCAGGCTCAGTAGTTGTGACTCACGGGCAGCGCAGACTCAGTAGTAGTGGCGCATGGGCTTAGTTGCTCCACGGCATGTGGGATCTTCCTGGACCAGGGCTCGAACCCGTGTCCCCTGCATTGGCAGGTGGATTCTTAACCGCTGTGCCACCAGGGAAGCCCTACTGCTCACTTATATAGCCACGGTGTTTGTATTGATACCATGGACTGCAGATGCACATTCGCTTTTATCTTTAAATTGGGTACACTTTTCGGGGAGAATGGGGGGGCATGGATAGTTTAAGGGGACCAATTTGTAGATCCTTAAATTCTCCACGTACTCTTTCCTAACATTATTCTGCCTGAGAATGTGCCTTTGATGGAGGTGCAGGGGCTGCTTTCCCACCCTCTCTTTCACAGTTGCCCTTCTTCCACTATTACAAAAGAAAGGCACACTGCTCATCCATCTGAGATCTTACAAAGGTCCCTAGATGTAAAAGCCACCAGGGTACCAAACAAAGGACAGTTGAAAATATTGGTGTCTGTGTTGAGATAGTGAATGACTAAGTAACACTAAGGGCTCGAACCCGTGTCCCCTGCATTGGCAGGTGGATTCTTAACCGCTGTGCCACCAGGGAAGCCCTACTGCTCACTTATATAGCCACGGTGTTTGTATTGATACCATGGACTGCAGATGCACATTCGCTTTTATCTTTAAATTGGGTACACTTTTCGGGGAGAATGGGGGGGCATGGATAGTTTAAGGGGACCAATTTGTAGATCCTTAAATTCTCCACGTACTCTTTCCTAACATTATTCTGCCTGAGAATGTGCCTTTGATGGAGGTGCAGGGGCTGCTTTCCCACCCTCTCTTTCACAGTTGCCCTTCTTCCACTATTACAAAAGAAAGGCACACTGCTCATCCATCTGAGATCTTACAAAGGTCCCTAGATGTAAAAGCCACCAGGGTACCAAACAAAGGACAGTTGAAAATATTGGTGTCTGTGTTGAGATAGTGAATGACTAAGTAACACTATCTCAAGGAATGACTGGATAAGTTTCTTTCGCAATTCAAATAGTTTCCCATTTTTTGCTTTCACAAAACTAAAAGACCTAATTGAGTTGTTTGCCAGTTAATTAGTAGATCATTAAGTATACACATATATAGATATTTAAAATGCTTAATATTTGTATATAACTGATACTTTTTAAATTTAATTTTTATATTGGAGTATAGTTGATTTACAGTGTTGTGTTAGTTTCAAGTGCACAGCAAAGTGATTATGTGTGTGTGTGTGTGTGTGTGTGTGTGTGTGTGTGTGTGTGTGTGTATTTTTATGGCTGTGCCACTGGCATTCAGGATCTTAGGTGTGTGTGTGTGTATATTTTTATGGCTGTGCCACTGGCATTCAGGATCTTAGTTCCCCAACCAGGGATCGAACCCATGCCCCTTGCAGTAAAAGCATGGAGTCTTAACCACTGGACCACCACGGAAATCCCTGATTAAGTATATTTTTGATGGTAGATCACTTTTTTGTCACGTAAGTCAAAAGATTTCAAAGAATTGAGAAATAATTGCTCTAACAAAACTTCCATTCTCATCTTGTCATTTACGTCGAAAAGGTTTCTCATCACCTAAAGTTATGAAAACAAGAAGTAGGGATAGAATTGATACTGAGTCCTGTTTCATTTTGGCAATAAATAATAGTCACTGCAAGGAAATGTGAACTAACTGAAGAAGAAAAATCTCACCCATCTCTTTTTAAAAGTTTTCTTTCTTATATTTAAACTTCTTAAATCAAGAATTTGCAGTATATTTATGTTTAATTGATTGGGTGGTTTTCTTTAATTATAAAGAAAACTCAAATCAGAAAAAAAATTGTTTTAACACTTGAAGTCTTTTATTACACAAAATAAAGAGAAATTTATTTTCAATTTACAGATAATTTTTTGTTGAGGAAAAATACAATAGAGTGGCAATAAAAGATTTTCAAACATGAAATATATTACATTAAAAAAAACTGTGTGGGAAGAATCACCTTTCCGGATGTTAATGCTATACAGCTTTATTAATCAAGATGGTGTGGTACTGACAGAGGGGTACACAAGGATCAATGGAATAGAATGGGAAACCTAGAAATAGAGCCACATTAATATACCTGATTAATTTTTTACAAGGGATCTAAAAGTAATTTAAATGGAGGAGGGATAGCCATTTTTTTTTGAATTTTATTTTATTTATTTTTTAATACAGCAGGTTCTTATTAGTCATCAGTTTTATACATGTCAATCCCAATCTCCCAATTCATCACACCACCATCCCCACCCGCCAACGGCTTTCCCCCCTTGGTGTCCAGACATTTGTTCTCTACATCTGTGTCTCAACTTCTGCCCTGCAAACCGGCTCATCTGTACCATTTTTCTAGGTTCCCATACATGCGTTAATATACAATATTTGTTTTTCTCTTTCTGACTTACTTCACTCTGTATGACAGTCTCTTGGTCCATCCACATCTCAACAGATGACCCAATTTCATTCCTTTTTATGGCTGAGTAATATTCTATTGTATATATGTACCACAACTTTCTAATCCATTCGTCTGTCGATGGGCATTTAGGTTGCTTCCATGACCTGGCTATTGTAAA
>NC_041217.1:102223925-102234872 GCF_002837175.3 Physeter macrocephalus
TTGTCATACATTAGTTGACCATAGGTGCGTGGGTTTATCTCTGGGCTTTCTATCTTGTTCCATTGATCTATGTTTCTGTTTTTGTGCCAGTACTATATTGTCTTGATTACTGTAGCTTTGTAGTATAGTCTGAAGTCAGGGAGTCTGATTCCTCCAGCTCCATTTTTTCTGAGGGATAGCTTTTTAAATAAAGCTATGCAAGTGCTGAAGCAATTGGATATCCATTGGCCAAAAAAAAAAAGAACAAAAACAAAAACCTTGACCTAAATCTTATACAAAAATTAACTCAAAATGGATCATGGATATAAATGGAAAATGTAAAACTATAACACTTTTAGGGAAAAAAAAAGTAAAAAAGCTTTGGGGCCTAGGACTAGGCAAAAAGTTCTTAGACTTAACACCAAAAGCATGTTCCATAAAAGGAAAAGTTGATAAATTTTAACTCACCAAAATTAAAATCTTTGCTCTGTAGAAAAACCTTGTTAAGAGGACAAAAAGACAAGCTACAGAATAGGATAAGATTTTTTGGAGGGAGGGAGGGGGAGAAGATATTTTCAAGCCACATATCTGACAAAAGACTAGTAACTAAAATACATAAAGAACTCTTAAAACTCAACTGTTAAAAAAACCAGTCCAATTAGAAAATAGGCAAAAGACATGCACAGACATTGCACTGAAGAGGATATACACATGGCAGATAAGCACACAAAAAGATGTTCAACTTGGGACTTCCCTGGTATCCCAGTGGGTAAGACTCCTCACTCCCAGTGCAGGGAGCCCAGGTTCAATACCTGGTCGGGGAACTAGATCCCACATGCATGCTGCAACTAAGAGCCAGCATGCCTCAACTAAAAAAAACCATGCCGCAAGGAAGATCCTGTGTGCCACAACTAAGACCCAGCACAGCCAAAATAAATTAATTACTTAAAAAAAAATTCATTAGCCATTAGGGAAATGCAAATTAAAACCACAGTGAGATGCCATTGGAATGGCGAAAATAAGAAATATGGCAATAACAAATGCTGACAAGGATGCAGAAAAACTGAATCATTCATTCATTAATGGTGGGAATGTAAAATGATCCAGCCACCCTGGAAAACAGATGGGCAATTTCTTAAAAAACTAGACATATAACTACTGTATGATTCAGCAATTAAACTCCTGGGCATTTACTCCAGAGAAATTAAAACTTATTGCTATGGACTAAATTGTACACATACCTCCATTCATATGTTGAAGACCTAACCCCCAATGTGTGGTATTTGAAGATAAGGCAGAGCCCTTGTGTTGGTATTGTGCCCCTACAAGAATAAATGCAGAGAGCTTGTTCTCTCTCTCTGCCATGTGAAGACATGGTGAGAAGGCAATTTTCTGCAAGCTAGGAAGAGATCTCTCACTAGAACCTGACCATGATGCCATCTTGATCTTGGATCTCCAGCCTCCAGAACTGTGAGAAAATAAATTTCTGTTGTTTAAGCCATCCAGTCTATAGTATTTTGTTATGGCATCCTGAGATGACTAATATACTTATGTTTATACATACCTATATACGAATGTTTATAGCCACTTTATTTGTAATACCCCAAAACTGGAAACAACCCAGATGTCCTTCAGTGGATGAATGGTTAAAGAAACTGTGTTAAGTCTAAACCATAGAGTATTACTCAGCAATAAAAAAGAATGAATTATTGATGCATGCAACTACTTGGATGAACCTTGAGGATATTATACTGAGTAAAAGCCAATCTCAAAAGGATACACACTGCATGATTCCATTTACATAACATTTTTGAAATAACATAATTGCAGAGATGGAAAATAGATTAGTGGTGTCCAGGGGATAGGAAAGGGATGGGAGAGAGGAAGACTATAGCTATAAAAGGGTAGTAAAAGGAGTCTTGTGGTGATACAGTTAGGTATCTTGATTTTGGTTACACAAAGTTACACATGTGATAAAATTGCATAGCACTACACATATATGCACGCATATGCAATGAGTGCATATACACTGGTGAAATGTGAATCCGCTCTGGATTGTACAAATGTCAATTTCTTCGCTTTGATGTTTTGCCATTTTTAGTTATGCAAGATGTTAGTGTTGGGGATGCTGGGTGAAGAGTACGTGGAACTTATTGCACGTCTTAGCACTTTCCTGTGAATCTATAAATATTTCAAATTAAAAGTTAAAAATTATTTGTGGTGAAAGTAGAAAGGGAAATAAGATACAGAAAATTTCTGACCATTCTGGACCAGTAGTTCATCAGTTTTTTGAAGTGGATATTGGCACTATCAAATTGCTATAGGGTTTAAATTTCATTTGATACATTTAAGGTAACATAAGAGCCTTATTTTAAAGTATCAATACTTACAATACGTTAGCAATTACTCCTTTGTAACTATATAAACTTATGGTGAAAAATTTTAGATGTCAATTTTAAAATGTGCCGGGGGTGGGGGACAGTGTATAGTTTTCAAAATTCTCTTGGGTGTCTACAAACAAAAAAACTAGATTTCAGTAGCATAATACCCCCATTGATGAAGAGGCTAAATTCCAGAAGTGTACTTTTATTTTTTTATTTGTTTTTAATAAATTTTATTTATTTATTTTTGGCTTCATTGAGTGTTCGTTGCTGCACGCAGGCTTTCTCTAGTTATGGCCAGCGGGGGCTACTCTTCGTTGTGGTGCACAGGGTGCTCATTGTGGTGGCTTCTCTTGTTATGGAGCACGGGCTTTAGGTGCGCGGGCTTCAGTAGTTGTGGCATGAAGGCTCAGCAGTTGTGGCTCCCAGGCACTAGAGCGCAAGCTCAGTAGTTGTGGCGCACGGGCTTAGTTGCTCTGTGGCATGTGGGATCTTCCTGGACCAAGGATTGAACCCTTGTCCCCTGCATTGGCAGGCAGATTCTTAACCACTGCACCACCAGGGAAGTCCCCAAAAGTATACTTAAAAAAAAATCAAAATCTTAATTTCCAGAGGTAGTTGAATTTTTTTTTTTTTTTTTGCCACACCACGCAGCATGTGGGATCTTAGTGCCCCAACCAGGGGTGGAACCCATGCCCCCTGCAGTGGAAGCCTGGAGTCTTAACCACTGGACTGCCAGGGAAGTCCCTAGTTGAAATATTAAAGAACTTGGGAGCTGTCGGTTAAGCGTAGGATTATAGTATCAAAAAGCCATTAAATAAGTAAGAATACAAATATGGCTCAAAAAGAGTAAGAAAAGGAAGAAGTGTTGTACTGTGTTTAGATAATGTTACTGGCCTCTAATGGCCTATTTTTTGAATCAATACAGGTATGTTTAGTTGCTGTGTTCTAAATAGGCAAGAGAAGAAAAGGAGAGGCGGAAGAGGGTTGGGCTTTTAGCAGTCTATGTTAGTGGGGGGCAGAATGACAAGGGATGTTCACCTCCACCTCCAGTAGTTACCCTGAAAGGACTATATCATGTTAACCTTTAGATAATGCATGATTTCAGACTTCCTGTTTTTGCCTCCCAGAAAGAAAATCTCACTATATGATTGATGATGTCTCAGTCTTAAATAGAGGGTTAAACCGTCCATTTCACCATTAGCTGACTTAATATGCAAGTATAGTTATAGTATAAATGAATTTCAGTCACTTGATACATGTAAATTATATCTAATCATTTTCTAGTTGATAGAGGAGTGGAATGTGAAGGAATATTTATCATTCGATAAAAAGGGGGCATTTGGGAAGGTGGGGAAGCAGGGAGTTAAGCTTTGAAAGCTACAGATAGGAGCAGAAAGTGAGGTATTTTGGTCTTGCTAATGCATTGTTTAACATGATTTATGAATGTTTTGGTTAATATTTTAAAATACTGCTGACTGCTTTATTAAGGAATTTATATCTCTGAGGATTAATTAACCTAAAATAGATCCCATTAAATCAGATTAATATAAAAATGGCCCATAGCTAGAGCTACCAAGTAAACGTAAAAGTCATTACGTTATGTAGACTTCCCTCCCCAAAGGTGATAGAAATTAATCATACAAAATGATACTCTTGGGATATAAATATCTTATGTAGCAAGTATTTTTAATGAAGTGATTTTGAATTTAAATAAAAGTGAAAGAATTCTAATGTTGTATGCTTTTAAGATGAGTAATATGCTTTAGCATGAGATTTCAGGCATGTGATTTGACTTGTATCCAGCCCCTTTGTTTTTCTTAGCCTTATTTTTTTCATTTACTAGTGAGATGATTATGATGGTTTATAAGACAGTTTTTTCTTACCTCCCTAACAATATTTTCAATATTGAAAGAAGAGAGATCCTGTGGAAACTCAGAGGAAGCGGGGTGTGGATTCACAGTAATGGCTGGAATGTGAGTCTTCAGGTCCCTGTAACATATCGGTGGAGACAGGTTTAATCCTGGACAGATGAACCCAGCTGGTGACCCCCTGGAGTTTAACTGCCGTAGGAGTGCTCAGCAAGACTTGAATTTGCCCAGAGACAAGATGGCAGAGGACGACTTGAGCTCATCCCCTCTCACGAAAACACCAAAATCACAACTAACTGCTGAAAAACCATCGACAAAAAAGGCTCAAGCCTAGCAAAAAAGATATTCTACATCCAAAGACAAAGAAGAAGCCACAGCGAGATGAGCTATTTGTGCCTTTTAATCAAGTTTTCTGAGGACTGTGGAAAAAAGGAAACATAAGAAGTAATCAAAAGCCTCAAAAATAGGAGTGTATGAGGTCTTCCCTGGTGGTGCAGTGGTTGAGAGTCCGCCTGCCGTTGAAGGAGACACGGGTTCGTGCCCCGGTCTGGGAGGATCCCACATGCCGCGGAGCGGCTGGGCCCGTGAGCCATGGCCGCTGAGCCTGCGCGTCCGGAGCCTGTGCTCTGCAACGGGAGAGGCCACAGTGAGAGGCCCGCGTACCGAAAGAAAAAAAAAAAAAAAAAAAAAAAAAAAAAGGAGTATATGAGATATGACAAAAGATGTCAATAAAATACCAGAGGAATGGACAGAGGCATGAAAACTAATGCAATGGAGAAATCTGAAAACGAATTGCCAGTGGGCAGGTAGGGGTAGTGAATCAGAGACATACAAAATGAGTTCATTAAAAAACAAGAAATTGCTGGCACCCACATCTCAGAAAGTCAAAGTTCAGGTGGGACTGTCAAAAGGAAGAACTACATAAGGGTTGAAGGACTACATAAGGGGCATTTAGACCCATATACCCTTCTCCTGATCTAAGCAGCCAGATGACTAATTTTTCCCACACCAACAGAAGGTAAGATATTTACATTCTGGAGGAGTAAAATGGGACAAGCTCTGGAGTCAGAAATACCAGTCACAGGTTAATGAGAAGCAAAAATGGGGTATAAGTGTAAGTCTACATAACAACTGATAAGACCCACACCTACTAGAAACCTAGTATGCCAACTAGAATTATATTCTGCAGACAAGAGATTGAAGGAATCCTCTGGAGTGAGTGACCTGCCTCAGATGAAGATCTAGAGGGACTGACTTTGGAGGGACTCAAAAATTGTCCACCCTGTAATGAAGGTTACCATGGACAAATGCCTTCCACACGTATAGAGCTTCCAATCATCTTTTTGAAGTTTCCTTTACATATAAAAGAAAGTCTAAGATGACTGACTATAAGGTAACTAGAAATTCAAGGAAAGTCTCATATGAAAGACAGAGATAAAACAAAACTCTTATTTTGGAATAAGAGAGGAACAGAATGCAGAGAACAGAAGAAACTTTGAAACAAAAATCTAATTAATATCTTCTGAGTTATGAGCAATGGTATTGCATCCATGAAATAAAAACAGAAAACAAAATCTCAGAATTCTCAGAATTTAAAAATATGATAGCTAAATTGAAAATTTCATAGAAGAATTAAAAGATAACATTGAAAAAAATCTTACAGAAAATAGAACAAATACAAGATTTTGGAAAATAGAAAAGGCAAATTGAAAAGTTAGAGAATCAGTCAGTGAGGTCCAACATCCCATAATAAGAGGTCCAGAAAAAAAAATTGGTAAAATAAAGACGATGAATTTTTTTAATAATTAAAGGAAATTGCTCAAAATCATGTATTGAAAAGTCCCACAAAGTACCCTAAACGATGAATGTAAAAGACATATCAGGTTACTTCAATGTGAAATTTTAGAACACTGGGAACAAATATAGGATCCTAAACCTTCCAGAGAGGGAAAAACAAAAACAAATCACATACAGTAGAATAGAAATCAGAATGGTGTCAGGCAAGATAAAAATGGAAATTGAAAAGAATGTAGCAATGACATTAAAATTCTTAGTGAAATGATATCCAAACTAGACTTTTGTACCTAACCCAACAATCAATCATGTCTGATCACAGAATAAAGACATCTTCAGACATGCAAAATCTCAAAAATTTCACCTCCTGGGCACCAGGAAGCAGAGAATCTAATATATCTAATCTATATAAGATTTCTAGAATGATAGCGAAGACAGGCATTATGTTTTCAGTAGGATAGCAGTTTTCAAGAACAACTAGTTCAAATTAGAACTGATAACAGATTAATAGATGATGGATATTTGAAACTAAAGATCATTTGGTGCTTTGAATATTTTTTTTTTGATGTTTGAATATTAAGGACACACTTCTGGTGGAGAAATTAGGTATGTACTGTGAGTGGTAAGTACAGTTAAGTAAATGCCCAAAACTATAATTATTAATTCCTTAAAAAAAGGTAAAACAAAGCACATTGTTCATAGATGGAAATGTAATCATGTCATACATCTTACATGGCTCAGCTGAAATTAACATTCCTTAGGCCTTATTAAACCAGGAGGGAAGGGGGCAGGGCACAACGGTTAAAAGAATGACATAACCCAAGGACACGGCATAAACTGATTAGAACAAAATAGGTCCGAGATGGTGAGATGAATCGACTTCCACTAGACCTTAAGCTTCAGGATATGCTCATGTAACACATCAGCAAGCTAAACGACACAACCACAGGCACCATGACACTTCTAAGACTGACCATAAAGGTCAAAAAGTAGGTGGTGGCCTAATTTCTGGAAATCATCACCCCTTACCCAAAATAGCTGGAATACTCCTCCCACTAATTAGCCTATGAAATTACCCACCCCTATAAAAACTGACAACCCCATACCCTGGGGCTGCTTTCGCCTTCTGAGATGGCCCACACTCTGTCTGTGGAGTGTGTTTCTCTATAAATAAATCCACTTCTTATCTATCAAAAAAAAATTGAAAGATGAATGCTTTAGCTTCTTCATAAAATGCTATGATATACAAAAATTATACATTTTTGAATGACTTTCAGAAAATACATTATAGCCTTCTATGTTGTACTCTTATGTATTTCAAGGATTTTTTTTGAAGTCAGATTAGTGAAATTCCCACTTCTTCCTTCAAATTGTCTATTTATCTTGGTATGTGTTTATGATTACCTTGGAGAAATCAACATATTTTTTCATATTGAGAGCTGTTACTATATCCATTACATAAAGATTTCTAGAAACATATACCAGTTATTTTTACATTTAATCATATTGAATATAGAAAATTTTATTATTATGATGATAAATGAATGCTTTAACAAACTACAAAGTTCCACAGAATTTTTTTTCACTTTCAGCAAGTAAATAGGGACATATTTATGTTACCTAATATGAAAAAGATCCTTCTAATATTTTTGTAGAACTTTGAAGAAGTAAACAGTTTACATTTTTACTTGGGAAAGGGCCTAGATAGAATAACACAGTGGAGGTATAGGTCGATGCTATCTATATTTACTAAATAGAGCCACATGTGGTTTCTCACCCCCGTATATATAGACATTTTCAAGAGTCTGGATTCTATGTCCTTCATCTAAGCGAGTGGGTGTGGCTTAGATTCACACACTGGGCCACCTCCTGTGGTGGCCTCACACCTGTGAGGATCATAGTGTCATCAGGAGGCTGCTTTACCTATAGTTGTTGGGAGAGGTTGGAGTGGGGAGTATCCCTAGCTCATAATTGAAGATTATGACTTTGTATGAAATACTCTAACATACTCATTAAGTATATAACTCTGTATATTGGCAAGTATGTTTTCCCTCTGTTATAAAAAATGGCATTTAAGGTTTTGTTTTGTTTTTTAATTTTTATTGGAGTATAGTTGCTTTACAATGTAGTGTTATACAGTGCTATACAGTAGGTTCTCATTTGTTATCTATTTTATACATAGTATCAATAGTGTATATATGTCAATCCCAATCTCCCAATTCATCCCACAGCCCCGCCTTGGTACCCATACATTTGTTCTCTATGTCCGTGTCTCTATTTCTGCTTTGTAAATGAGATTGTCTATACCAATTTTTTCAGATTCCACATATATGCATTATATACGATATTTGTTTTTCTCTTTCTGACTTACTGCACTCTGTATGACAGTCTCTAGGTCCATCCATGTCTCTAAAAATGACCCAATTTTGTTCCTTGTTATGGCTGAGTAATATTCCAGTGTATATATGTGCCACATCTTCTTTATCCATTCCTCTGTTGATGGACATTTACGTTGTTTCCATGTCCTGGCTATTGTAAATTGTGCTGCAGTGAACGTTGGGGTGCATGTGTCTTTTTGAATTATGTTTTTTTCTGGGTATATGCCCAGTAGCAGAATTGCTGGGTCACATGGTAGTTCTATTTGTAGTTTTTGGGTTTTTTTAATAAATTTATTTATTTATTTATTTTTGGCTGTGTTGGGTCTTCGTTGCTGTGCATGGGCTTTCTCTAGTTGTGGCGAGCAGGGGCTACTCTTCGTTGCAGTGCGTGGGCTTCTTATTCTGGTGGCTTCTCTTGTTACAGAGCATGGGTTCTAGGTGTGCGGGCTTCAGTAGTTGTGGCATGAGGGATCAGTAGTTGTGGCTCACAGGCTCTAGAGCACAGGCTCAGTAGTTGTGGCGCACAGGCTTAGTTGCTCCGCGGCATGTGGGATCTTCCCAGACCAGGGCTCGAACTTGTGTCCCCTGCATTGGCAGGCAGATTCTTAACCACTGTGCCACCAGGGAAGCCCTATTTTTAGTTTTTTAAGGAACCTCCATACTTCTCTCCATAGCGTCTGTATCAATTTACATTCCCACCAACAATGCAAGAGGGTTCCCTTTTCTCCACACCCTCTCCAGCATTTATTGTTTGTATATTTTGTGATGACAGCCATTCTGCTGGTGTGAGGTGATATCTCATTGTAGTTATGATTTGCATTTCTCTAATAATTAGTGATGTTGAGCATCTTTTCATGTGCTTCTTGGCCATGTGTATGTCTTCTTTGGAGAAATGTCTATTTAGGTCTTCCGCCCATTTTTTGCCTGGGTTTTTGTGGTTTTTTTGTTTTTGATATTGAGCTGCATGAGCTGCTTTTGTATTTTGGAGAGTAATCCTTTGTCAGTTGCTTTGTTTGCAAATATTTTCTCCCATTCTGAGGGTTGTCTTTTGGTCTTGTTTATGGTTTATTTTGCTAAGCTTTTAAGTTTAATTAGCTCCCATTTGTTTATTTTTGTTTTTATTCTTATTACTCTAAGAGGTGGGTCAAAAAAAATCTTGCTGCAATTTATTTCAAAGAGTGTTCTACCTATGTTTTCCTCTAAGAGTTTTATAGTGTCTGGCCTTACATTTAGGTCTTTAATCCATTTTGAGTTTATTTTTGTGTATCATGTTAGGGAGTTTTCTAATCTGATTCTTTTACATGTAGCAGTCCAGTTTTCCCAGCACCACTTATTGAAGAGGCTTTCTTTGCTCCGTTGATATTCTTGCCTCGTTTGACATAGATTAGGTGATCACAGGTGTGTGGGTTTATCTCTGGGCTTTCTATCTTGTTCCACTGATCTGTATTTCTGTTTTTATGCCAGTACCATACTGTCTTGATTACTGTAGCTTTGTGTATAGTCTGAAGTCAGGGAGCCTGATTCCTCCAGCTCCATTTTTTTTTTTCCTCAAGATTGCTTTTGCTATTCGAGGTCTTTTGTGTTTCCATACAAATTGTAAACTTTTTTGTTCTAGTTCTGTGAAAAATGCCATTGGTAATTGGGTAGGGGTTGCACTGATTCTGTAGATTGCTTTGGGTAGTATAATCATTTTCACAATATTGATTCTTCCAATCCAAGAGCATGGTATATCTCTCCATCTGTTTGTGTCATCTTTGATTTCTTTCATCATTATCTTATAGTTTTCTGCATACAGGTCTTTTGCCTCCTTAGGTAGATTTATTCCTAAGTATGGCATTTAAGGCTTAAATAACCTTCAAGTTGGACGGTTCAAAAATAAACTTTGAAATTTCTTATAAATGAAGGGTGATAGAAACAACCTTAGGTCAAGGTGTGATTTTTAACTTTGCAATGGACCTTTGACACAAATTGACAGTTACTTTTTAAGTTTAGGATTTACCAACGTAGAATGAGTAAAAGTGCTTATTTTCTCTTAGGCAACTTGGGAAAGTATCTACTAAGTGATATTTTTTCTGACCAGAGAAGTATCTGATTAAAGATCAGAAGCTGAGTAAAGAGCAATAGTCTAAACCTTCAGAATGGGAGAAAATATTTGCAAACGAAGCAACTGACAAAAGATTAATCTCCAAAATATACAAGCAGCTCATGCAGCTCAACATCAAAAAAAACAAACAACCCAATCCAAAAATGGGCAGAAGACCTAAAAAGACATTTCTCCAAAGAAGATACACAGATTGCCAACAAACACATGAAAGGATGCTCAACATCACTAATCATTTAGAGAAATGCAAATCAAAACTACAGTGAGGTATCACATCACACTGGTCAGAATGGCCATCATTAAAAAATCTACAAACAATAAATGATGAGGTGTGGAGAAAAGGGAACCCTCTTACACTGTTGGTGGGAATGTAAATTGATACAGCCACTATGGAGAACAGTATTGAGGTTCCTTAAAAAACTAAAAATAGAACTACCATATGA
>NC_041217.1:102235007-102246091 GCF_002837175.3 Physeter macrocephalus
TGAAGAACCTAGGGGCAAGACAGGAATAAAGACACAGACGTAGAGAATGGACTTGAGGACACGGAGGGGGAAGGGTAAGCTGGGACGAAGTGGCATGGACATATATACACTACCAAATGTAAAATAGATAGCTAGTGGGAAGCAGCCACATCGCACAGGGAGATCAGCTCGGTGCTTTGTGACCACCTAGAGGGGTGGGATGGGAGGATGGGAGGGTGACGCAAGAGGGAGGAGATATGAGGATATATGTAAATGTATAGCTGATTCACTTTGATATAAAACAGAAACTAACACACCATTGTAAAGCAATTATACTTCAATAAAGATGTTAAGAAAAAAGAATGCAATAAAATCATAAGGCATAATAGTACAGTGTGAAAAAAAAAAAGGGGGTGTCTTATACATAACTGAATCTTTTGTTTTCCTGAGAGCTTGAAAACCATTTTCATTTTAACTTTTATAGTGGGAAAACTTTAAAATGTACTAGCAATTTTACCTGCCTCTGCGTAAGTCATGTAATCTTTGATAGGAACCTTCAGTACTAGGGCGTGGGCATCCAGTCAGTCAGAATTTGAGCTAAGTCTATATGCCATAGTTTACATCCATTACCAGAAAAATAAATTCACGACAAAAAAAAAAAAAAACATACCGTATGCTAACACATATATATGGAATCTAAAAGAAAAAAACATGGTTCTGAAGAACCTAGGGGCAAGACAGGAATAAAGATACAGACGTAGAGAATGGACTTGAGGACACTGGGATGGGGAAGGGTAAGCTGGGACAAAGTGAGAGTAGCACTGACATATATACACTATCAAACGTGAAATAGATAGCTAGTGGGAAGCAGCTGCATCGCACAAGGGAGATCAGCTCGGTGCTTTGTGTCCACCTAGAGGGGTGGTATAGGGAGGGTGGGAGGGAAATGCAAGAGGGAGTGGATATGGGGATATATGTATACGTATAGCTGATTCACTTTGTTATACAGCAGAAACTAACACAACATTGTAAAGCAATTATACTCCAATAAAGATGTTAAAAAAAAAGTTACAAACTACTATGTATAAAATAGAGAAGCAACAAGGTATATTGTACAACACAGGGAAATATACCCATTGTTTTGTAATAACTTTAAATGAAGTATAATCTATAAAAATACTGAATCATGGGCTTCCCTGGTGGCGCAGTGGTTGCGCGTCCGCCTGCCGATGCAGGGAAACCGGGTTCGCGCCCCGGTCTGGGAGGATTCCACATGCCACGGAGCGGCTGGGCCCGTGAGCTATGGCCGCTGAGCCTGCGCGTCCGGAGCCTGTGCTCCGCAACGGGAGAGGCCACAACAGAGGGAGGCCCGCATACCACAAAAAAAAAAAAAAAAAAAAATACTGAATCACTATGTTGTACACCTGAAACTAATGTAATATTGTAAATCAACTATACTTCAATTAAAAAAAGGAGTTGTTAAAAAAAAAGATCAATAGTCTAGTCAATCATATATTTTCTTCTACTCTAAACTTTATTAATGCCTTACTAGCATTCATATTAAATAATCAATACCTGTCAACATAACTTAGGAAAATAACATTATCTAGAGGAAGACTTAAAGAAATGCAGACACCCATGCACACACATGAACCTTCTCATTGATCTTCATTTTTGACAAAATTGCTTTGTTTATCCCTGCTTCTAACATTATGGCCTAAGTAGAAGCATTCACCCTGAATTGGTCTAATTTGAGACCAGTGTGCTGAGACTTCTACCCAGTTTCCCATTTAGGCAGTCATTAAAAGCTGTCAAACATTTTTATTGTAGGCATACTGATGGCACAGGCTTTCTGTCCTTACTCGACACCCAGCTTTTACTCCTTAACAGTCCAGTCCCTCTATGGGTCTTTATAAAATCACTTTAACCTTCTAAAGTGATTAGGCAAAAGCCAAAGAAGATTATCATCACCATATGCTCTAAAGCCCCAGTATGACAATGAGGTGATATGAAATGGTGATTAAAAGCATCAGCTTGGGAGTCAGACACACTAGGATTCAGATTCTGGCTGTACCATGTATGTGCTGTCTGCCTTTAGACAACATACTCAGCCTAAATCTCCTTAACATAAAATCAGGAAGATAACGAAAGTATTATATCATGGAGTTATGAGAATTAGATGAAATAATATACATAGTGCACTTTGCTCTGTGTATAGCTCATAATAAAGACAATGATAAGGGGAGGGGGAAGAAAATCACTCTTTTCTAATGCCTTTAAATTTTTTTTAAATCAGGAAAGAGCAAATTCCTTCCACTAGACTGTTACTAGATCTCTAATTCTGTCAAGCTGTGAGTTTGGTAAAGGTTACTCTGCAATTAGCTTAAAATCAGTTTCATTATTAGCCTTTATAGCAACTTTGACATTTATCCAAGAGGGGCTGATTTTTTTTATGTGAAAGGCCAAAACCCTAACACAAAATAGCAAGAAAAATACTACTTCTTAACTTTTTATTTAAGTATAACATGCATATGGAAAAGTACATATATGATTAAGAACCATACCACACTCTAGAAGCCCTCTTCATGTTCTCTTCCTATTACCACCATCCCCAGCGATGGTAACCACTGTCTTGACTTTTAATGGAATAGATAATATGTCATATTTTGTCTGTTTTTGTTTTTTATGTAAATAGACTCATGTCTTTTGGGTCTGGCTTCTTTTGCTTAGCATTATATTTGTGAGATTGATCCATATTGTCATGTGTAGTTGTTACCGAGTCCAAGCTTATAGTGCTTGCCACACAACAGTCCAGTAAATCGAGAGATGAGGTCTTGGGGCAAGGAGTAGTGACTTTATTCAGAAAGCCAGCAGACAGAGAAGATGGTGGACTAGCGTCCCAAAGAACCATCTTCTCTGAATTAAAATTCAGGCTTCTATCATACTAAGAGGGGAGGGAGTGTGATTGGTTTTTGCAGACTTCTTGGTGCCAGAATCCTTTGTTCTTGCAGCAGTCCGTGTAGGTCCAGTCATGAGATTCCTACAAACCTCCAACAAGACAAATGTTATTCTCTGTTCTGCAACTTTTTATCTCTATATGAATGGGAAAGTGTTATGCCTTCAAAGGCAGAGCCTTGAGAATGGGTTATCCTGTATATTTCAGGCTATTGGCAACATGCTTTTAGTAATTAACTTATAGCAAAAGCAGTAGAATACAAAGGTTAAAGTAAAAGAAATAGATCCAGTATGGAGTCATATTTGTTCTTCTCTATTATATAGTTATATATATTCATTTTCATTGCTGTATAGTATTCTGTTGTGTGAGCACACCCCAATTTATTTATCTGTTCTACTGTTATTGGATACTTGGGTTATTTCTAGTTTTTAGCAGTTACAAATATTAAAGCTGTGGAGATTTTGGTACCTGTCTTTTGGTGACTATATGAAAGCATTTCTGTTGGACTGGAATTTCTGGGTCATAGGTATGCCTCCGTGCAGTTTAAATAAATAATTATACTCAATTTTCCAAAAGATTGTACCAGTTTATACCACCAGCAATATATGATAGTTCCAGCTCCATGTCCTCACCAATGCATTTTCTTCATTTTATACATTCTGATGTGTGTTGAATATGACATTGTGGTTTTAATTTGTGTTTTCCTGGTGACTAATGAAGTTGGACATCTTTTTAGGTTTATTTTCCATTTGGATGGACTTTTATGTGAAGTCACACAAGTTCAAGTCTTTTGTTCCTATTTCTGTTGTGTGGTCTCTGTTTTTCTTATTGATTCATAGGAATTCTCTATGTAAAATCTATATGTCATTTTTCAGATATATTATTGTTATACCTTCTTCCACTTTTGTGGGTTGTCATTTTGTTCACGTTGTCTTTTGATGAACAGAAATGATAAATGTAATCAAATTTATCCATTCTTTTTCTTTTCATGGTCAGAGTTTTTATATCCTGTTTAAGAGGATACAAATACTTAAAATGCTTTAAGGTCACAAAGATATTTTAGGTTTTTCTCTGAAGTTTTATTATCTTTCATATTTAGAATTGTAGTCCATCAGGAACTGATTTTTGTCTAGGGTGTAATTAGAGGTTAAGGTACTTTTTTTTTCCCAACTGGATACTCAGATGACCTTTGCTGAGATTTTTTGAAAAGCAGCATGAATACTTTGGTAATAATGGGTCATTCACCACAAGAATGAGTTCCAACCCTGGCTCAAAATGAGACTGAAAGAGCGTTTTAAGACCTCTTTTTCTTTCCTGCTTTGCCATTTGGTCTCCAGCACAGTAAAGCAGGTAGGGATTTCTGTTGATTCCTGTAAGCTAAAAGTCATGTCTGCTAGAGTTAGGTAAAGTATTACATGCAGTAACTGTGCAGTACTACTTGCAAACTATTCATGATGGGTTAGTCACCAGTTAATGTGCTATAACACGGTCCTCATCCTCTGAGTACCAGTCCGTGGCCTGTTAGGAACCAGGCCAAACAGCAGGAGGTGACCTACGGGTAAGCGAGTGAAACTTCATCTGTATTTACAGCCACTCCCCATCGCTTGCATTACCACCTGAGCTTCCCCTCCTGTCAGATCAGCAACAGCATTAGATTCTCATAGGAGCACAAACCCTACTGTGAACTGCGCATGCGAGGGATCTGGGTTGCACGCTCCTTATGGGAATCTAATGCCTGATGATCTGAGGGGGAGCTGAGGCCGTGATGGTAGTCCTGGGGAGCAGCTGCAAATACCGATTATCATTAGCAGAGAGGTTTGACTGCACAGAGACCATAATAAATCAATTGCTTGCAGACTCATATCAAAACCCTATCAGTGGGACTTCCCTGGTGGTCCAGTGGTTAAGAATCCACCTTCCAGTGCAGGGGACATGGGTTTGATCCCTGGTCGGGGAACTAAGATCCCACATGCCGAGGGGCAGCTAAGCCCGTGCGCCACAACTAGAGAGAAGCCCATGCACTGCAAGGACCAGCCCGTATGCCTCAACGAAAGATCCTGAATGCCGCAACAAAGATCCCGCGTGCTGCAACTAAGACCTGATGCAGCCAAATAAATAAATAAATAATTAATTTAAAAAAAAAATCAGTGAGTGGCAAGTGACAGTTAAGCTGCATCTTACGGAGTAGACTGGAGATAAGCAACACACTTTGGGTGTCACTGTCTCCCATCACCCCCAGATAGGACCATCTAATTGCAGGAAAACAAGCTCAGGGCTCCCACTGATTCTGCTTTATGGTGAGTTGTATAAGTATTTCATTATATATTACAACGTAATAATAATAGAAATAAAGTGCACATTAAATGTAATCATGGCTTGACTCATCCCCAAACCACCCCCCCGACCCCGGTTCGTGGAAAAATTGTCTTCCACGAAACCGGTCCCTGGTGCCAGAAAGGTTAGGGACTGCTGTGCTATAGGAAGTTGGAGTGATTGGAGAAAGATGTAGATCTGACGGTATCTAGTTTTGGATTTTATATAAAAGTTTTTTAAAAAGTAAAAAGCTCCATAATAATAATATTGCCTTACATTTTTAAAACAGTTTACAAAGTACTTTCATTTACACTATTTCATTTTGATCATTATAGTAAGTAGCATTGCAAGGTTTTCAAGACAGATATTACTGTCCCCGTTTAACAGAAAAAACCCTAAAATTCAGATCAGTTAATCAGCTTGATAAGTAATTTGATAAAACTGATAACCCAGTAGTCTTCTTCCTTTGATCCAACCATCTTTACAAGATTTCTCTAGGCAAACTGAACCAGAGATGCAGAGAGCCCCAAAATATGATTTATTCTCTCAAAGGGATATAAAGCTTCAGTGTTTAATCAAAACAAAATATTTTAGGTCTGACGAATGAGCTGGAGCTTGAAGGGGTTCAGGTCATAGAGTCTGATAATCTCATATTTTCCTATTGTCTTCTTACAACCGTCAATTGAATTAGCTCTTTATGATGCCTTAATCCCTTTTTCTAGCACTTTATAAACTTTGCATTTGATATCTGTTAGCAAACAGACACAGGACCCAAATGCAATTAAACTGGACATGAAAACTGGTAGGAATTTAATTTTAAAAGTATAACTCAGAGGTCTTCAAATTTGCATGATCCTACTCAATTGTAAGCCCTAGGCAGCTGGTGGGTACAGGGACTGTGTTTTTAGGTTCTGGTTTTCCCTAGAGTAACCAATTGTGAACCACATGTAATGAACATCTATAGTCTGTATGAACTAACAATTGTCTCAAGTAGAGAAGTGAAGGTAAAAGTTGTTTCTACTAGTGGTAGTTTAAAAAAAAAAACATCTAAATAACCTATTCATTAAAAGGCTCAAACATAAATTATCCAGGGCCATATATAAAGCATTCAATAAAGCAATAGATGAAGGTTCTTCATATCTGGTAGAGGTGCATGGCACTTGCTATGGTGGTTCTGGCAGAACTAGACTAAAGCAGTGACTCTGAGCATTTACGTTCGTTCTTCTCTGTTCCCCCTTCAGAAAAACTAGACTTCGGTTTTCAAAACTATCTACTTAGATAAATGAATGCAGAAAGATATCTAAATCACCGTAATTTCAACTGTGTACTACCACAATTTTCTGATAATAGTGTTCTCTCTGACTCTATGTGGAGCCAAATCAAATGCAGAGCCTTTTTTTATAGTGGAGATGATATTTCCTGTGTTTTAACTTGTTTAGTTAATCAAATATGCATCAATGTGTTTATTTCTTTGCTTTACTATTTGAATAAGTTCTACGATAATCAGGATAGGGACTTCCCTGGTGGCGCAGTGGTTAAGAATCTGCCTGCCAATGCAGGGGACACAGGTTCGATCCCTGGTCTGGGAAGATCCCACGTGGTGCGGAGCAACTGAGCCTGCGCGCCATAACTACTGAGCCTGCACGCCACAACTACTGAGCCTGCGCTTTAGAGCCCATGAGCCACAACTAATGAGCCTTCATGCCACAACTACTGAAGCCCGCGTGCCTAGAGCCCATGCTCCACAACAATAGAAGCCACGGCAATGAGAAGCCCGCGCACAGCAACAAAGAGTAGCCCCCCGCGCACCGCAACCAGAGAAAGCCCGCGCGCAGCAACGAAGACCCAATGCAGCGAAAAATAAATTAATAAAATAAATTAATTTAAAAAAAAGATAATCAGGGTAAGCTAAAGATCTCGTTCTTGAATTATCTGAAATTGCATAGTAAATGGTAGAATTAATTTTAGTCATGCTGAACCAACCTGCTTGTTTATAGATGAGGAGGAAACAGGCTCGGAGTCACACAGCTAGTCAGTAGCAGAGCTAAGGTTTAATTCCTGGTCTTATAATCCTGTTCCAGTGCCCTGCCACCTTTAAATAAATTGGGGCATAATTTTAAAAATTTATTTTATTAAAGTATAGTTGATTTATAATGTGTTAATTTCTGCTGTACAGCAAAGTGATTCAGATATATATATATATATATATATACTCTTTTTCATATTCTTTTCCATTATGGTTTATTACAGATATTGAATATAGTTCCAGGGCATAGTTTTTAAAGAATCTTCCCAAGTTTAAGGATACAGAATTTCTTAATTATGTTTTCATAGTTTTCAATCCAGTTCTAACCTCAGATACTTCGGTGACTCTGGGACTTAAAATGTACAGTTCTTTTAAAAAGCTATTATGTGTGGGGTCACAAAATAACAGTATATTCCTATTTCTAGCAAAATACTGATTGAGAAAGAGCCTGTGACTTTCAAATTTTTGAAATGACTTAGATTAAAAGTTTAAGATACGGGCAACTTGGTCATTTTAATATTATTTAGAAAGGTAGTACTGTTCAACAGAGAAGTTGAAAGGTTATTGAACTGAGAGTCTTGAGACCCACATTTTTCTACTGGCACCAACTAGATGTGTGATTTTGGGCAAATGACCTACCTTATTTGGGCTTCAGTTTGCTTGTCTGTGAAATAAGGAAGTAAGGCTAGAATTATAACTGTCTCTTTAGTAAATAACTCTCATTACTGCAAAATATGAGAAGTTAGGCAGAGCAAGTTTGTTGTCAGAAGTCTTTGGACATGAAAATGATCTGTGCATTACATTCTTTATCTTGACACTACTAAGTAAGCACAGGCTAGCCAACCAGCAATCAATCTCCATCTGTAGAACAGCCACTGTTGTCCATGTATAGAAGTCTGGAGAAGGGCCAGATTTTATTTTTGCCAGAGATATTCTTGGCAAATCTGTATCCCTGGAGATGAGTGCTTAATTTTGTGGTGCAGTGCAGAGTTTAGTGAAAAAGAAAAGGAATGTTGAGCTATTTCATTCTAAATGCTCTCAGAGATAGCTTTTGTTCATTTGTTTCAGCACTATGTTTCAAGATGTGTTGAATGGAGGTGAGCCAAAATGAAATAAAAAGAGGAAGGTGAGAAACCATCCACAGTATATGCTGACTCTGGAAATGAATCTGAACTGTTTGAGTTATGTGTGTTTACATATTGGTTGGCTAAAAAGGTCGTTCGGGTTTTTCCATAACATCTTCCAGAAAAACCCGAACGAAATTTTTGGCCAACCCAATATACTGGAAACTTCAGATATATGTATATAGTATTAACTGTCTTGCCAGGTTTGTCATTTTAGACATTCTTGTGCTGATGTTTTCATTTTGATCTAGTCTCCTAGCTGTAAATTTTTTTAACATCTTTATTGCAGTGTAAATTGTTTAAAAAGAACTTCATTATTGGAAAAATTTGTACTTTTTACAGATATTCCAAAACTGTCCCATTATTTTGCCTTCTGGAAATAAAGATGAAAGTATTTGAATAAATTTTCCACCACTTTCTATTTATTTGTAAAGATCCCAATTAACAACTGGATTTAAAATTAATTTGTTTGAGAAAGTTTATTTTGTGACTGAAAGTTAAATGCTGAAAATTAAATATCTGAATTTCATAAGCTATAAGAATAAATCCTGTTGAAGCTGTATTTATCTAAAATGTCACTGTATGTCACTACTGATCTTCATCCTTCATTTCTTAATTCTTTCAGTCCTTCAGATACCTTTAAAATTATTTTCTCCTAACCTCCATATCTATTTATTAACATATCCTAATAACTTTACTTTCATAATGTCTCTCAGATTTCACCTTCTGTCCTTTTTGCGTTGCCCCATCCTCATCCAGGCTGGGCCTAGTTTGCTGCAACAGCCTTCTAAGTAGTCCCCCTGACCTTGGTATTCCCTTTCAAACTGTTCAACTAAAACCCAGATTAATCTTTTTTAAAAAAATTAATTTATTTAATTTATTTATTTTTGGCTATGTTGGGTCTTCGTTGCTGCACTCAGGCTTTCTCTAGTTGCAGCGAGAGGGGGCTACTCTTCGTTGCCGTGTGCGGGCTTCTCATTGAGGTGGCTCCTCTTGTTGCGGAGCACAGGCTCTAGGCGCGCGGGCTTCAGTATTTGCAGCATGTGGGCTCAATAGTTGTGGCTCATGGGCTCTAGTAGTTGTGGCACACAGGCTTAGTTGCTCCGCGGCATGTGGGATGTTCCCAGACCAGGGCTCGAACCCGTGTCCCCTGCATTCGGCAGGCGGATTCTTAACCACTGTGCCACCAAGGAAGCCCCAGATTACTCTTTAAACGTCAATTTAACCAGGGTATATATCTGTTTAAAAATCTTAAAACCTCTTAGTTCAGTTCTCAATGCTATCAAGCCTTTAAAACCATCTGTATGTGGTCCTTTCTTTTCCATCCAACTGAATTAATTCAGCAAATATTGTTTTAAGCAACTGTGTGCAAGACACTGCAAAGGTAAAAATAAATAAAATCTAGCTTCTTGTAGATGTATAATATCAGCATTAATGTTAACACATCCAGGATTTTTTTCTGTTTAGAAACTTGTTCTACTTCACTCCACTGCACTTAGGCTGTTCTTGCTAAGGTTATCGGTGATCTCCTTATTGCCAGATTCATCAGGCATTTTTCAGTCCTAATTGTGCTTTACATGGCATTAGGTGCTGTCAATCTTGCCTGCTTTGTTGACACATTTTCCTTCCTCAGTTTCTAGGTATAGAAACTATTCACATTTTTTATTATTTCTTGGAATTTTTTTTTAACGAACAGAGTTTTTATTTTGTTGATCTTTATTTTGGATTATTTTCTATTTTATTGGTTTCTGTATTTATTCCTCCTTTCCTTCTACTTCCTTGGGTTTGTTTTTTTTTTTTCAGTTTGTTTTCCTGTTCTTTTCCAACTTCTTGAGATGTATGTTTAGCTTTTTAATTTTTATTGAAGTATAGTTGATTTACAATGTTGTGTTAGTTTCTTGTGTACAGCAAAGTGATTCAGTTATATATATATATATATATATATATATTCTCCTTCATATTCTTTCCCATTATGGTTTATTACAGGATATTGAATATAGTTCCCTGTGCTATACAGTAGGACCTTGTTTATCCATTCTATGTATAATAGTTTACATTTGCTAGTCCCAAATTCCCAATTCATCCCTCCCTCATGACCCTTCCCCTTGGGAACCACAAGTCTGTTCCCTATGTCTGTGAGTCTGTTTCCGTTTTGTATATAAGTTCATTTCTGTCATATTTTAGATTCCACGTATAAGTGATATCATATGGTATTTGTCTTTCTCTTTCTGACTTATTTCACTTAGTATGATAATTTCTAAGTCCATCCGTATTGCTGCAAATGGCATTATTTCATTCTTTTTTATGACTGAGTAATATTCCATTGTGTGTATGTACATATGTATATATGTGTGTGTGTATATATATATACCACATCTTTTTTATCCATTCATCTGTTGATAGACATTTAGGTTGCTTCCATGTCTTGGCTATTTTAAATAGTGCTGCTGTGAACATTGGGGTGCATTATCTTTTCTAATTACAATTTTGTCTAGATATATGCCCAAAAGTGGGATTGCTGGATCATATGGCAACTCTATTTTTAGTTTTTTAAGGAACCGTCATACTGTTCTCCATAGTGGCTGCACCAATTTACATTCCCACCAACAGTGTAGGAGGGTTCCCTTTTCTCCACACCCTCTCCAGCGTTTGTTATTTGTAGACTTTTTAATGATGGCCACTCTGA
>NC_041217.1:102247774-102279930 GCF_002837175.3 Physeter macrocephalus
GTTATATATATATATATATATATATATATATATATATTCTCCTTCATATTCTTTCCCATTATGGTTTATTACAGGATATTGAATATAGTTCCCTGTGCTATACAGTAGGACCTTGTTTATCCATTCTATGTATAATAGTTTACATTTGCTAGTCCCAAATTCCCAATTCATCCCTCCCTCATGACCCTTCCCCTTGGGAACCACAAGTCTGTTCCCTATGTCTGTGAGTCTGTTTCCGTTTTGTATATAAGTTCATTTCTGTCATATTTTAGATTCCACGTATAAGTGATATCATATGGTATTTGTCTTTCTCTTTCTGACTTATTTCACTTAGTATGATAATTTCTAAGTCCATCCGTATTGCTGCAAATGGCATTATTTCATTCTTTTTTATGACTGAGTAATATTCCATTGTGTGTATGTACATATGTATATATGTGTGTGTGTATATATATATACCACATCTTTTTTATCCATTCATCTGTTGATAGACATTTAGGTTGCTTCCATGTCTTGGCTATTTTAAATAGTGCTGCTGTGAACATTGGGGTGCATTATCTTTTCTAATTACAATTTTGTCTAGATATATGCCCAAAAGTGGGATTGCTGGATCATATGGCAACTCTATTTTTAGTTTTTTAAGGAACCGTCATACTGTTCTCCATAGTGGCTGCACCAATTTACATTCCCACCAACAGTGTAGGAGGGTTCCCTTTTCTCCACACCCTCTCCAGCGTTTGTTATTTGTAGACTTTTTAATGATGGCCACTCTGACTGGTATAAGGTGATACCTTATTGTAGTTTTGACTTGTATTTCTCTAATAATTAGCGACGTTGATCATCTTTTCATGTGCCTGTTGGACATCTGTATGCTTTCTTTGGAAAAATGTCTACTTAGGTCTTCTGCCCATTTTTTTATTGGGTTGTTTGTTTTTTTGTTATTGAGTTGTATGAGCTGTTTGTATATTTTGGAAATTAAGCCCTTGTCGGTCACATCATTTGCAAATATTTTGACCCATTCTATAGGTTGTCTTTTCATTTTGTTTATGGTTTCCTTTGCTGTGCAAAAGCCTATAAGGTTGATTAGGTCCCATTTGTTAAAAATAGACTATTTATTTGGCCATCCCATGTGGCTTGTGGGATTTCAGTTCTCTGATCAGGGATTGAACCTGGGCCCTCGGCAGTGAAAGTGCAGAGTCCTAACCACTGGACTGCCAGGGAATTCCCCAAAATAGACTATTTTATGATAGCAGTTTTAGATTCACAGCAAAATTGATCAGAAAGTACAGCATTCCAATATATTTCCCACACATACAGCCTCCGCCACTATCAACATCCCCCACCAGAGTGGTATATTTGTTACAGTTGATGAACCTACATTAACACCTCATTATCACCCAAAGTCTGTAGTTTACATTAGCATTCATTCTTTGTGTTGTACATTCTGTGGGTTTGGACAAATATATAATGATAAGTATCCACCACCATTATAGTATTGTATAGAGTAGTTTCACTGCCCTAAAGTCCAATGCGTTCCACCTGTTCATCTCTCCCTGTACCCTAATCTTTGGCAACCACTATTATTTTTTACTGTCTCCATGGTTCTGCCTTTTCTAGAATGTCATATAGGTGAAATCATACAGTATGTAGCCTTTTCAGATTGTCTTCTTTCACTCAGTGATAGGCATTTGAGGTTCCTCCATGGCTTTTCATGTCCTCATGAAAATGATAGCTCATTTCTTTTTAAGACTGAATAATATTCCCTTGTCTGGATGTACCACAGTGTAGTTATTCATTCACCTAATGAAGGATATCTTGGTTGCTTCCACGTTTTGGCAATTATGAATAAAGCTGCTCTAAACATCTGTATGCAGGTTTTTCTGTGGACTTCTTTTCCATTAATTTGAGTAAATGCCAAGGAGCATGATTGCTGGATTGTATGGTAAGAATATGTTTTATTTTATAAGAAACTGCCAAACTGCCTTCCAAGGTGGCCGTACCATTTTGCATTCCCACCAGCAATAGGAGAATTTTTGTTGCTTCACATCCTTGTCGGTATTTGGTATTATCAGTGTTTTGAATTTTAGCCATTCTAATAAGTGCATAGTGGTATCTCATTGCTGTTCTAATTTGCAATTTTCTAATGGCATATGATGGTGAGTGTCTTTTCATATGCTTATTTTCCATTTGTATATCTTTTTTGGTGAGGTATCTTTAGATCTTCTGACTATAATTTTCAAACTTCTTTTCTGACCTGTTCCTTTAAGGCTGTGTATTTCCCTCTTAGTGCTTTAGTTGCTTATCTGTTTGTATG
The DNA here is from genome assembly GCF_002837175.3 of Physeter macrocephalus. NCBI lineage: Eukaryota > Metazoa > Chordata > Mammalia > Artiodactyla > Physeteridae > Physeter > Physeter macrocephalus. The sequence goes on from NC_041217.1 coordinate 102,250,089, forward strand.
ATTTGAACCCTTCGAGTTTAATTTAGACTTTCTTTATACCTGAGCACTAAAAAATTAGTTCCATGTGTGCTTGAAAATAATATGTAGTTAGCAGTGTTGGGTGAAATGTTCTGTATTAGGTCAAATTTCCTGATCATGTTATATTGTTCAAATCTTTTCCAACCTCACTGATTGTTTTTTTGGTCTACTTATCCTATCAGTTATTGAGAGAGGTGTTAAACTCTCCCAAAACTATTGTGAATTTTTCTATTTCTCCTTGTAGTTCTGTCATTTTTGCTTTATGTATCTTGAGGTTATATGATTAGGAGCCTATTAATCTAAAAATGCTGATCTTCATGATGATTTCACATTTTTTCATTAGGAAGTGTCTCTTGAAGTCTCTTTTGGCTGATACTAATATAGCTATACTATCAGCTATGGTCCAGCTATAGCTATACCAGCTTTCAGTTTGTATTTGCTCAGTGTAACTTTTTCTACTCTTACTTTCACCCTTTTTGTATTTTTAAGTTACACATGAGTCTTAATGAATTTTTTTGTTTCATTTTATCTAGTCTGAAAATCTTTGTCTTGTTTGTTTTGTTTTGATTTTTTTTTTGGCTGGGCCACATAGCATGTGGGATCTTAGTTCCCCGACCAGGGACTGAACCTGTGCCCGCTACATTGGAAGTGCAGAGCCTTAACCGCTGGACCACCAGGGAAATCCCGAGAATTTTTGTTGCTTCACATCCTTGTCGGTATTTGGTATTATCAGTGTTTTGAATTTTAGCCATTCTAATAAGTGCATAGTGGTATCTCATTGCTGTTCTAATTTGCAATTTTCTAATGGCATATGATGGTGAGTGTCTTTTCATATGCTTATTTTCCATTTGTATATCTTTTTTGGTGAGGTATCTTTAGATCTTCTGACTATAATTTTCAAACTTCTTTTCTGACCTGTTCCTTTAAGGCTGTGTATTTCCCTCTTAGTGCTTTAGTTGCTTATCTGTTTGTATGATTTGAACCCTTCGAGTTTAATTTAGACTTTCTTTATACCTGAGCACTAAAAAATTAGTTCCATGTGTGCTTGAAAATAATATGTAGTTAGCAGTGTTGGGTGAAATGTTCTGTATTAGGTCAAATTTCCTGATCATGTTATATTGTTCAAATCTTTTCCAACCTCACTGATTGTTTTTTTGGTCTACTTATCCTATCAGTTATTGAGAGAGGTGTTAAACTCTCCCAAAACTATTGTGAATTTGTCTATTTCTCCTTGTAGTTCTGTCATTTTTGCTTTATGTATCTTGAGGTTATATGATTAGGAGCCTATTAATCTAAAAATGCTGATCTTCATGATGATTTCACATTTTTTCATTAGGAAGTGTCTCTTGAAGTCTCTTTTGGCTGATACTAATATAGCTATACTATCAGCTATGGTCCAGCTATAGCTATACCAGCTTTCAGTTTGTATTTGCTCAGTGTAACTTTTTCTACTCTTACTTTCACCCTTTTTGTATTTTTAAGTTACACATGAGTCTTAATGAATTTTTTTGTTTCATTTTATCTAGTCTGAAAATCTTTGTCTTGTTTGTTTTGTTTTGATTTTTTTTTGGCTGGGCCACATAGCATGTGGGATCTTAGTTCCCCGACCAGGGACTGAACCTGTGCCCGCTACATTGGAAGTGCAGAGTCTTAACCGCTGGACCACCAGGGAAATCCCAAGAAAATCTTTTTCTTTTAACAGCCTGATAATCTTTGTTTTTAACAGGAGCATTTTATTCATTCATATTTCATGTTGTTACTGATCTGTTTAAGTATATTATTTTGTTTTGTCTCCCTTAGTTTATGTAATGTTACTGTCTTGGTTCTCTTCATACCTGAGGTTTTTTTTTTCGTTTTTTTTTGTGTGTGTGTTGGGGGGGTGTCACTCTCTGTTCACCATTTAAATGCTCATGTTCCCAGGATCTCATTATTTGCCTTTTGTTTTTCTTACTCTGTGTACTTGTCCTTGGTGACTTTGTTCATACTTATAATTTCAACTACTATTTACTTGTTGAGCTCCAAGCCTGTCTATTCTATTACCTCCTGGATTTCACCACTTGGAGACCCTATCACTTCCCCAGATTCAACATATCCAAAGCCATACCTTCTTTTACTCTAAAACTGTTCTACTACCTGTATTCTCTGGAATATCACTGCCATTCCTTTCTCATATATCCTCATCTATGCTCCCTGCATATTCAGTCTCCAGGTCATAAAGCCATCTCCTTTCTAGTCCCAGAGCCACTGCCTTATTTTAGATCTTTATCATAATTTGCCCACTTTGTTACAACAGTCTTCTAAATGGTCTTGCTGAATTTATTCTTACATCACTACATTTTACTTTACATTGCTTGCAGAATGATGAAGGGTTTTATGCAGAACAATGATATCAAATTTTCATTTTAGATATATAACTCTGAAAACTTATGGTGAATATGGCCGTTATTAAAGATGTCTAATGGCTATGTCCTTCCATCTCTAGTAGATTCTCTAGACAATGACTTTCTAAATTTTTCAACCATAACCTGTAATAAGAAATACGTTTTGGCTTCCCTGGTGGTGTAGTGGTTGAGAGTCCGCCTGCTGATGCAGGGGACACGGGTTCGTGCCCCGGTCCGGGAAGATCCCACATGCCGCAGAGCGGCTAGCCCCATGAGCCATGGCCGTGGCCGCTGAGCCTGCGCGTCCGGAGCCTGTGCTCCGCAATGGGAGAGGCCACAACAGTGAGAGGCCCGAGTACCGCCAAAAAAAAAAAAAGAAATACGTTTTGTATGATGAATAAACACACACAAGTAACTGTAGCAAAAGTTTCAGTAATAATACTTAATTTTTCTACTTCCTTTACTGCATTCTGATATTCTCTAGGCCATTTCGTTTTTTAAAATGCTGGTTATGGTCCACTAAGTTGATTTAACTGCCTCTAGTTTGAAAAACTATGTTCAAGAGTTTGTCCCTTTCAACACATCCTATACAAAGGAGCAAAGGCAATTTGATGGAGAAAGGATAGTCTTTTCAACAAATGATGCTAGAACAACTGGATGTCCATGTGCAATAAAGTAAATTTATACACTGACCTGAAACCTTCCACAAAAGTGAACTCAAAATGGGTCATAGACCTGAATGTAAAACACAAAATTGTAAAACTTCTAAAGGATGACATAGGTGAAGAATCTAGGTGACTTTGGGTTTGGCAATGTGTTTTTAGATTCAACACCAAAGCACGATCCGCGAAAGAAAAAAGTGGTTAGTTGGACTTCATTAAAATTAAAATTTTCTGCTCTGCAAAAAATACTGTTAAGAAAATGAGAAGACAAGCCACAGCTTGGGAGAAGATAATTATAAAACATATATCTGGTAAAGGATTAGTATCCAAAATATACAAAGAACTCTTAAACTCAACAGTAAAAAAGAAAAATACCCAATTAAAAGTGGACAAAAGAGGTAAAAAGACACCTCATCTAAGAAGATAAATAAATGGCAAATAAGTATATGAAAATGAAAAGATGCTCCACATCATATACCATTAGGGAAATGCAAATTTAAACAATAATGAAATGCTACTACATACCTATTAGAATGGCTAAAATTCAAAACACTGACAATACCAAATGCTGACAGGAATGTGGAACGACAGGAACTCTCATTCATTGCTTGTAGGAATTAAAATGATACAGCCACTTTGGAAGATTTGACAGTATCTTACAAAGCTAAACATAGCCCCTTACCATATGACTCAGCAATCATGCTTCTAGGTATTTACCCAAATTAATTGAAAACTTATGTCCACACAAAAACATACACAGATGTTTATAGCAGCTTTATTCATAATTGCCAAAACTTGGAAGTAACCAAGATGTCTTTCAGTAACTGTAATTCATCCAAACACTGGAATATTATTCAGCAATAAGAAGGAATGAGCTATCAAGCCACAAAAGGACATAGAGAAAACTTAAATGCATATTGCTACATGAAAGAAGACAGTCTGAAAAGGCCACATACCATGTGATTCCAACTATATGACATTCTGGATAAGGCAGACTATGAAGACAGTAAAAATAAGAGTGGTTGTCAGGGGTTAGAGGTAGGGAAGGAAGCACCAGGGATTTGAAGGACAGTGAGATTATTCTGTATGATACTGTGTGGATACATGACATTATGCATTTGTCAAAACCCATAGAACTGTACAATATAGAGTGAACCCTAATATAAACTATGGACTTTTGTTAATGTGTCAATATTGGTTCATTAATTGTAACAAATGTAGCACACTAATATAAGATATCAATAATAGAGGAAAATGAGAGGAGGGAGGAGAAGGAGTATATGGGAACTGTGTACTTTCTGCTCAATTTTTCTGTAAATCTAAAATTGCTATAAGAAATAAATCTATTAATTTTTAAATAAAAAGAGTATGTCTCTCCATTCATTCAATGAACATTTGTTAAATACCGACTATGTGCCAAAGAGTGAAGTACTTGAAGTAATAAATTATGTAAGACATATATCTTTCAAAGAGTGTATAGTCTAGTGGGGAAAGTAAATCAACAATTGGGATGATATTTGCTATATCAGAAGTGTGTATAGACTGTTATGGGACCCAGGAAGGGATCACCTTAGTCTGGATTGGGGAGGGGGAAGAAGTCACAGAAAAGACTACTCAGAGGTCATGCTTTGTTTGAGATTTTTAGGGTGAGTAGCAGTTGACTAGATAAAAATGTGTGTGACAGGGAATGAGCACCTTGAGAAGATGATATTCTATTGTCTATCTATATAGACAAAGCAGTATCTGAAAAGGCACAGAGGTAAGAATCAGCATGGTATGAAAAGAAAATTACAAAATTACAAACTTTCCTTAGTTATAGGAAAGTTTGCATCTAGGGGTAATGTGAGTCATGAAATTAAGGGGGTAAATAATATCATGAAGGACCCTGTGTATTAAATGAGCTAGAGTTTGTACTTTATCCTGAAGGCTATGGAAATTTACTTAAGGTGGGTTTACCTGATATAAGAAGATCCCTCCTGCTTTCTTCTTCAAATACGTAGTAATGCTGGATAAATTGTAAACTCTCTTTCCCAGCTTTGTAATAAATATATAACAGAGCTTGAAAGCAAGAAAAGGAAATATACAGATACAAGAAATGAAGAAGAAACTAAACATGAAAGGGAGTTAAAGCCAAGTGGACAGTGAGGAGTGGGAGCTGTAGTTTTAAGGACTACATGAGGTGAGGAGAGAGAGCTTCAGGCCTGTGATAATCAGAGAATTGGAACTGATCTATGTGTTGAAAGTTGGGAGCCACAAAGGGCTCTTGAGGAAAGGAATAAAACAACTACACCTAAGGAAGCAACAAAGCACTTAAAGCTGGGGTTTTAGGCCTTTGGGAAGTCAGAAATAAGGAATAGGGCTGGAGGGAGGAGACGACCAGTGACCCAAGATTAAGCCATTCAGCTCATGGCATTCTTCTAAACACCGTGTGTGGTTCAACAGTAGTTGTATGTTATAAAAATGTGTTCAGATGAAGTGAAGTCCAGGACTAAGTTTGATGGTTGCATAGTGATAACCTCTTAAGATCTCTTTATCTGAATTTGGAGATTGGAAGCATGTGACTATGCTAGCTGCTGGTTGCATCTCCTGACAACTTGGAAAGTCAGCCTTCAGATGAAGATGAACCTCTGAAAGGTAGAATGGAGAATCAAAGAAACTGACTCTTGGGGAATAGTGTTGAGATACTGAATCAAAACAACACTGAATATTTCCCACTTCTGATAATGGCATAGTAGATAGCTCATGCTAGTCTTCTGCGTATAATGTGTGCATGCACGACTGTGTAGCGTGTGTGTGTGTGTGTGTTCTTTTTTTTTTTTTTTTTTTTTTTTTTTTTGTGGTATGCGGGCCTCCCTCCGCTGCGGCCTCTCCCGTTGCGGAGCACAGGCTCCGGACGCGCAGGCTCAGCGGCCATGGCTCACGGGCCCAGCCGCTCCGCGGCATGTGGGATCCTCCCAGACCGGGGCGCGAACCCGGTTCCCCTGCATCGGCAGGCGGACGCGCAACCACTGCGCCACCAGGGAAGCCCTGTTCGTGTGTTCTTAAACAACTATTTGAAGGCACTGGAAAGAAACCAAGACAAAAGAGAAACTTAGTTTGAAAGACAGAAAGTCCCTTTGAGGGCATTCCCCAATCTTTGCCTGGTTCCATAGGCAAAGGTCATAGATAACAGGGTTCAGGACTAGCAGAGCAACTGGGAATTTAGGAAGAAAATCATGGAAAGGAAGGAGTTACATAAAAGCCCACAAACCTGGATTTAAAACTTCCCAACTCCTATGTATGGATGGGAAGACCCCAGGGAATGCAATGCAAAATCAGTACCCAGAAGCTAGAAGAACTGAGAGAGGTTTCAGCAGTTGCTGATGGCAGGGGAGACAGAATTTGAGAACTGAGTCCAGCCAAATTAACTGCCTGCTAGAACAAACACCAGTCTTCAGAGGAACATAACAAAATTCAGAGTCTTGATAACATGTACATAATATATAGTATCTAATAAAAAATCACTACACATATGAAGAAACAAGAAAATGTCATACTCAGGAAGAAAGCAGTCAATAACAAACCATCTCCAGGATGATCCACATGTTCAAATTAGAAGCCAAGAACTTTAAAGAAGTCATCATAAATATACTCCAGGACTAAAAGGAAAATATGTGTACAATGATTAAACAGATGAGAAATCTCAACAGAGAAAGAGAAACTATCTTTTAAGTCAAAATTTTAGAACAGAAAAGCACAATAACCGAAATGAAAAATAAACTGGATGAGCTTAACAGCAGTCTTGAGATGTCAAGGAAAGAGTCAATTAATTTAAAGACGCAAACATAGAGAATGGACTTGAGGACACAGGGAGGGGGAAGGGTAAGCTGGGACGAAGTGAGAGAGTGGCATGGACATATATACACTATCAAATGTAAAATAGATAGCTAGTGGGAAGCAGCTGCATAGCACAGGGAGATCAGCTCGGTGCTTTGTGTCCACCTAGAGGGGTGGGATAGGGAGAGTGGGAGGGAGACACAAGAGGGAGGAGATATGGGGGTATATATATATATGTGTAGCTGATTCACTTTGTTTTACAGCAGAAACTAACACACCATTGTAAAGCAATTGTACTCCAATAAAGATGTTAAAAGAGTCAATTAACTTGAAGACAAATTAATAGAAAATATTCAAGTTGAAGAGCTGATAAAAAAGATTCATAAAGGGACTTCCCTGGTGGCACAGTGGTTAAGACTCCATGCTCCCAATGCACGGGACCCAGTTTCGAGCCCTGGTCAGGGAACAAGATCCCACATGCATGCCGCAACTAAGAAGCCCACGTGCCGCAACTAAGGAGCAGGCAAGCCACAACTAAGGAGCTTGCCTGCCGCAACTAAGACCTGATGCAACCGAATGAATGAATGATTTTAAAAAAGAGAAAGATTCATGAAAACTAGACAGAGCCTCAGAGACGTCTGGGACAACAGCAATTGGCTAACATAACATGTAATTTGAGTCTCTAAGGGAAAGGAAAGAGAAAATGAGGCCAAAAAAATTGACAAATAATGGTAAATTTGGCAAAAAAAAAAAAATCAATTTATGGATCCAAAAACCATACATAGCAGGGCTTCCCTGGTGACGCAGTGGTTGACAGTCTGCCTGCCGATGCAGGGGACACGGGTTCGTGCCCCGGTCTGGGAAGATCCCACATGCCGCGGAGCGGATGGGCCCGTGAGCCACAGCTGCTGAGCCTGCACGTCTGGAGCCTGTGCTCCGCAACGGGAGAGGCCACAACAGTGAGAGGCCCGCGTACCGCAAACAAACAAACAAACAAACAAAAAACCATAGCAAACCCTAAGAAGAATAAATACAAAGGTAACCACACCAGGTACATTATAGTCAAACTGCTGAAATCCTGGTTTTAGCCAGAGAAAAACAACACTTTATACACAAGGGGCCAATCATACAAAATTATAGCTGATTTCCACCAGACCTGTACTATAAGAAATGCTAAAAGAAATTCATCAGGTTGAAAGGCAGTGATACTAGGTGGTAACTCATATCTTCAGAAATAGATGAAGTTCAATAGACATGGTAAAAATGTGGGTAAATTTAAAAGACTATATTTTCTTCTCTTAGTTTCTTTAAAAGACATATTAGTGGTTAAAGCAAAAATTTTAGCACTGTATTGTGGAGTTTATGCCAATAGGACAAAGAAGTGAGGTATATAGAATTATGCTGTTACAAGATGGCTATATATATACATATTTTTTTAATTGATACAAATGAACTTTAAAAAAAATTTTTTTTATTTTATATTTTATTTTTGGCTGTGTTGGGTCCTTGTTTCTGTGCGAGGGTCTTCTCCAGTTGTGGCGAGCGGGGGCCACCCTTCACCTCAGTGCGCGGGCCTCTCACCGTTGCGGCCTACCCCGTTGCGGAGCACAGGCTCCAGACGTGCAGGCTCAGCAGCTGTGGCTCATGGGCCCATCTGCTCCGCGGCATGTGGGATCCTCCCGGACCCGGGCACGAACCCATGTCCCCTGCACTGGCAGGCGGACTCCCAACCACTGCACCACCAGGGAAGCCCCAAGATGGCTATATTTAATGCTCAGTAGTACAAGATTAACTCTAAGTAGATTATATTAAGTTAAAGATGAATGTTTTAATCTCTAAAGCAACCAATAAAACAAAATGCAGAGTTACAACTAAAAGTCAATGGGGACCACAGTGAGATACCAGTTACTGCGCCACCAGGGAAGCCCCAAGATGGCTATATTTAATGCTCAGTAGTACAAGATTAACTCTAAGTAGATTATATTAAGTTAAAGATGAATGTTTTAATCTCTAAAGCAACCAATAAAACAAAATGCAGAGTTACAACTAAAAGTCAATGGGGACCACAGTGAGATACCAGTTTATACCCACTAAGATGGCTATAATAAAAAAGATGGACAGTAACAAGTGCTGACAAGGATGTGGAGAAATACGACTTCTCATACATTGCTGGTGGAAATGTAAAATGTGCAGCTGTTTTGGAAAACAGCTTGGCAGTTCTTAAGTTTAACGTAGAGTATGACTCAGCAGATCCACTCTTAGGTATATACTCAAGGGAAATGAAAATGTACATCCACACAAAACATGTACATGAATATTAATAGCAGCTTATTCATAATAGTCAAAAAGTGGAAACAACCCAAGTGTCCATCAACTGATGAATGGAAAAGTAAAATGTGGTATATCCATTCAATGGAATATTGTTCAGCAATAAAAAGAAATATAGTACTGACACATGCTACAACATGGATGAACCTTGAAAACATTATGAAAAAATGAAAGGATCCAGTCAAAGATGACCACATATTGTATATTAATATTGTATATTCATTTATATGAAAGGCCCAGAACAGGCAAATATATAGAGATGGGAAGTTGATTAGTAGTTGCTTAGAGCTGAGTGGATGAGGGGGAATGGGGAAGGACACCTCATGGGTATGGATTTCCTTTTAAGGGGATGAAAATGTTCTAAAATTAGATTTTGGTAATGGTTGTGCACCCTGTGAATATATTTTTTAAAAAACATTGAATTGTATACTAATTTAAATGGGTGAATTGTATGATATGCGAAATATATTTCAATAAAGCTGTTTTCAAAAAGCCAAGGGAGAAATCAAAATGGAATACTAAAACCTTTTTCTCAGTTAACCCCAAAAGAGGAGCAATAAAACAAGCAAACAAATGAACAGATGACACAAATAGAAAACAAGTAGCAAAATGGCAAATCTAAATCCAGCCAAATCAAATGTAAATGTTAGACTAAACTGGGCAATTAAAAGGCAGAGATTGTCAAATTGGATAAAAAGCATGACCCAACTATAAGTTGTCTACAAGGCATGCACTTTTAACACAAAGTCACAAAGTTGAAAATAAAAGGATAGGAAAAGATGAAAAGATATGCCATGCAGACATGAATCATTAGAAATTTAGAGTAGATATTTTAATAATGGACCAAAAATAGACTTCAAAACAGGGAGTATTATCAGAGATAGAGACATTTTATAATGATAAAATCCCCAGTATAACAGGAAGACATAATTACAAATGTGTATGTGCCTAATAATGTAGCTTTAAATTAGATGAAGCATAAAACTGACAAAACTAAAGGAAAAAGGATTCAATTACCCAATTGTAGTTGGAGATTTTCACATCCCTTTAGAGTAATTAATTGAAAAACTAGGTCAAAAATCTGTGCAGATATAGAAGATCTGAATAGCACTGTAAACCACCTTGACCTAATTAACATTTATAGAATCCAACACCCAACAATTACAGAATACAGAATCTTTTCAGGTATCCTGGAACTTTTACCAAAATAGACTGTTTATAGGACCATGAAACAAGTTTGAATAAGAGTCAAAAGACTGAAATCTAAGAGAGTATGTTCTCTGATCACAATTGAATTAAATTAGAAATCAATAACAAAAAGATATCTGGAAAATTCCCAAAGATTTAGAAATTAAACAGTATATTTCTGAATAATGCATGGATCAAAAGAATATCAAAGGGAAATTGGAAAATATTTTCATGTAAATGATAATGAAAAACAAACATGCGAGCATTTGTGAGATGTAGTGAAAGCATTGCTTAGCAGGAAATGTATAGCTTTAATTGTTCATACAGGTGTACCTTGGGGATATTATGGGTTCGATTCTAAACCACTGCAATAAAGTGAATACTGCAGTAAATCAAGTTGTATGGATATTTTGCTTTCCCAGTGCATATAAGTTATGTTTACACTATACTTAGACTATTAAGTGCACAACAGCATTATGTCTAAAAAATACATACATACCTTATCTTTAAAAGACTTTATTGCTAAAAAATGCTAACCATCTTGCCTTCAGTGAGTTGTCACTGATCACCATAACAAATATAATAATAATGAAAAAGTTTTAAATATTGTGAGAATTACCAAACTGTGACACAGAGATACAAAGTAAGCAAATGCTGTTGGAAAAATGGTGCTAATAGACTTGCTTGACACAGGGTTGCCAAAAACCTTCGATCTGTAAAAAAAAATGCAGTATCTGTGAAGTGCAGTAAAACAAGATATGCCTATATTAGAAAGAAGGAATGGTTAAAATTTATTTTATTTCCGAAAGCTAGAAAAACATAAGCAAAGTAAAACCAAGAAGAAAATTAAGAAAATAGCAAGTATCAATTAAATAGGAAACAGACAACAGAGAAAATTAACAAAGCCAGGGCTTCCCTGGTGGTGCAGTGGTTAAGAATCTGCCTTCCAATGCAAGGGATACGGGTTCGAGCCCTGGTCCAGACAGATCCCACATGCTGCCAAGCAACTAAGCCCATGCTCTGCAACTACTGAGCCTGCCCTCTAGATCCCGCAAGCCACAACTACTGAGCCCACATGCCACAACTACTGAAGCCCGCATGCCTGGAGCCCGTGCTCTGCAACAAGAGAAGCCACTGCAATGAGAAGCCCATGCACGGCAACGAAGAGTAGCTCCATTCGCCCCAACTAGAGAAAACCTGCGCGCAGCAACAAAGGCCCAACGCAGGCAAAAATAAATCAATAAAAATAAATAAAATTTTTAAAAAATTAACAAAGCCAAATGAATTCTTTCAAAAGATCAATAAAATTGAAAAACCCCTAGAAAAACACAAGTTATCGGTATTGGAAAAGAAAGAGGGAGTATCATCATAGATCCATAAACTTTAAAGAATAATAAAGGAATTCTAAAAACAACTTTTGCCAATAAATTTGACAACTTAGTGAAATATAAAAATTCCTGGAAAAATACAACTTGCCCAAACTGACACAAAATGAAATAAAAAGTCTGAATAGGCCTGTCGAAGACTTTGTGAAAGAAACTGAATTTGTAGTAAAAAAGATGCCTCCAAAGAAAGCGCCAGGCCCAGAGAATATCACTGGTAAATTATATCAAACATTATGAAAGAAACTAAACCTTACAAACTCTTTCAGAAAATAAAGGAAGAAAACATTTTCAACTAATTTTATGAGACTAGTATAATCATGAGACTAAAACGTAGTAGAGATATTATAAAAAATTAAAATAAAATCTCATAACATAGACATAAAACTGTCTAATAAAATATTAGCAAATTGAACCCAGGAATGTATATAAGGATTAACGAATTACCAAACTGTGACACAGAGATACAAAGTAAGCAAATGCTGTTGGAAAAATGGTGCTAATAGACTTGCTTGACACAGGGTTGCCAAAAACCTTCGATCTGTAAAAAAAAATGCAGTATCTGTGAAGTGCAGTAAAACAAGATATGCCTATATTAGAAAGAAGGAATGGTTAAAATTTATTTTATTTCCGAAAGCTAGAAAAACATAAGCAAAGTAAAACCAAGAAGAAAATTAAGAAAATAGCAAGTATCAATTAAATAGGAAACAGACAACAGAGAAAATTAACAAAGCCAGGGCTTCCCTGGTGGCGCAGTGGTTAAGAATCTGCCTTCCAATGCAAGGGATACGGGTTCGAGCCCTGGTCCAGACAGATCCCACATGCTGCCAAGCAACTAAGCCCATGCTCTGCAACTACTGAGCCTGCCCTCTAGATCCCGCAAGCCACAACTACTGAGCCCACATGCCACAACTACTGAAGCCCGCATGCCTGGAGCCCGTGCTCTGCAACAAGAGAAGCCACTGCAATGAGAAGCCCATGCACGGCAACGAAGAGTAGCTCCATTCGCCCCAACTAGAGAAAATCTGCGCGCAGCAACAAAGGCCCAACGCAGGCAAAAATAAATCAATAAAAATAAATAAAATTTTTAAAAAATTAACAAAGCCAAATGAATTCTTTCAAAAGATCAATAAAATTGAAAAACCCCTAGAAAAACACAAGTTATCGGTATTGGAAAAGAAAGAGGGAGTATCATCATAGATCCATAAACTTTAAAGAATAATAAAGGAATTCTAAAAACAACTTTTGCCAATAAATTTGACAACTTAGTGAAATATAAAAATTCCTGGAAAAATACAACTTGCCCAAACTGACACAAAATGAAATAAAAAGTCTGAATAGGCCTGTCGAAGACTTTGTGAAAGAAACTGAATTTGTAGTAAAAAAGATGCCTCCAAAGAAAGCGCCAGGCCCAGAGAATATCACTGGTAAATTATATCAAACATTATGAAAGAAACTAAACCTTACAAACTCTTTCAGAAAATAAAGGAAGAAAACATTTTCAACTAATTTTATGAGACTAGTATAATCATGAGACTAAAACGTAGTAGAGATATTATAAAAAATTAAAATAAAATCTCATAACATAGACATAAAACTGTCTAATAAAATATTAGCAAATTGAACCCAGGAATGTATATAAGGATTAACACAGCATGACCAAGTAGGTTTTATCCCAGGAATGTACACTGGTTTTGTATTTGAAAATACACATAATTACCATAATAACAGAATAAGGAAAAAAACATATGATCATCTCAATAGATGCAGAAAAAACATTTGACAAAATTCAGCATAAATACTTGATACATGGTTCTGGAATTAGAAGGGAATTTTCTCAACCTGATAAAGGGCATCAACAAAATAACCTTCAGCTAATGTAATTGTAAATGGTAAACCACTGGGAATTCCCTGGCGGTCCAGTGGTTAGGAATCTGTGCTTCCATTGCAGGGGGCACTGGTTTGATCCCTGGCTGGGGAACTAAGATCCCACAAGCCGAGTGGCCTGGCCAAAAAAAAAATAAAGTCAAAAAAGTTGAAGACAAATTTAAAAAATAAAATAAAATAAATGATAAACCACTGAACACTTTCCTCTTAAGACTAGGAACAAGGCAAAAGTGCCACTCTTACAATTTCTACTCAACATTTTCCTGACTGTCCTTGCTAATGCAGTAAGGTAAGGAAAGGTCAAAGGAATAAAGATTGGAAAAGAAGAAGTAAAAACTGTTCCTATACACAGATAATTATATAGTATAAAATGAATCGTCAAAAAACTTATTATCGGGGCTTCCCTGGTGGTGCAGTGGTTGAGTCTGCCTGCCGATGCAGGGGACACGGGTTCGTGCCCCGGTCCGGGAGCAGTTAGGCCCATGAGCCATGGCTGCTGAGCCTGCGCGTCCGGAGCCTGTGCTCCGCAACAGGAGAGGCCACAACAGTGAGAGGCCCACGTACAAAAACAAACAAACAAACAAAAAAAACAGAAGCAATATTGTAACAAATTCAATAAGGACTTTAAAAATGGTCCACATCAAAAAAAAAAGTGAATTTAGCTTAGCATTGTTTTAAGGTACAAGGCCAATAAAAATATTAATTGAATTTTTACATATATATGAGATTTAAAAACCAATTATATTTTAATAGTATCAAAATAAAATACTTAAGAATAAATTTAACACTCACAGCTCTATACTGAAAAGTACAAAATACTGCTCAAGAAATTAAAGATGTAACTACATGAAGATACATAATTTTCATGGATTGGAAGCCTTGAAATTGTTGACATATCACTTCTTCTAAATGAATCTATAGGTGCAATGCAATGCCAATCATAATCCCAGCTGATTTGTTTTGTAAATAAAAAGAGATCAGCTAATTCTAAAATTTATTTGGAAATGCTAAGGACCTAGTATAGCCAAAACAATGTTGAAAAAGAAGAACAAAGCTGGAGGATTTATTCTCATCAAGGCTTAGTTATAAAGTGACAGTGATCAGTATGCCATGGTATTGGTATAAGGGTAGACACATAAAGAAATAGAAATAGGGTTCCAGAAATATACACACATGTAAAGTCAATTGATTTTTGCTAAAAGCACCAAAGCAATTTAATGGAAAAAAGAAACTTCAGGAAATGGTGTTTGAACAACTGGCTATCTAAAAAAAATAATTAACCTCAATCCCTACATTACACCATGCACAAAAATTAATTCAAGGTGGATCAGAGACCCAGGTGTAAAAATTAAAACTATAAAGGCTTGGGCTTCCCTGGTGGCGCAGTGGTTGAGAGTCCGCCTGCCGATGCAGGGGACACGGGTTCGTGCCCCGGTCCGGGAAGATCCCACATGCCGC
Source organism: Physeter macrocephalus (assembly GCF_002837175.3). Lineage (NCBI taxonomy): Eukaryota > Metazoa > Chordata > Mammalia > Artiodactyla > Physeteridae > Physeter > Physeter macrocephalus. Next base: position 102,265,209 of record NC_041217.1, read on the forward strand.
GGAGCGGCTGGGCCCGTGAGCCATGGCCGCTGAGCCTGCGCGTCCGGAGCCTGTGCTCCGCAACGGGAGAGGCCGCAAAAGTGAGAGGCCCGCGTACGGCAAAAAAACAAACAAAAAACAAAAAAAAACTGTAAAGGCTTTAGGGAGTTTCCTGGTGGCCTAGTGGTTAGGATTTTGGGGTTTCACTGCAGAGGGCCCAGGTTCAATCCCTGGTCAGGGAACTAAGATCCCACAAGCCATGTGCGGTCAAAAGAAAAAAAAACCAAAAAGAAACAAACAAACAAACAAACAAAAAAACTATAAAGCCTTTAGAAGAAAATATAGGAGAATTTTTTTTTCCGCAACCTGAAAGTCAGGCAAAATTTTCTAAGGCATAGAAAGCAAAAACATTAAAACAAACATCGATACATTAAACTTCATCAAAATTAAAAACTGCCCATCAAAACATGCAGTTAAGGAAATGAACGTGGAACCCACAGGCAGAGTTCAGAATTGGAGGGGAGTCTCAAAACATGTATCTGACAGAAAACTTGTACCAAGAATATGAAATAAATTACTCCCAAAACTTAATAAATGACACCCACCCCCAAAGACTTAAAGGACCTAAATAAACACTTCACAAAAGAAGATAATATATGAATGGCTAATAAAAATACAAAACACCATTAATCATCAAGGAAATGCAAATTAAAACACAATGAGATACTTCCTATTCCCTAGAATACCTAAAATAGTAAGGCTGAAAATACCAAAAGTTGGGCTTCCCTGGTGGCGCAGTGGTTGAGAGTCCGCCTGCCAATGCAGGGGACATGGGTTCGTGCCCCAGTCCAGGAAGATCCCACATGCCCCGGAGCGGCTGGGGCCCATGTGCACAAAAGAAGATAATATATGAATGGCTAATAAAAATACAAAACACCATTAATCAAGGAAATGCAAATTAAAACACAATGAGATACTTCCTATTCCCTAGAATACCTAAAATAGTAAGGCTGAAAATACCAAAAGTTGGGCTTCCCTGGTGGCGCAGTGGTTGAGAGTCCGCCTGCCAATGCAGGGGACATGGGTTCGTGCCCCAGTCCAGGAAGATCCCACATGCCCCGGAGCGGCTGGGGCCCATGAGCCATGGCTGCTGAGTCTGCGCGTCCGGAGCCTGTGCTCCGCAACGGGAGAGGCCACAACAGTGAGAGGCCCGCGTACCGCAAAAAAAAAAAAAAAAAAAAAAAAAAAACACCAAATGTTGGCAAGAATGTGGAACAACTGGAATATTCATACACTGTGGATGGAAATTTTTTTGGCAATTTCTTAGAAAGTTAAACATATACCTACCCTTTAAATCAGTAATTCTACTTCTGTATATTTATACAGGAGTAATGGAAACATACTCCACAAAAAGACTTGTGCAAGAGTGTTCATAGCACCTTTATTCAATGTACAAAACTAATAACCCACGTATCCATAAATGGGAGAATAAACAATTGTGGTTATATGCATACAATAGCATACTGCTCACCAAAAAAGGAGTGTACTATTGATCTATGCAACAAATGGATGAATCTCATAGACATAATGCTGTGTGAAAGAAACCAGACATTGAAAAGCATATGCTGAATGATTTCATTTATATAAGATTGTAGAAGAGGCAAAACTAATCTCCACTGGAAAAAAAGTTGCAACAGAGGTAGCCTGGGGCTAGCAGTGGGGAGCTATGGGTTGACTGGGAAGAAACATGAGAGGACTTCTGGGGAAACAGAAGTGTTCTATGCTTAAATTCGATGTGGGTTATAAATGTGTGGCCATTTGGTAAAATTTTACAGTGAAGATTTGTGCACTTCCATTTATGTAAATGTTACCTGAGAACTTCCATTACAAAAATAACAATCAAGTAGGAGTAGGGAGAAGGTGAAGGCATCCATGATACAAGAATGGCAGAATCTTAAAGTGTTGAAGCTGAGTGCTGAGTACATAGGGGTTTGTTGTACCATTCTGTTTACTTTGTACAGATTTGAAATTTTCCATAATAAAAAGTTTTGCTTTTTTTTTAAACTGGATGCCCACCATACTACAGAACTTTCAAGTTATTTGAGCCCATAAATTTTATTTCTGTCAAAACCAATTAGAGATGGATTTTCTATTACTCATAGTCAAAAGCATCTCAAATAATACACTGAAGATTGTAGTGATTTTTTTTTTAAAAAATATTCTATCATTTCTGCATAACAATAAGCCTAGTAGTTGGATCTTATCTCAATTTAGCAGATGGAAACCTGTTAGACACCGGGAATTAGATAAGAAGTTGTACTTATCAACTGTACAGCTGTTGATTAGAGCAGGGGAATCCACTAGCACATACATTGACAGAATGGGGCCAGTGGCAGTCCACACATTCTGTTTGTTCTCAAACAACAGGTCTAGATGTCTTTCTCATCCTCAAATGAGAGGTCACATAACAATATGGGACTTATAAAACTTTTAGAACAAGGGAAAGGGAACATCATCACGGAGATTTAAAGGAAGAGCAACTGTGAAAATTATATTTTATAAGAATTATAAGAAATTTTAAGACTTTTCTGTATCCTTTGTTGATGCAAGAAGAAAAGGCTTCTATGGAACTGAAGCATAAAAACAAAAGGAACAAATAGGCTGAGATGAAAACAGGGCAAAAAAGATGGATAGATGTAGGTAAACAACATGCAGTAGCAGAATTAAAATACAAATTGGAGACGGTAAAAAGTAGGATTCACACTGAGGTGTACTGAGGTAATGATGTGGAAAACACATTTGAGAAATGTCCTGGGAAATCAGAGGGATAAATAAAAGAGATTGAAAACTGTGGGAGAGATGGTAGCTGTTGATGACATCAAATGTCAGAAGGTGAGCCAAAGTTTTCAAGGGAAAAGGCTGTGGCTAGGCAGTCTTGTATCCAGCTGCATTTTGTTTTGTTCATAAGGGTAACAGACATTCATGTGTGCCGGGGTTCAAAACTATGCCAACAGTTCACATAACCTTCTTGAAAAACAAAACATTGAGTTGACTGAAAAACAAATCAAAATAAAAAACTTAAGGGCAGAATATATGTTACGAAATTCCTGGCAGACTTCCTAAAGGACTACCAGTAAGCAGAAGGCAGTCACAAGCTCTTAGTGGAATCCTCATCCTACCAAACCACTCTGATGGAACTGAGCACACTGATGAATCTGCAGGAATGTGTGTCGTGTGCTATCTGGACTAAACTTAAAAGCAAACAGTTTCCTTATGAGTTGTTATTCCCCCTGGACAAAATTGTGTAATTGGGCACAAACAACTCATCTGGAAATCATCTCCCCTCAGGCACTGTTTATTACAAGATTCAGAAGCTCAAATAAGAGCAAAGTACAATAATGTTAAAAAAGAAGAAAAGAATAACTTCTCAGAAAAAAAGACTGAAAGGAAATACTTCAAAATGTTAAATAAATTAACACAACATTGTAAATCAACTATACTTCAATTTTAAAAAGCTAAATAAATTAAATGATTACTACAAACCTATATGATTTTTAATCTTTGACTTTCTTGTATTTTTTAGCTTTTGAAATGAGCATGTATTGTTTTTCAGTTAAAAAAAGAAAGAAAAATTGATGAAAATGCTGTTGCTAGCAAAAAAAAAGCATACAAAATAGTGGAACAAGAAAGAGCCAAAAACAATTAAGACTTCATTAAACAGTTAAACCGGAGAATACATGTATTATTCAAAGTATAGTATTAGCTAAAACAATGTAAAAGGGAACGCTGAAACATTCACCTTTTTCAATTTCAAAATTCTAAAATTTTATTTTTATTTATTTAAATAATGACTTATTTTAATAGTGGCTTTACAGTTTTTCAGATATATCAGTTTACGAAACATCATAACAAACAAAAGGAAACAAAAAACCAAAAAAAACAGATTGGGATTGACATACATACACTAATATGTATAAAATAGAATACTAATGAGAACCTGCTGTATCACCAGCCCAAACCTCCCCACCCCGAACTTCAGATTTGCATCTAGCTGCTTATTTGATATCTACCTCTAGATAGCACTTCATATTCAACGTGTCCAAAGCTAAAGTCCCGCCCTCAAATTGCTTCTTTCCCTATTTCAGTTAGTGATACTCTCCAGTTACTCAAGAGATAAATATACTCAAGTCCTTCTAGACTCTCCCTCTTTCCTTACCCTCATGTTTAATCCCTCAGCAAGTCCACTGGTGCATCTCCTAAATAACTTTTGATTGCATCATCTTTAAAAAAAAAATACAGTGTTATCAACTATAGTCACCATGTTTTACATTAGATCCTCAGACCTTATCCCCTGCATCGGCAGGCGGACGCGTAACCACTGCGCCACCAGGGAAGCCCCCTAAATAACTTTTGATTGCATCATTTAAAAAAAAAAATACAGTGTTATCAACTATAGTCACCATGTTTTACATTAGATCCTCAGACCTTATTCATTGTGCAGCTGTAAGGTTTTACTGGTCTTTTATTGGCCTCTCCCTGTTTTCCCCACCTCCCAGCCTCCGGTAGCCATTTTTCTACTCTCCAAGAGTTTGACTTTAAAAAAAATTTTTAGATTCTGCATATAAATGATATACCATGTAGTATTTTTCTTTCTGTCTGGCTTATTTCACTTAGTATAATGCCCTCAAGGTCCATCTATTTATGAACCTGATTCCCCATCAAAACTATGAGCCCTTTCAGGGAAAGAATCATATCTCATACATCGAAGTGTCTAGCTTAGTTCTTGGCACTAGGATTCTGTAGAATCTCAAGCTGGGCCCCTAATGTACTTGTGTGCACCACAATTGATTTGGCTCAAATAATACACTGTTTTGATTAATGGCAGTTCTCCCTTTGATAAGAATTTCATGCCAAGGTGGTTCATTGCTTTTTCCTTTAAGGTATATGTCAAATCAATTTATCAAACATTGAATGAAGCCCTATGTGTCCTAAGTACTGATCAGTCCCATGGAGATATGGAGATGAATAAGACATGGTTCCTGCACAGTGGAGGTCACAGAAACTTTCCTGGGTCTCCCTCCCTCCATTTCTCCATTCTTTCCTCCCATTGCTTTCCTGGATAAATTTTTGCTGAGTCTGGAATCGTGTCCGATGGGGTAAATACATGTAAAGAGGTTTTTTTATTTTCTTTTTGCAATACAGTCTACTCAATGCAACAATAGAAGTTTATTCCAGATATAGAGATAGCACAGAAGAAAGCATCATAGAATTCCTAGGGTAGACATGGGGGATCCTGGAGGTGGTGATTATAAAGAATAAAAAGACACTCCAAATGCTCAGGTAGGTGAAAGGTACTTTCAAGCAAAGAAAGAGCATACGCAAAGGCCTAGAGATGTGAAGTAGCATCATGTGTTCCAAAAACAATTCTACTTTGGTATCTCTGCAGCATAAAGTTTAGTAGAATGGGGATGGTGTGGGGTGGGAGATGAAGCTAGGGTAATAGGCAGTATTTTAAGTGCTAAGGTCTTTTATGTTTGGCAAACTTTTTAGTTAAGAGAAGGGTAGTCTCCAGTATAGCTGGTGGTATTAATAATCCAAGTGTGAGCCATTATATAGCAAATTTCCATCCGTTTCCATCGTAGAATTAAGCAAGTTTCTGTGATCATCTAGCTGTAGTTTAGTGTTCACTGTATGGGTGGATAAGAATGAAAAGAATATGCTCCCTGGAGTTGATGGTCCTATTGAGGATAAAGAATTTACCCACACAAACAGTTCAGAGCCCTTACCAAGCAATCTACAAACTAGTGCAAACTAAAATTGTAAAGATAGTATATAAGTACAATCTTTTGTTTTAATTGAAGTATAGTTGATTTACAGCATTGTGTTAGCTTCTGGTGTACAGCAAAGTGATTCAGTTATACATACATATACATATTGTTTTTATATTCTTGTCCATTATGGTTTATTACAAGATATTGAATATAGTTCCCTGTGCTATATAGTAGGACCTTGTTGTTTATCTGTTTTATATATAATAGTGTATGTCTGCTAATCCCAAACTCCTAATTAATCCCTCCCCCACCCCCTTTCCCCCTTGGTTAACCATAAGTTTGTTTTCTATGTCTGAATAAGCACAGCTGGATGAGTTATAGGAGTGATTTAGGAAAACATGGGTTATAAAGAGACAACCTGATCTGGGGCTTAAAAACAATTTCCATCAGAGCTAGCTGAGCATAGAAAATACAGAACTGAGTAATGTACTTGTAAATTAGAAACCTTTGAATGTTCTGTAGTCTATAGTCTAGAAATGACCTTCTAGTTAGATCAACACATAATCATCTCTGAGCTTTATAGTATAAGCAGGAGACAAATTTATTTTTTCTTTATAATAAATTTATTTGTTTTCTTATTCTCTACTGGTGACAGAGGCTGTGTCAAGTATTTAGTGGAAAATAACAGTTATTTTCCACTAATTTTAGTTTTAAGGCACTTTAAGATATTCAATTTGCCTTAGAGATTGTTTATATGAAATGAGTCCCTGTGTCTCTGCCAAGTCACCCTCAGTCCAGGGTATACTAGGGTCACCTTAGATTCTCCTTTCATCTCACTACTCTCAAAAATACACCACAGCGTCTGCCTTTTGCCTTGTGGAATGCATTAACTCTTCTTGTTCACTAGGACTCACGTGCCCACAGCCCTCTACTTGGATATTCTTTCCTCTCATGGAACTCGGGTGGACTTTTGTCAGCTCATAGGGTTTGTATGTGGACCATCCTAGAGGCTTTGATCCTTAAATCACATTTCCCACTTAGGCAAACTCAAATTTACGAGATGGTGTGTTGTAATCAATCCTCCAAAAGAAGAATGGGGGAACCTTTCACTTTCTATTTGTATGCCTCATAAATTATTTCAGTTTGACAATGAGCATTTGCTATTTTCATAATAAAAAGTAAAGATGACCCACTTTTAAAAAATGAAATTCAACAGTAGAGCCTTTAGTACCATTTTCAGGTCTGTTAAATTTATATCTACACACACACACACACACACACACACACCCCATAGTGCAAAATAATGTTGAAAAATTCATACTAGTTTAGAAAGCAAGAGCCATAAAAATGTTCCTACTGTATGACCCAGAAGCTCTACTGCTGAGAAACAACCTAAGGAAATAATTCAAAAGAAGGAAAATATAAAAATCTTTACAAAGCTTGTATACACACAGAAAAATTGGAGAAAGAAGACTTTAAAGTCAACATAAGGGGAAAAGTTAGGAAAATAATGATATATCAACTGGATGGCATATTATTGCGACACTGAAAATGAATGTCATAAAACTATGTTAACACAGCATGTTTACAGTATAATGAGAAAAAGAATACAAAATTATATATACACTGATTATAGATGTGTATAAAATGAATTACATGTGGACAACTAGAAGGAAATGGATAATGAAAACAGCTGTTGTTCTAGTTCAGTGGAATTATGGGTGAATTTTAAAATTTTATTGAATGTCTTTTCAGTAAATGAAATTGGGAAAATTGAAAGAGTTTCAAATTGTCAGTTAATTCAGATTATCTTTGTTCTGGTGCTTTTGCAGCAAAAAGAAGGAAAGACTCCAGAATCTCAGCCCCTTTCCTCTTTATTTCACTGGCCAAAAGAATTACTCCCTAGGAAAGAAGGAAACATCTACTTTCTTAGAAAGTTATAAAAAGGAACATTCTCAGGGCGTATGATACTGGAATGACCTCCTGCAGAAGACTGTAGACTCCATTCTTAGAAATTATTAAGAAAGTAGTTGTGGGGGCTTCCCTGGTGGCGCAGTGGTTGAGAGTCCGCCTGCCGATGCAGGGGACACGGGTTCGTGCCCCGGTCCGGGAAGATCCCACAAGCCGCAGAGCGGCTGGGCCCGTGAGCCATGGCTGCTGAACCTGCGCGTACGGAGCCTGTGCTCCGCAGTGGGAGAGGCCACAACAGTGAGAGGCCCGCGTACCGCGCAAAAAAAAAAAAAAAAAAAAGAAAGTTGTTGTGGTTGATTTAGTTGTTCATATTACTAAACATGGATTAAATCAATAATTTTTAAATAAACTCTTTATTGAGATAAAATTCACATACTATAAAACGCACCCTTGGGACTTCCCTGGTGGCACAGTGGTTAAGAATCCACCTGCTGGGACTTCCCTGGTGGTGCAGTGGTTAAGAAAACGCCTGCCAATGGAGGGGACATGGGTTTGAGCCTGGGGACATGGGTTCGAGCCCTGGTCCGGGAAGATCCCACATGCCGCGGAGCAACTAAGCCCGTGCGCCACGACTACTGAGCCTACGCACCTAGAGCCCGTTCTCTGCAACAGGAGAAGCCACCGCAGTGAGAAGCCCGTGCACCAAAACGAAGAGTAGACCCCACTCCCCACAACTGGAGAAAGCTTGCGTGGGGCAACGAAGACCCAACGCAGCCAAAAATAAATAAATAAAATACTAAATAAATTTTTTTTTTTAAAAGCTGGACTCTGACCATTAGATTTTCAGTCACTTGGGTTTTGGAGAAAATTTGAAGGTATTGGACTGTAAGTTCTAGACCTTTGGACTCATCAAGCCTTGGAGAAGGGGGTATTGGGGCTTGAAGTTTCAAGCAGGTGAAACATTTTTACAGGTATCTAGTACCCTATAGTATTTTGAAAATTACATCTATATTTTCATAGAAAACTTTTGTTCTCTGCTTTTTCCCTTTAGAACAAAAGGAATTCTTAATTTTTTTTTTTTGCGGTATGCGGGCCTCTCGCTGTTGTGGCCTCTCTCGTTGCGGAGCACAAGCTCCGAACGCGCAGGCTCAGCAGTCATGGCTCACGGGCCCAGCCGCTCTGCGGCATGTGGGATCTTCCCGGACCGGGGCACGAACCCGTGTCCCCTGCATCGGCAGGCAGACTCCCAACCACTGCGCCACCAGGGAAGCCCAAAAGGAATTCTTTAAGCTATAATGAGAGGTATATTATTTTCAAAATTCCATGAATGTTTGATGTATATATAAATATATTTTTATATATATACATATATATGATATATATATCCCATTTGTAAGTTTTGAATCATAATTTTAAAAACTAACATCCATGAACCTATCACAACTTAAGAGTTTTAAATTAAAGTTTGTCCATGTAACTGCTGAGAATGGGGCAGGAACCTAAACATTTTCATCCTAAATCCATTGCTCTTTCTAATAAGTATCTTTATGTTGATACATATCATTCCTCATTATTAAAATGTGCAATGGTGTCATGAAAACAAATTGAAATCAGTGACAACACCAAATGTTGGTGAGAATGCAGAGAAACTGGATCCTCATACATTGCCAGTGGGAATATAAAATGGTATAGCCACTCTGGAAAGTAGGTTGGCAGTTTTGTTAAAAATTAAACATGTATAACTGCCATAAAATCCATCAATTACATTTTGGAGCATTTATTCCAGAGAAATGAAAACTTCTTTTCAAACAAAAACCTGTAAATGAATGCTATAGCAGCTTTATGTATAATACTCTAAAGCTGGAATAAATTCAGATATCCTTTATTAGTTGAATAATTAAAGAAACCGTGATACGTACATACTACGTGGCTGCCAAGGAATCAGAGGAGGGGGTGGAGATAGATGTGGTTATAAAAGGGCAACATGGAGATCTTTGTAGTGATGAAACTGGTGTGTTCTTGACTGTAGTAGTGGATACACAAAGCTACCACATAAAACTGTATAGAACTAAATACATTCACACACACACACAAATGAGTACAAGTAAAACAGCAAATCTAAATAAAATCAGTAGATTATATCATTATCATGGTTGTGATATTGTAATTTTGTAAAATGTTACCATTGGGAAAACTGGGCAAAAGAATCTCTGTATTATTTCTTCTTATTTTTTTTAAGACTTGTTTGATGTGGGCCATTTTTTTTTTAAGTCTTTTTTTTCTTTTTTTGGCTGCATTGGGTCTTCATTGCTTCGCTTGGGCTTTCTCTAGTTGCAGCAAGCGGGGGCTACTCTGTTGTGGTGTGTGGGCTCAGTAGTAGTGGTGCACGGGCTTGGTTACTTCACAGCATGTGGGATCTTCCCGGACCAGGGCTCGAACCTGTGCCCTCTGCATTGGCAGGCAGATTCTTAACCACTGCACCACCAGGGAAATCCCTTTTTTTAAGTCTTTATTGAATTTGTTACAATATTGCTTCTGTTTTATGTTTTGTTTTTTTGGCTGTGAGGCATGTGGGATCTTAGCTCCCTGACCGGGAATCAAACCCGCACCCCCTGTGTTGGAAGGTGAATTCTTAACCACTGGTCTGCCAGGGAAGTCCCTCCTGTATTATTTCTTACAAATTCATATGATTCCACAGTTATCTCAGAATAAACAACAACAACAAAAATCCAATTTTAAATAACTAAATTATTGGTTCAAATTTTAAGAGCTATAGCATATTTCTTTTATTAACAATAATTATTATTACTTATAATAAGTCATTTATTGTTTATTGAAATCTTGGAATGAAAGGGATCTTGAATGATGCATTCTCCTTCTGGCACTATTTCCAGTTAAGTAGTTGTTCAATATAATCTCATTTTAGTAAACTAGACAGGGGTTTCCTGAGGGGTTTTTAATTTATTTAGCTTGTGTCTATAACTCTTTCCTCCCAGATTTAATATGAATAATCTGGGGAACTTTTAAAATGCATGTTCCCAAGCTTCATCTGTAAGGATTCTGATTCAGTAGATCTGGGGGTAGGTCCTGACAACCTGCATTTTAAAAAATTGTATCAGCAGATTTTGATTCAAAAGAACAATGGATTGTACTTTGAGAAACATTGAATTATAATTTTTATGATGAATAAATAAGAACACTTTAAATTTCTTTGTGGCATGGAGGATTTGTGGTTAGGTGAGAATTTTAAGAGCAAAGTACTGATAAAATTTTTCAAACACCCACGTGTTGAAAAAAGAATGTTTGATTAAACTGAATATATACTTACTCTGAATCAACAAGAACTCTGAACAAAAAGGAGCTTGCCTTTGGTTCTTATTCATGTTGAAGGAGTCCTGCCCATCTCTTAACTGTTTGGCCTGCCTGACCACTCATGATTTACTTGGTACAAAGAAGGCAAAGACTCCTGTTTTAGTTACACAGACTGTATAAAGGGAATGCTCTGCTAAGGTGAACGATTTATAAGCACTGAAAATAACGTACTCATTAATTCTTATTTTTTGTAAATGAAGTTCCACCTAAAGTAATTGACCCATCCTTATTTTTTTCCCTAAACTCTAGTAGTCAAGTCATTTTAAATGAATGTTGTTGTTGAAAAGCAGATGTAAAGAGATTGTCCTGTTCTACTTTTTGGGGTGCTCAGTTTGCTTGTTGAAAGCTGATGGGTCTCTGTCTGCACTGCCTCCTCAAACAAATAATGGGAACATCTTCATTTGGGAATACTTCAGGCTTACAGTGGAGTCCAGTCCAACTCCTGGGTATATGCTTTGAGCTAGTGAGTTGTCCTGTGGAAGCCCCTCTCTCTAGGCTTGGGGCGAGGAAGGATCAACCCTACCCTTCCTTTCAAGAGTATTTACAGGATAACAACACATCTCTCCAAGGAAACCTCTTGCAAGTCCTCCCTCTCTAATATCCCCATCTGACTGGGGGTATAGTCAGGGAACCAGCCCTGGCCCTTTTGACTTTTAATGTGTGTGTTTTCTTGGGCACCTCACTTTGGTATGCAGCTTTTATTGTATCTTTGTGCTTCACAGCACAAAGCATATAGCACCATGTATTGTATATAACTTGGTAATTTATGTAGTAAAAATACAAAATATACATGGGAAAGATAGACACCAATATCCAGATAATGATTTCCTCTGAGGACGAAAGGAAAGATGAGGAATATAAGGGGAGAGGGTTGAGATCTGGTTGTAACATTGTATTTCTTCTTAGAAAAGAGTTTTAAATTAATATGGCAAACGGTTGACATCTATTTACATTTAGTGGTGGATACAGAGCTACCTTTTATGTTATTTTCTCTATTTTTCTTTTTTTTAAATTTCTTATTAGACTATAGTTGATTTACAATGTTGTGTTAGTTTCAGGTGTACAACAAAGTGAATCAGTTAAACATATACATACATCTACTCTTTTTTAGATTCTTTTCCCATATAGGTCATTACAGAATATTGAGTAGAGTTCCCTGTGTTATACAGTAGGTCCCTATTAGTTATCTATTTTATATATAATAGTGTGTATATGTCAATCCCAATCTCCCAATTTATCCCTCCCCCCTTCTGTTTTTCTATACAGACATTTTATCTGTATGTTTGAAATGTTTTATAACTTCTAATTAGTTGGAAAAATGAATCTAGGTTACAGTAATTTTTCTGTTTTAGGTTTCTCTCTCCCTTTATTCTCAAAGACAGAGAAAACAGAAGTCATCCGATGGAAACTACACAACCTCCCCACTCAGATACAGACGCACACGTGCACCCACCTTTTCTTCTTGCCTCTGGGCACAGTGCAGTTGCTGTCTCTTCATCTCTGCTCTGGGTCCCCTCCCTTCTGACCTCTCAGAAACCTTGTGTTGTTAATCTGCCAACACCCTACCCTCTTCAGACTCTTTCTGCTGACTTCCTGTCAGTATTTTAATATGTGCTAGTTACTCTTAGCTTAAAAAAAAAAAACAAAAAAAAAACCCCGTGCCTCAAGTAGGTGCAGTACTATTTACAGTGCAGGCAAAAACGTTTTCATTTAGAAACCTGTCTCAGTGCGTTTTCTTTATAAGTGAGCTCCTTCTGTTGTAAAAATTGCTGTGATCAAAATAGCTGTCATCTGTCTCTGAAGCATTTTCTGTAGGTTTCATTTTTTTGTTGTTTTTTGCTTTCTTTGGAATTTAGGAGAGAAATGGGAAGGCAATTTAGATTAACACTTGCCTGAGAAATTCCAAAATTAGAGATGGCCATCTGGTTTGCATGATTTGTAATATTTTTGAAGTAAGATTATCATTCCAGACAGATTTTTAGTCTATTCTAAAATAATACTTAATTTTTAAACTGCTACAACTATCAACTATTTTACTATTGAACTGAAAAGAGGATCGTTAGGTGTTGGTGATGTTCACTCCAAGAAAGAATGCTTCTGTGACCTCTCTGTTCTCTGAGAGACTGATTTGAGCAGTGGAAGGCCGTATTTCTCATTCCTTGGACTGACATAACCTGAAGGCCCATCTTAGATTTCTCTGTGCTTCTAATAATTCTTTAGGATAATGTACTTAGGTCAGGCCTGAAGTAGTCAACCACAGTAGCTCTATTCAGTGCCCTACTGGTTCTTGTATACCTGGGCTTTTGTCAAATCTAGTGCTAAAGATTCAGAGAATATCAACTGTTCATTTTTTTTTTTAATTAAAAAGAAGATTCAGCGTATTAAAAAAATTCAAGGCCACTGTCTTAAAACTGTAACTGTAAATGAAACTAAAAATGTAATTGCCTATAGAATTGGGTGCTGGTGAAGGTGAAAAAAGTGCATTTGAAAAACCAGTGAATGTTAATTGTTGCAAGTTTTTGGAAAGTATGTAACAATATGTATCATTAACCTTTTAAAACTATATACCCTTTGACCTAGAAATTTTCTTGCTGAAATCTCTCCTGAAGAAATAATCAAATACTCAAGCAAATACTTATGTATTTAATACAGTAGGCAATAGAGTAGAGCAAATACAGACTCTGAAGCCATGTTGCCTCAATTCAAATCCTGGTTCTCCTATTTACTACTAGTATAGCTTTGCTTTAACCTGCATATGTTTATCAGTTTCTCCATCTGTAAAATGAATAGTCCCCACTCATAGAGTTCTTATAAGGAGATTTAAGCGTAAGGAGGAAGGGAAGCCCCAACCTGTCATGTTTTTATTTATTTATTTATTTATTTATTTATTAAGGATTCCATTTTTCCTACATCCTTGTCAACATTTGTTATTATCTGTCTTTTTAAAAAATTCAATTTATTAGGCTTCTCTGGTGGCACAGTGGTTGAGAATCCGCCTGCCAATGCAGGGGACACGGGTTCGTGCCCCGGTCCGGGAAGATCCCACATGCCGTGGAGCGGCTGGGCCCATGAGCCATGGCCACTGAGCCTGTGCATCCGGAGCCTGTGATCTGCAACGGCAGAGGCCACAACAGTGAGAGGCCCATGTACCACAAAAATAAATAAATAAAATTCAATTTATTTATACTAAAAAAAAAAAACAAAACCCCAGAGCCTGTCTTTCTTCTTTTCTTTTCTTTTTTTTTAACATCTTTATTGGAGTATAATTGCTTTACAATGGTGTGTTAGTTTCTGCTTTACAACAAAGTGAATCAGTTATACATATACATATGTTCCCATATCTCTTCCCTCTTGCATCTCCCTCCCTCCCAACCTCCCTATCCCACCCCTCTAGGTGGTCACAAACCACCTAGCTGATCTCCCTGTGCCATGCGGCTGCTTCCCACTAGCTATCCACCCTACGTTTGGTAGTGTATATATGTCCATGCCACTCTCTCACTTCGTCACAGCTTACCCTTCCCCCTCACCATATCCTCAAGTCCATGCTCTAGTAGGTCTGTGTTTTATTCCCGTCCTACCCCTAGTCTCATCATGACATTTTTTTTTTCTTAGATTCCATATATATGTGTTAGCATACGGTATTTGTTTTTCTCCTTCTGACTTACTTCACTCTATATGACAGACTCCAG
>NC_041217.1:102280152-102280750 GCF_002837175.3 Physeter macrocephalus
CTAGATTTTTTGATGATGGCCATTCTGACCGGTGTGAGATGATATCTCATTGTAGTTTTTTTTTTTTTAAATTATTTTATTTATTTATTTTTTGGCTGTGTTGGGTCTTCGTTGCTGCGTGTGGGTTTTCTCTAGTTGCGGTGAGTGTGGGCTACTCTTCATTGCAGTGCGTGGGCTTCTCATTGTCGTTGCTTCTCTTGCTGCAGAGCATGGGCTGTAGGCATGCGGGCTTCAGTAGTTGCAGCACACGGGCTCAGTAGATGTGGCTCACGGGCTCTAGAGCTCAGGCTCAGTCGTTGTGGCGCACGGGCTTAGTTGCTCCACGGCATGTGGGATCTTCCTGGTCCAGGGCTCAAACCCGTGTTCCCTGCATTGGCAGGCAGATTCTTAACCACTGCACCACCAGGGAAGCCCTCATTGTAGTTTTGATTTGCATTTCTCTAATGATTAATGATGTTGAGCATCCTTTCATGTGTTTGTTGGCCATCTGTATATCTTCTTTGGAGAAATGTCTATTTAGGTCTTCTGCCCATTTTTGGATTGGGTTGTTTGTTTTTTTGTTATTGAGCTGCATGAGTTGCTTATAAGTTTTGGAGAT
>NC_041217.1:102281637-102287625 GCF_002837175.3 Physeter macrocephalus
TCCTTAGGATTCTCTATGTATAGTATCATGTCATCTGCAAACAGTGACAGCTTTACTTCTTCTTTTCTGATTTGGATTCCTTTTATTTCTTTTTCTTCTCTGATTGCTGTGGCTAGAAATTCCAAAACTATGTTGAATAAGAGTGGTGAGAGTGGGCAACCTTTCTTGTTCCTGATCTTAGTGGATGTCATGTTTTAAAATTAAAGTAGTTCCGCTCTAGGGCTTCTGAAAATCTGTGCAGGGGACCAACCAACGGGAATAGAACCTCCACATGCCTCTTGGGTCAGAGGAACTGTAGCTCCTTTATGACCACATTCCCTGAGCAGCCACGGTTCTTTCAGTGATACAAAGGCAGAATGCTGTCGCACAGAGGTGAGCCACCTCCCGCAGCCCTGTTCTGGCCACCCCAGTATTTGAACACACACATCTGCTTTTCTCATATATCAGAGGGAAGTGAGGTTTTAGTATTTAATTGCTACTGTGTCTGGAAGTCACATAAATGAATCCTGGGAAAGGAAGCTTCAGAACCCAGCTTCCTTCTTCATCAATCTCACAGAATATTAACTAACATTAATTTCCTTTTAAAAACCCTTTACAATAATCAAGTTTCATCTAAATTATAATCAGACTCTGGATACTCCAAGATTCCAAACTCTGTTGAAAATTGTTAGATCAATCGGGTTGTACAACCGTAGAGGTAACTATTCCAAATAAATTTTGCCCTAAAATGTACTTCAGAATCTGACGTTTAAAGGAACCATGCTGTTCAATCTCTGAGTTTAGGTAAAACATAGCTAAACTTTATTTTTAGTAAGTGAATTGTTAGTGAATTTAAGTGCCCACTAGGATTCCCATGTGAGATTTGCGTGTGGATATTGTATGTGTAGTAAGTTCTAGACTAGGTATGGTGCCTCAGGCGTACTAAAAAGGGAAAATGGACACGTGATTTGCCCATTCTGGGTGCCCGAATCTTAACTGAAATACTAAGATAATGTGAATTCTATTCGGAAACTTATGTATAACCATATCTTAAGTAGTTCTTTAACTTGGGACTTTGTGTACATAAGCTAAAGATTTGTTGATAGTTACTGAGCTCATGATATGGAATGAAAACTGTATTCAGTAACTTAAACACAACTACATACAACTACAAATACTATTAATGGATTTTAATTGCAATTTCCAGTTCTACCCCACTAAGGAGGAAGGGAGAACCCTTAATCTGCACGTCCAAGAAAATTGTCTGTGTTCTGGGTAGGACTTCCACATTGTTTTTCTCCTCTCCCTTAGACCCTGCTTTGTTGATCCTATCTAGGAGTGGTAGCTACTCTCCAAAGATGACCCCTCAGTAGCCGTGCTTCCTGGTATGCATGCCCTTATGGAGTACCCCCTCCATTCCATCTGATCTGGCCCTGTGTAACCAAGAGAGTGGGGCAGAAATGATGCAGCTTCTGCCTTGGTCTCTGGGAACACTTGCCCTGGAGTAAGTCAGCCATCATGTAAGAAGCCTGACTACCCTGAGCACCATGCTCAGAAGAAGGCCAGCTAGGCCACGTGGAGATAGCTGGACATGTGAGTGAAACAGCCACCCCCCCATCCAGTCCACCCCCTGGACTGACAGTCCAGCCCAGTCAGTCCTTTGTCACATGTCTTCAGCCCTAATCACGAATGCATGAAAAACTTGAGAGAAGTGACCAGCTGAGTCCAATCAACTCGGAACCATGAGAGACATAAATTATTTTTGTAAGCCACTGAGTTTTGGGATAGTTTATTATACAACAATAGAAAATTGGAACACTTAGCTTTCTTAACCCCTGTCTTTCTGCACTGGGATGTTGAAGAACTCCATGACTGAGTTCATTTGCTCTTGCAAATGCTAGTATTCCTTTTATGTAGAGTGCTGATGGGGGCTGCACCTCCCTCCCATGTGCTCTATGAGATGCCGGCTGTCTACTTGTTCATTAAAAGCCCTCTGTGTGCCTGCTTTTTTAATCCTGGGAATGGCTTTGCTCTGTTTTCCTGGCCTTACAGCTCTTTTAAACATGAGCCTTGCTTGTGGTCTCTAAAGCAGCAGCAGCAAAACAAAGGATTATAGTCTTCAACTTTTAGCAACAAAAAGTCGTTTCCTCATTGACTGATAACTAAAGTCGAACCCACCCCCAGGCAGTCTGTGACACTCCCCATGTAGTGCCTTTAGACTTCCTCCTGGCACAGCTGACTTAGGACAAAACTGTTCACATCAGCCTCATAGCACATCAGTGTATGGTTGAACTATTCGTTTTCATTGTCTCTCCCAAACCTTCTGAATCCATGATTTCTAGGAACATTGGATGAAATATATGAGACTCACAGAGTGCATGGAGCCAAGCATAGAATGCATCTCCATACTATGTGTTTTTTTTTCCAACGGAGCTTGAAGAGAAATGTATACATTTAAAAATTTATGAATTGATCATGATAAGACAAAGTAAATTTCTCACTTAAAAAAATAATCAAACAGTGGAATACTCTGCAGCAAAGAAAAAACAAATTATGGCTGTATGCATCAGAAAAAGGTGCAAGTCACAGTAGAATATATAGTATATGCTTCTATTTCTGTAAAGTTCAAGAGCAATGAACATCAAATTCTGTGTTTTAGGGATACATGATCAATGGTTAAATTACATAGGAAAGCACATATCATTATTATCATTGAAGTCAGGAGCATGTTAATTAACCCTTAATGGAGAGGTCACATGGGGGCCAGTGAAGGCACTAGAGAAACTGTTTCTTAACCCAGGTGGGAGTTATATGGGTATTTACTTTATAATTTAAGTTATACTTATGTATTTTAAACAATTCTATATGAATGATATATTTTCCAGTTTTTTTTAAAAAAAGTTTTTGAAAAGCAGTCAGGAGACTTCTAGATCCTAGAGGTATGTTTTTAAATAGATATGCTAAGCACCTATATACAAATATGTAGTTTTTTCAGATTAAAAAAGTAATATGTATTCATTATAGAAAATCTATGTAATAGAGAGAAAAATAAAAATCATCCATAATCCCACCACTTTTGACATTTTGAGATAACCACCCTTGACATTTTGGTTTATTTCCTTGCAGTTTCTACAGTCTGTTGGTAACTTTCTCTCTCTTTCTTTTTTTTTTAAAAACAAAATTGGGAACATACCATACATGTTGTTTTGAAAGCTGATTTTTTTTCTCTTACCATATCATGAGCATTTTCCCACACTTTGACACTTCTTTGGAATAGTAATTTGCTATTGAAACTAGCCACAGGCTTAAGGATCACCGCATGCAATTAGTTCCCCAGCGAAAAGTGTTCTGCATTTTTGATGCTGTTAGTGCCTAAGCTATAAAAAATATGAACCGGCATTGAGAGAAAATGTGAAAATTATCTGCTCCCTGTTAGAATTTTATTTCTAGAGTTCTAATAAAATCAAAACAGAGAATATGCTCATGCAAATAAAACCTTTAGAATTTAGACCAGAGAACAATGACAGATCTTCCTATAAAAGTGAAAAATCAGCTCTTAGAAAGATGAAGAATGCTAAAACTCTGATCAATAGACTAATAATGCCCTTTGACAAGGAATTCTTCTCTAAAGTTTTGTCATAAAAAAAGCATTTTCATGCTCAGAACAAGTTGGGGACCATAGATATTTTTAGAACCTTTATTTTCACTATTTTTAACATAAAAACTCAAGATTTTCCTTGTGTGGATTGACATGAAAGTAATGTTTTGTGTGTTTCTTTGGTTGAGTATCATAGCTGTTTTGTTGTTGTTTTTTTTTTTTTTTTTTGTGGTATGCGGGCCTCCCTCTGTTGTGGCCTCTCCCGTTGCGGAGCACAGGCTCCGGACGCGCAGGCTCAGCGGCCATGGCTCACGGGCCCAGCCGCTCCGCGGCATGTGGGATCCTCCCAGACCGGGGCGCGAACCCGTTCCCCTGCATCGGCAGGCGGACGCGCAACCACTGCGCCACCAGGGAAGCCCCATAGCTGTTTTTTGATGTTTATGAAAATTAGCACTAGGATAGTTTAGATACATTTAGATAATTTTCTTAATGGTTTTCCCATAGCCTTCCAACTAAGCAGTGAAACACCCTTTAATAAAGGTACAGGAGGGATTTCCCTGGTGGCACAGTGGTTGAGAATCCGCCTGCCGGACTTCCCGGGTGATGCAGTGGTTGGGAATTTGCCTGCTAATGCAGGGGACACGGGTTCGATCCCTGGCCGGGAAGATCCCGTGTGCTGCAGAGCAACTAAGCCCATGCACCACAACTATTGAGCCCGTGAGCCACAACTAGTGAAGCCCACGTGCATAGGGCTCATGCTCCGCAACAAGAGAAGCCACTGCAATGAGAAGCCTGCTCGCCACAACTAGAGAAAGCCCAGGTGCAGCAACAAAGACCCAACGCAGCCAAAAAATAAACGAAATTGAGTTATTTGTAGTGAGGTGGATGGACCTAGGGTCTGTCATACAGAGTGAAGTAAGTCAGAAAGAGAAAAACAAATACCGTATGCTAACACATATATATGGAATCTAAAAAAAAAAAAAAAACGTTCTGAAGAACCTAGGGGCAGGACAGGAATAAAGACGCAGACGTAGAGAATGGACTTGAGGACACAGGGAAGGGGAAGGGTAAGCTGAGATGAAGTGACAGAGTGGCATGGACATATATACACTACCAAATGTAAAATAGATAACTAGTGGGAAGCAGCCACATAGCACAGGGAGATCAGCTCGGTGCTTTGTGACCACCTAGAGGGGTGGGATAGGGAGGATGGGAGGATGATGCAAGGAGGAGGAGATATAGGGATATATGTATATGTCTGGCTGATACACTTTGTTATAAAGCAGAAACTAACACACCATTGTAGAGCAATTATACTCCAATAAAGATGTTAAAAAAAAAAAGGTACAGGATCCATTCCAAACAAAGTTTATCTGTATGTGTTGTGGTATAAAGTATTTACCTTATTAAATGCTTTCTTTATATTTCTGGGTTTTTTTACAGCTAGCATTTTTTTTTTTTTTTTTTTTTTTTTTTTTGTGGTACGCGGGCCTCTCACTGTTGTGGCCTCTCCCGTTGCGGGGCACAGGCTCCAGACGCACAGGCTCAGTAACCACGGCTGATGGGCCCAGCCGTTCCGCGGCATGTGGGATCTTCCCGGACCGGGGTATGAACCCGTGTCCCCTGCATCAGCAGGCGGATTTTCAACCACTGCGCCACCAGGGAAGCCCTACAGCTAGCATATTTTTCAAAAGTATTATTACTATAAATATCTAGAGTTTATTTAAAGAAAAGGGTAAAAGTTATATTTGGGGATATGTGTCAATAATTTTAACTTTAGTTTTTTTCAGCCAGATTACACCTAAATATTTAGCAGTAAAAGCAAGCTGCAATGTTGTCGATATAACAATAAGGAAAAAAAAGATTTTTGAAGTTTATTTCAGAGTAACTGGTAATTGAAAAACTTGAATAAAAATATGTTGTACACATGAAACTTACATAAATGTTATAAACCAGTGTTATCACAAAAGAAAAAGGGCAAACATGTCTCTCAGCTTTTTCTATGAAATGATTAAATCATTGTATTTGAGTTTTTGCAAGCAATAGCCTTATCAATTTGTTAGGTTTTCTGAGTGTTCAAGTCCACTAAACATATTAAGTAAGACATGATACCTATTTTTCTTCCTTTTCAAAATTAAGAACATCTGTGTAGGAAGTATTTAGAGGTAGAGCAGATGGGACTTTGTGCTTTATATGTTTGTAAAAGATGTTGAATGTGAAAAATTGATAAGTAACATAGAAGTAGTCTTACATGGCTAAATTTTGAGGTGTTGCTTCTTTATGCCTATTTTAAAAATTTAATGTAAAATCATTTGAATAAGATCATAGATTTTCAGGGTTTTTTTTTTTTTTTTTTTTTTTGTGGTACGGGGGCCTCTCACTGTTGTGGCCTCTCCCGCCCCCGAGCACGG
>NC_041217.1:102287793-102289239 GCF_002837175.3 Physeter macrocephalus
TGTGGGATCTTCCCGGACCGGGGCACAAACCCGTGTCCCCTGCATTGGCAGGCAGACTCTCAACCACTGTGCCACCAGGGAAGCCCTTCAGATTTGTTTTGAAATAAAGTTATACAGTGAGATCAAACGATATAAAAAAAAGAAGAAAAAGTATCACTATTCTTTACAGTAGAATTGGTTGGAAAGTTTATTTCATCATTTATATATTTTCCATCTCCAGTGATTTTTCTTTATTTATAATAAGATATTGCCAATCATTTAGTCATAAAGAATTACTTCTGTTATTTCCAGACAGATGTTACATTTTTCTAATTAGTAGTAGTTTATGCCTTAAAGACTAAAATAAAATGATAGTGTCATACAAATTTGATTCTTTCAACTGCTTAATTTTTGTTTTCATTTTACTGTGTAACCATAATACAAGTTTCCTCAGCCTTAGCACTATTGACATTTGGGCAGATAATTCTTTGTTGTGAAGGGCACTTCCGTGCACTGAAGGATGTTTAACAGCATCTCTGGCTCTACCCACAAGACTCCAGTAGCACTCCCCAGTTCCACACATTGCCAGGTATCCCCTGGGGGCAAAATTGACTCCAGTTGAGAATCACTGCTGTAGTGTATTTACTAAAATTCTTATCATGACTTTCAGGAGCATAATTTGGAATAAAGCAATGTACCACTAGTAGCTAGGCACAAAATCAGCAGAACAGAAAATCTGCTGGGCCATATTTTGGATAGTTCAGCAAAATAAAAAGGTCAGAAACAGTAACTACATTTCTTAATCAAAGTCTAGTTTGTCTAGGTAATTGGTATGGAACAGGCCACTGGGAACATTTTAGTGAGTGCCACACAGGGGAATAAAATTAGTTAATAGCTACAGATGTCATTTATGGCTTTTTCCTTAATCTTTATTTTAAAATGTGAAGCAGCAGGATCTTCAGAAATTAAAGAACACATGAATATATATGCAAATCAATCAATGTGATACACCATATTAACAAATTGAAGGATAAAAACCATATGATGGAACTTCCCTGGTGGCGCAGTGGTTGAGAGTCCACCTGCGGATGCAGAGGACACGGGTTTGTGCCCCGGTCTGGGAGGATCCCATATGCCGCAGAGCGGCTGGGCCCGTGAGCCATGGCCACTGGGCCTGCACGTCTGGAGCCTGTGCTCCACAACGGGAATATATGACAAACCCACAGCCAACATCATTCTCAATGGTGAAAAACTGAAACCATTTCCTCTAAGATCAGGAACAAGACAAGGTTGCCCACTCTCACCACTATTAGTCAGTATAGTTTTGGAAGTTTTAGCGAGGGCAATCAGAGAAGAAAAAGAAATAAAAGGAATCCAAATCAGAAAAGAAGAAGTAAAACTGTCACTGTTTGCAGATGACATGATACTATACATAGAGAATCCTAAGGATGCTATCAGAAAACTAGA
>NC_041217.1:102289306-102290104 GCF_002837175.3 Physeter macrocephalus
AATAAAATACCTAGGAATAAACCTACCTAAGGAGACAAAAGACCTGTATGCAGAAAACTATAAGACACTGATGAAAGAAATTAAAGATGATACAAATAGATGGAGAGATATACCATGCATGTTCCTGGATTGGAAGAATCAATATTGTGAAAATGACTACCCAAAGCAATCTACAGATTCAGTACAATCCCTGTCAAACTACCAATGCACTTTTCACAAAACTGGAACAAAAATTTGTATGGAAACACAAAAGATCCCGAATAGTGAAAGCAATCTTGAGCAAGAAAAACGGAGCTGGAGGAATCAGGCTCCCTGACTTCAGACTGTACTACAAAGCTACAGTAATCAAGACAGTATGGTACTGGCACAAAAACAGAAATATAGATCAATGGAACAGGATAGAAAGCCAGAGATAAACCCATGCACATATGGTCACCTTATCTTTGATAAAGGAGGCAAGAATATATAATGGAGAAAAGACAGCCTCTTCAATAAGTGGTGCTGGGAAAACTGGACAGCTACATGTAAAAGAATGAAATTAGAACACTCCCTAACACCATACACAAAAATAAACTCAAAATGGATTAAAGACCTAAATGTAAGGCCAGACACTATAAAACTCTTAGAGGAAAACATAGGCAGAACACTCTATGACATAAATCACAGCAAGATCCTTTTTGACCCACCTCCTAGAGAAATGGAAATAAAAACAAAAATAAACAAATGGGACCTAATGAAACCTAAAAGCTTTTGCACAGCAAAGGAAACCATAAACAAGACAAAAAGGCAACCCTCAGA
>NC_041217.1:102290178-102291371 GCF_002837175.3 Physeter macrocephalus
CTGAGCCTGCGCGTCCGGAGCCTGTGCTCCGCAATGGGAGAGGCCACAACAGTGAGAGGCCTGTGTACTGCAAAGATAAATAAATAAATAAAAAATTCAAAAATTCAAAATGGATTAAAGACCTAAATGTAAGACCAGACACTATAAAACTCTTAGAGGAAAACACAGGCAGAACACTCTATGACAGAAATCACAGCAAGATCCTTTTTGACCCACCTCCTAGAGAAATGGAAATAAAAACAAAAATAAACAAATGGGACCTAATGAAACTTAAAAGCTTTTGCACAGCAAAGGATACCATAAACAAGACCAAAAGACAACCCTCAGAATGGGAGAAAATATTTGCAAATGAAGCAACTGACAAAGGATTAATCTCCAAAATATACAAGCAGCTCATGCAACTCAATATCAAAAAAACAAACAACCCAATCCAAAAATGGGCAGAAGACCTAAATAGACATTTCTCCAAAGAAGATATACAGTTTGCCAACAAACACATGAAAGGATGCTCAACATCACTAATCATTAGAGAAATGCAAATCAAAACTACAATGAGGTATCACCTCATAATGGCCATCATCAAAAAATCTACAAACAGTAAATGCTGAGGAGGGTGTGGAGAAAAGAGAACCCTCTTGCACTGTTGGTGAATGTAAATTGATACAGCCACTATGGAGAATAGTATGGAGGTTCCTTAAAAAACTAAAAATAGAATTACCATATGACCCAGCAATCCCACTACTGGGCATATACCCTGAGAAAGCCATAATTCAAAAAGAGTCATGGGGGCTTCCCTGGTGGCGCAGTGGTTGAGAGTCCACCTGCCGATGCAGGGGACACAGGTTCGTACCCTGATCCGGGAGGATCCCACTTGCCGTGGAGCGGCTGGGCCCTTGGGCCATGGCCGCTGGGCCTGCGCGTCCGGAGCCTGTGCTCCGCAACGGGAGAGGCCACGGCAGTGGGAGGCCCGCATACCGCAAAAAACAAAACAAAAAAAGAGTGATGTACCACAATGTTCATTGCAGCTCTGTTTACAATAGCCAGGACATGGAAGCAACCTAAGTGTCCATCAACAGATGAATGGATAAAGAAGATGTGGCACAAACATACAATGGAATATTATTCAGCCATAAAAAGAAACGAAACTGAGTTATTTGTAGTGAGGTGGATGGACCTAGAGTCTGTCATACAGA
>NC_041217.1:102291678-102318091 GCF_002837175.3 Physeter macrocephalus
GAAGCAGCTGCATAGCACAGGGAGATCAGCTCCGTGCTTTGTGACCACCTAGAGCGGTGGGATAGGGAGGGTGGGAGGGAGATGCAAAAGGGAGGGGATATGGGGATATATGTATACGTATATCTGATTCACTTTGTTATACAGCAGAAACTAACACACATTGTAAAGCAATTTTACTCCAATAAAGATGTTAAAAAAAAAAAAACACATGAAGGTCCTTATACTATTTTGTGTTACTCTCAAATCACAGTAAGTTCCATGGCATGCTGGAATAAAAATGTGTTTCACCCCTTTTGTCATTATGTGTACAACAGGTGATGCCCAGTGCCCTGCTGGGAACATCGTTAATCCAACTTCCTCTCCAAAATTTTTGACATTCTGTATCATGATGAACACTCAGCAGGCAAGGCAGTTTACAGGGTGTTTTTCCATTTAAACATATGCCAGGGAAAAAATTTAACGTAGCTATATGAGAGAAAAGCAAAATGATTCCAAGTTTTATTAAACTGGCTCTGCAGGAGGGAGAAATATACAAGTCTTAGCTGCCGGCATCTATTAAGCTCAATATGCATTTGAAAGCTAGTAGAAATCATTGATGCAGAGTCCAGAGGGTAGTTGACATTACTAGGCTTCTTGAGGTAGGTGTCAAGAAGATAAGACAGGACCAAATTCTGAACACTAAGAGATAACCCTACTCACCAGGTCTGTGTTTTTTCCTTTGCTCTGTGACTTCTACCTGCTGTGGAGCAAGGCAGGAAGGAAAAAAGAAAATATTCCTTGACTTTTTGCTAAATGAATTGAGATTAATCTTCTTTTAAAACCCTATATCAGTGTTAATATACGATTGGACTTGTCACGCAGATGGGTGATTGTAACTTTATTGCCATTAAAAGATTTCAAATTTCATTCATGCTTCTTTGTGCACATAATGAAAAATGGGCAAAATAATGAAGATTGATATTTCCTTAAGTCTGCTCTGTTTAATTCTGATGTCTGCTCTTCTACAATGCTGTGTTTCTAATTGTACACAGTTTAATGATATCTAGGAGTATGTAGTTTTTACCCATAAATAAAAATCACAAAGTTGGTTTAAAAAAAAAAAATTGGCTTTTCTTTTAGCTCTCCTAAAATAAAATGGTTTCAATAATTTTATTCAGTAACTTCTTGATTCCTACATTTGTATTATATTATTTCAGATTTTACATGTACATCAGTTTCATGTGGAATTTATTATTTTTTAAAATAAATTTATTTATTTATTGGTTGCGTTGGGTCTTCATTGCTGTGCACGGGATTTCTCTAGTTGCAGCGAGCGGGGGCTACTCTTTGTTGCAGTGTGCGGGCTTCTCGTTGTGGTGGCTTCTCTTCGTTGTGGAGCGCGGCTCTAGGCACGTGGGTTGCAGGAGTTGCTGTGCATGGGCTCAGTAGTTGTGGCTCGCAGGCTCTAGAGCGCAGGTTCAGTATTTGTGGCACACGGGCTTAGTTGCTCCACGGCATGTGGGATCTTCCCGGACCAGGGCTCGAACCCGTGTCCCCTGCATTGGTAGGCAGATTCTTAACCACTGCACCACCAGGGAAGTCCCTCATGTGGAATTTATTTTGATATAAGATGTTTTAGGTGTTTAAATATGCTATTTCCAAATGATTAACAGTTGTCTCATCATCTTTTATTAAATAATCTTTCTCTAGTGGCCAAAAAAAAAAAAAAAGATTGGACTTCTAAAAGTAAAATCATGCCATGCTACAGTTGTTCAAAGAACCCTCTTAACTGTGTTAAGGGTACTTGTATGGTAGATTTATAACTTGTTTGTCCCTTTAACTGGAGATGTTCTAAAAGTGCCTAAGGCAGCACCTAGCACTTAATAGACAATAAATAGTTGCTGAATGAATGTGTGGGAAGGGGGTGTCTTGGTGTGGAAGTATTCCTTATCACACAACATAAAAAAATGTTAAAAAAGTAGAGATAAACATGTACAAAAGAAGGCATGTAACTATCACCCAGCTTGAACAGTTACCAACTCATGGCCAATTTTGTTTTAATCATACCCCACCTACTTTTCCCTTCCCATATTATTTTGAGGCAAATCCCAGATATTATTTCACTCATAAATATTTCGATGTCTATCTCTAAAAGATAAGGTCTCTTTTCTTTGAACATTACATTATTACACCAGCAAAATTAAAATAATTCCTTAATGACGTCAGGTATCCTGTCAGTCTTCAAGTTTTCAATTGTCTCATAAATGTCATTTTCTTTTACAGTTTTACATTTGAATCAGTACTCAGAAAAGATCCACAGATTGTGATTATTTAATATACAGTATTTCTTATGTATTTTTTGATCTTTGGTTTTCCCATCTTCTCTCTATTTTCTCCCTTGTATTTTATTTGTTGAAGAACTGGGTTGTTTGTATTGCAGCACTTCCCACAGCCTAGAGTTTGCTGATTGTATCCTAATAGTGTCACTTACTTAAGTGTCACGTATATTCCTCTGTCTCCTGTATTTCCTGTAAACTGGTAAGTCTTAATCAGGTTCAGATTCAGTTTTCTTTTTGGCAAGCCCAAAAAGAAGGTGGTGGCCAAACCGTAATGACAGCATTATTGGCTTTTTGTTCAGTGCCTTGCAAATTGATTTTGCTATTTGTTGAGTATTTTCTATGTGCCTAGCAATGTGCTTATGTTCTATAGGCATTATGTCATTTAATCATATTTAAGCTTCATAATACTAATACATATCAATTTCTCTCTGATGACTAGACCTCTTATCAGGGCCAAGTAATCTTAAATGTCTTTCAAACAAACCCCTTGGTGTAAACCCCATTGTCATTTATGTGATTTAATTTGGAATTCTATATGAACTTTATTTTTACTGAATTCATTTAGAACTATACAAAAATAACTTGCATTAAAGGCATTTTAAAAAATATTTTAATAATATAGCTCAAAGACCTATCATATAATTGTGAATTCATTGTACTCAAGCCTTTTGGTACTGGGATTCACCATCTGTTAACCTCACAAAGACCGATATCTAAACCGCAAATAAAGCCAACAGAATTCAGTATTTCCTGAGTCTCTTTTTGCTCTGCACTCATTGTCTTCTGCAGATGCATTTACGTCTCTTTCATCTCTTTCTGCTTTCTTTGCATGCTCACAGTATCCTACTGTTGCCCAGTGTGAGAAACTGACTTGTGATTGTAAAAGCAAAACTAGCCTTTCGTTGTTTGTTTACGTATCTTTATTTTGCTCAATTCTCCCCATGGTCCTAAACTCAGTTGTTTATAAAATCAGACCACTGGTGTTCCAGACTCAAAAAATAAATATCAAATTATCTTGACTAGCTGACATTTTGAAGATTAAACTGTTTGATATGTGGTTGATGGAGAAAAAGCACTAACTGACCCGAGTTGCAATGAGATACCAGAGCACTGAGAGCAAAACAGTGCAAAGAGAATCCTGTTGTGCAGCTTTACAAACTGACATGCAGGGAGTATTTTATTATTTATATATCTTAACCTTTCTTCTCCTTTAATAGTTGTAACTTTCTCCTTAAGTTTCCAGAATATCTCTTAGGTGAAGCATTTGATTAGTTGAATAGAAGGAACATAAAGCATTGGTGAATACAGCAGAGAAATAGGAATGAATGTGAATAACTTCTTACTCTGGTTGTACTTCACTGTGAGACATTAGACAAGTAGCCAAATTCTCTGTTCTTATTTCTTAAAACACAATTATTTTACCATGCTTATTCATGAAGAACTTTAAGATTCTTATTTGAAACACTCTTCTGTAAGCTTGTAGTAAGTGGGAATTATGTCTTTCTTTACCTGATATTACTGGGTGCCCAGGGTAGCATGGTGCACGTGCTTGTGCTTAATGCGTAGGTTTGGATGCTGGTGGTATTTGAAAGGTTATACATTTTAAAGGGTATTTTGTTCCCTTTTCCTTGGCAAGACCAAGGAGCTTCCTTTTCTAAGACCAGTGCTGTTTGGACTAAGTGAAAGTACACTTTGTTCTAGGAGAATTGCCATATGAAAGCCTAGAATATATATTGAGTTCTTCCAAGAAAGGGGGAAAAGTCATGTTCTAGGACAGTGAATGCTGACTTGGTGCAGAATGAGTGATTGTTATGTGCTCTTTTACTTACAGGCTCGCTTCTCATATGTGCGAATGAAATTTCTTTTCTTTTCCTGGTTGGTG
This sequence comes from Physeter macrocephalus, assembly GCF_002837175.3. Classification (NCBI taxonomy): domain Eukaryota; kingdom Metazoa; phylum Chordata; class Mammalia; order Artiodactyla; family Physeteridae; genus Physeter; species Physeter macrocephalus. The sequence continues at coordinate 102,295,879 of NC_041217.1, forward strand.
GTTTTTGTTGGAAGCTGGATTATATATGTGCAATACTCTACCTATACAGAACTATGCAGAGGAAAGGACTGTAAGAAAATAATAGTAAGTATTTTTTATTTTCTAGTATATGGAGAAACCTATTTTTAATTGAAGTACAGTTGATTTACAGTGTCGTGCCAATCTCTGCTGTACAGCACAGTGACTCAGTTATACACATAGAGACATTCTTTTTTTTATATTCTTTTCCATTATGGCTTATCCTGGGAGATTGGATATAGTTCCCTGTGCTATACAGTAGGACCTTGTTGTTTATCCATTCTAAATTTAATAACACATTATATTTACTACTATGTACATGCTAAAAATTTTTTAAAAGTAAAAGTTAATTTGATTTTGAGTTGTGCTGAACTTCTTAGCATTTTGATATGACCAAGTTAGTAGGACTGTTCCCCACTTTGAAAAATCCAGTATTCAGAAATCTGAATATGTGATACAGACTAGTGTGAAAGCATCCTTATTACAAAGAGGGATTTTTGTTTTTCAAATATACTTGAAGTTTAGTTTACTGTAATCAGATGGGTTTTTTTTAAAATTAATTTATTAATTTATTTATTTTTGGCTGCGTTGGGTCTTTGTTGCTGTGCGCAGGCTTTCTCTAGTTGTGGCGAGCGGGGGCTACTCTTCCTTGCGGTGCGTGGGCTTCTCATTGCGGTGGCTTCTCTTTGTTGCACAGCCCGGGCTCTAGGCGCACGGGCTTCAGTAGTCGTGGCACACGGGCTTAGTTGCTCTGCGACATGTAAGATCCTCCCGGACCAGGGGTTGAACCCGTGTCGCCTGCACTGGCAGGCGGATTCTCAATGACTGCGCCACCAGGGGAGCCCAGTCAGATGGGTTTTGAAATATTTATAGTATGAAAGTGTTATTTGCAGGCAACCTTTCTGGAACACATCTTTTGAATAAATGGAGTCATTCTCGAATACTGAAAATTTACCTAAAAAGCATATAAGTGTATTTATTATTTAATTTCTAACCTAATTATTGGATGTATCTCAGGAAAATCGCTCTATCAGTCTAAGATTTCTAGAAAATCCAGGATAAGCAAATTTAATTCCTTGTTTTCTGCTGATATCTTCTATATAAATAATATTAAAACATTTCATCTGAGAATTATATTTTTGATATAATAGTGGTTGGGATCCCAGTTATTATAACTTGTTAACAATTCTATAATTATTGAGTGGTTACTCTTTAACTAGGCCAGTGGTGCTAGGGGTGAGCATTTAGCAAGGAAGAAGATATCCTGACCTTACGATCTTAGAGTCTAGCAGGGAAGAAAATGAATCATTACAGTAAGGTAAAATAAATATTACAGTAGCGAATGTCTCCCCATAAGACAGGGAGAGCTGAACCTTTCCAAAGTTCTAAGAGAATAAAAATCAATTTAATTCTGGCTACTCAGTCAGGATAAAAAATTTAAAAAAACAACAGCAAAAACAAAAAACCATTGTTCCCCAGGAGTACTACAGCCTCTTAACTAGGCAGGGGAGAAATTACTAATATAAGAAGCAAGGGAATTAATTAACAAAGAAGAGTTCCAAATCAAGGAGGGTTGAAAGATGTCAATCTTATGTTCATTCCAATGGGCCATTCCAGATCCTTGAGGAATTTTACTAGGAGGAGCCTCTGGAGCCAGACAATACACTGGGTACTTTACATGGTCATTAGTACTTAAAATAATACTGTGAAAGCCCCTCAATCCCACTTTACAAATAAAGAAATATGGCTAGAAGAGAGGAGAATTTGCCTGTGATGGTGGAGCTAGAATTTGATCCTAATTCTGTCTCTATAGAAAGCTCATGCTCTTTCTGCTACCCAATGTCAGAAAAGACTGATAAAGGAAGTTATAGATTAATGAAGCTAACAAACTCCCCCACAAAACTCACCAGCTCACCTTCAATGAAGAAGAAAGAAGTTATATAATCAACTATAACATATAAATAACCAAAACTATTTGAAATGTTTATTTCCTTTTTTTTTAGGTCACCTTCCTCACACATTAAAGTGTACACATTAAAATGTATTCCATGATCAGATATATTTGAAAACAGAGGGTTAAACAAATATAAGTAACTGACTTTACTGGGGACTTCTCAGGATCTTTAATATACTAGTGTGCATTCTGCATCTCCAGAGAAAGCAAATATACTTGATTAGGAAAAAAATCCATCTCCACTGCATCCCTCCCAGGAAGACCTATTAACATCATCTGGTTATGTTAGAAGTACTGTTCTAGAGATTAAGCCCAAATGAAATAGACATGGTTTTATCTGTTTTAATACAATAGCCTTTAAAATGTTAGGGATGTGTTGGTACATATTCTGTTATGGGTGAATTATAGTTGAAGTACCATATTATTTTCCTTTAAGTTCACTTTAATTGATAAAGAATGGAAGCAGAATATAATTCTAGCATAACTTAATGGTTATCATTCTAAAACTTGAAAATAATGAAATGTTTTCTGAGCCTAAAATGTATCCTTTTTCCTAAGACTAGCTTTAATAAAAACTGTAGTTTCTCTGCATTTGGGAATTACGTTCTTAAAACTTACCACAACTAGTAGTACTAAGATGAGTAGTACTAAGATTGTACTGATATGGCATAGGAATTGTGTGATTAGAACTAAAAAGCAGGCAGAGAAAATATTTTTAATGTATATGTTAAAGCTTCAAAGAGCTAACAAGATAGTGAGGAATTAGTTGATCAAGATCTGGGAGAGGATAAGATTTAAGAGAGGTGAGCCTAGATTTTGTGGCTGTGTTTGCCTGGAAATGTATGACCTGAAATACAGTCTTATGGGGCTAGGAAGATAAAAATATAGTCCATTTTCTACCAAGAGTGGGACCTTGGTACACCATGCTTTGGGCTGAGATTCCAAAGGACTGAACACCAAGAGTGAAGGTGAGCTAAAAGAACCTCAGAGAGGCGAGCTGACTTTGTAGCTTCTTTTTCGCTTGAGGAATTTGCTGATGCTGGGCATGAGCAGGGGTCTGAGAACCAGGACTGTATACTGGGAGAGTGCTGCTGCTGGGGATAAGAAACCAGCAAGCTTTTATAGAAAACTAAGGGAGCCTCAAGCATAAAGCCAGTTATTCTGTTGGGATATTTGCCAAATCCTGGGGCTTTACAGAGTGGGAGGCTAAAAAAATCTCATTGGAAAGCCTTTGAAAAGCAGACGTTTTGGCAGTCTCATAAGATACAGACTAGAGTTATGAACCTTCCAGGGGGAGAAACCTCAATGAATTCCCAGGCTCTCAGTTAAAAATCCTGGAGGGCTATGCTCTTGGAATAGAGATGAGTCAAAAGTAGATTGAGCTTTACCAGAGGTACAATTCAGCCTGCACTCAGCCCAGCCCCTCATTGGATTAAGGCGATCAGCTACCATTATATCTGCCTACTAGAGGGAAGGGAAATCCTCTCTGGAGGCATTATGTAGACAATTACAGAGCATGCCAAAAGACAAGATGACATGACTGAAAACCAAGAAATAAACACGGACAATAGAAGCAGATCCACAGATGACCTAGATATTGGTGTCATCCTAAAAGGATTTTAAAATAACTATGTTCATGTTCAAGTAAGTAGGAAAATAGGTGGAGAATATAAATAAAACAATGGATAATTTCAACAGGGAATTGAAATTGTATTTAAGAGAATCAGGAAGATAATATGGAAGTTCCTCAAAAAGTTAAATATAGAATTACCAGTAATTCCACTTCTAGGTATATACTCAAAAGAAATGAAAGCAGGGACTTAAACAGATACTTGCACAACAATGTTCGTAGCAGCATTATTCACAGTAGCCAAAAGGTGGAAACTCTCTAATGTCCATTAACAGATGAATGCATAAACAAAATGTGATATATACATACAATGGAATATTATTCAACCTTTAAAAAGAATGAAATTCTGATGCATACCACAATATGGAGGAACCTCGAAAATACTATGCTAAATGATATAAGCCAGATGCAAAAGGACAAATGTTGTATGTGTCCACTTACATGAGGTACCTAGAATAACAATTACATATAACTTGGGAAAAGGGTAAAAGGAGCTAAAATGTTTAAAATCCTTATCATATTGCAGAGTAGGGGAAAAGTATTAATCAGTTAACTTTAGACTTGCTAATTCAACTATATATTTGTTATTTCTAGGATAGCTTCTGGAATAGAAAAAGAGTGTATCATTTCCAAACTAATATAGGAAAAATGGAATAAATAATAAAAGAACACTCAGTCCTAAAGAAGGCAATAAAGTAAAGAAAAAGAAACATAACAGGCAGAAGAAGTAGAAAACACATAATAAGGTGATAGATGTCACAAATTGAATTCCCTGGGAAACAGACTAAGAGACTCAGATTTGCCTGAAGGAAGTTTATTGGGATGGGCTTTTGAGGTTAACATCTGTGGGGGAGGGCTTCCCTGGTGGCGCAGTGGTTGAGAGTCCACCTGCTGATGCAGGGGACATGGGTTCGTGCCCCGGTCCGGGAAGATCCCACATGCCCCAGAGCGGCTGGGCCCGTGAGCCATGGCCTCTGGGCCTGTGCATCCGGAGCCTGTGCTCCGCAACGGGAGAGGCCACAACAGTAAGAGGCCTGCGTACCGCAAAAAAAAAAAAAAAAAAAAAAAAATCTGTCGGGGAGTGAGGAAGGAAGATAGACCAGGATGAGAAGTTTAAACTGCAGTGCAGTAGTAATAAAAGCATCAGTTGATTCTACAGGGAACCTGGGAGTGGGATGACCTTGCAAAGGTCCAGGCCTTTATACCCGCCTCACTGACCAGTCATTGTATACAGTTTTCCATCCTCTCCCACCCTCCCTAAAGGGGATATGACTTTGGGTAAGGCTGTAATCCAGCTGAGGCCAAGTCCCAAAGAAAGATTCAGCTGAGAGCTGTTGACTGCCTGTATGCTCAGCAGCTGAGGAAATGAGTGTTCCATTTCTAGAGGAAATATGGGTGGCTTACCATGGCACTGATTGTAGTATATCTAAACCCAAATATGTTGGTAATTACATTAAATGTAAAGGGACCAGATGCTTCAGTTAAAAGACAAAGATTGTCAGACTGTGTTAAAATTTAAGAACAACTATATGATATTTATAAGATACACATCTAAAATATAAAGATGCAGATAGATTGAAAGTAAAAGAATAGGAAAACATTCGTGCAAATTCTAAAAGCGGGGATGTTTAGAGGAAAAACCATGGCTATATATATTTATGTAAGTTTTATATTACACAGACTATACCTCTTTTTTAAAGTCTGAATCAGCCCTTACTGGCTTGAAATGCAGTTCCTTGTAAATTTGCTTGTCCCGGATTGCAGTTTTACAATAGCTGCTAAGTAATTGTTTGGCCTTTTCATAAATTATGGCAATATCCATGCATATTTGTTCTGGTCCTAGTAATTCCTGGTTTGAAATGTGGAGTCTAAACTGATTGTCTCTCTCCCTCTGTATTACTGCATAGATTGTTCTCTTAAGTGGAATGAACTGAACAGAGCATATAATAAGATGGCTGTTTTCAGTTTGGGATATAAATATATAAAACTGCATTATCTCAAAACCACATTTAGCAAAAACATGCTTGCTAAAGGATTATAGTATCTTGTGTATAAACTCTGAACAGATTTTCTTCAAAATCCTCAGTCAATTTCATCTTAGTGAACTAAGGAAGATTATAAAGAGACACAGAAGATCCGAAAGTAGCCCTACAAATATTGTTTGCTAAAGATTAACAATGAGGGTTCTTTTCTTCCTTTGAAAGTTGGCGGTTTAGCTTTTAACTTTTATCAAGTTTTTTTTCTCATTTTTAATAATTTAATATTTATTTTCAAGGTAATTACTATCACATAGGAATCGTATTAAAAGTATAGTCCATTTTAGAAGAGACATCAATCAACAAATATTTCTTGAACACTTACTACATGTTAGTCATTATTCTAGGTGCTGTTGTTACAGTAGTAAGCAGAGTCCACGTCTGGAGGAGCTTATATTCTGGTAGCAGAATATGAATAATAAAAACAAAAACAAATAAATGACTTCAGGTACTGAGAAGTGCAGTGAGAAAGGATATAATAGTAATATTTAGTAGAGAATGGCAAAGGCATCTTATCTTGACCAGAGTGGTTGGGACAGGCTTCCCTGAGAAGAGGGCACTTTGAATTGAAACCTGGTGAAAAGGAAACAGTTGTGTATCTGGGCAAAAAGCATGTAAGGAGAAAGGACAGTGAGTGCAAATGCCCAAAGAACAGAGCAAGTTTGGGAAATACAACCGGTTTCATGTGTGACTTATGAAAATCTGTCTCATTACTTTAGTCATATCAGTACATTATAAAACCTTGTATATTAATGGTATGGTACATCAAGTATGAGGAACTTCTTGATAACGAGTACTCAACTATATCATGTTAGTCTACTGGAAAAAATACTAGCCTGGAGTCAAAGAACCAGCCTGACCCTTTCTTGTGGTCTACTGTATGGTTTTGAATAAGTGACTTCATTTCATTGACTTGCTATTAATTCCATTGTACAGGTGAGAAAAGTATTTCTGCCCTACCTGCATCACAGATTTTATGAGGATAAAGTGGAAGTGAATCAGTTTAGCTGAATGATACTCTGACATATCTATTTCTTTTGTTTTAAAATAAATGTTTATTTTATCCCACAATATGAAAAACAAAGAAGTTTCTTGGGCAGCTAAAGTATCTGACATATCTGTTGAATACAGAGAAGATCCTCAAGTCCTTGACTTGATTTCATTTGGCTTGGAGCAACTACCCTAGTATTTGTTGCCCCTGTAACCATAGCATTGTACTTCAGAAGTTTCCCCAGAAGATTGCTGTGGCTCTCCCATTTAGAGCACCTCCTCCAAGGTGAGAACATTGTTTAGGTTAGGAATGACAGGTGATCAACAGAGTGTGATAATCAGTTTACTTATGTTTAAGAATAATGGTCTGTCTCAGTTTACATAGCTTTTTTCTTTCTGTATATCTCTGTCTCTGTCTTTTCACCTTTCCCTCTGTTTGTGTGTGCTGGGTCATGTCTGTTGCAGTAGTTAAGTGCATAAGCACTGGAATAAATGAGGTTCAGGTTTGAGTTCTGGCTTTGCCATTCCTTAGCTGTATAGGTTAGGCAAATTATTTAGCCTCTATAAAATGGGGATTAAAATGAGGATTTTAATATTCTCAGGTGGTTGTGAGTTCACATATTAAAAGGCTTAATACAACACTTAACTCTTGACATGTAGTAAGTGCTCAATAAATTATTATTATTATTATTATTATTTCAAGTTTATGCCTTTGAATCTGACTGGGATGATAAGACATATACATACACACATACATACATGACATTATATGATCAGTTGTATCAATCAAGTTTCAAGCAGAGAAGCAGAGCCAATAAAAATATATATTAAGAGATTGATTATTATTTTAAATTTTATTTATTAGTACAAATTTATTAATATTTATTAACAACATGTGTGGACCTTGAGGGCATTATGCTAGATAATATAAGTCAGCCAGAGAAAGACAAATACCACATGATCTCATTTATATGTGGAATCTAAAACACAACAACAACAACAAATCCAGCTCATAGATACAGAGAACATATCGGTGGTTGCCAGAGGAGGGGGTGTAGGGTGGGCAAAATGGGTGAAGGGGGTCAAAAGGACCAAACTTCCAGTTATAAAACAAATAAGTCTTGGGGACACAATGTACAAGATGGTGACCATAGTTCATACCACTGTATTGTATATTTGAAAGTTGCTAAGAGAGAAGATCTTAAATGTTCTCATAAGAAAAAAATTCTCTAACTATGTATGGTGATGGATGTTAACTAGACTTCTTGTGGTGATTATTACACTGTATATACAAATATTGAATCATTATGTTCTATACCCGAAAGTAATATAATGTTATATGTCAATTATATCTCAATTTTTTTTTAAGTGAGAGATTTCTTGCAAGAAATTGGCTTACCCAATTGTGGCAAGTCCGAAATGACAGGCTAGAACTCCTGGGCATAGGCTAAAGCTGCTATGCACAAACAGAATGTCTTCTTCGTCAGGGAAGCCTCAGCAATGCTCTTAAGGCCCTTCAACTAATTGAATCAGGCCCACCCAGATTATCTGGGATAATCTCTCTTAAAGTCAGTTGATTATGGACACATCTCTAAAATACAGCAACACCTAGATTATGGTTTGCTTCATTAGCTGGGAACTGCAGTTTAGCCAAGCCAACACATCTGAAGATTATCACATCCAGTTAAAATGATTTAGTTTGTGCTTCAAATAGTTGTATTACAAAAATTTAAGGAAAGAAGGTTGCAGTGAATAGATAAATCACTATGGGTAGCATAGTAGAGAAAGTCTTCGTAGAGGAGGTAGATCTTCTGTAGGGCCTTACAGAATAGGAAGAATTTGGAAAGACACTGAGGAGCACCTTTCTCGTTCTCATCACAGCCAAGCTGCCTTAGCACTTTTATCCCTAAGAGCAAGATGCTGATTAACATTAGATCTGAGAATTCCCAGAACCATGCATCAGTAGCCAGTGAACCACAGCCTTGGTCACTGGGCCTTTTGGCTACCTGCAAATTAATATCTTTTCCTCTTTTTTCTTTTTACAGTAAATTTTAAAAATAAACTTAAAATGTTGAACAAATCAAATATGTATTTCATATGCATTATGTACTGTGTGTTAATTAGTCTAATTTAGTAATCAAGTACATTTCTTATAATTTCAACATGGAAAGTCACTACAGAATATTAGTATTACTGCCCTGAGATGTTTTTCTCTAACCAATGGATCATTTTTGTTAAAAGATGTTATAAAGTTAATGGGATTCTTAACTTCTAGCCAAAACTGAGATTAATTTTGCACCTTGTACATTGACTTGCAATTTCAATTCAAGTTTCTTGTTTTCAGTTTTTAATAAAAGTATGAAACCTTCCATTGTTATATCCATTATTTAGAGCTGGATTCTAGTGAAATGCATAATAGGCTTTTAAAACTCCAAGAGGGGAAATGGAATGGGGGTGGTGTTCCTGGGAAGCCAAGGTTAACTTGTGGAAGCGTAAGGAATAAGAACTGTGTTCTGCTCATCTTTGTTTAAAGGCAGCTCTCTCTGAAACTAAGGGCAACAGTAACTAAGCCTAATTAGATGTGCTTAGAAGGATCCATTTATTTTTCCATTTGTGCTTTTTTTCTTTCTTCCACCAAGCTAGTTACAATATGTTGTATAATTCACTGTACATTTTCTCTGATCATAGCAATCACTAATTGATTCATTATTTCAGCAAAGTTCTATTTTGTGCCTAACCATAAAGAAATTTTGTACAGTTTGACTCTGTGGTTTGCTGGGTTCTTTAAAAAAGAAAAAAAAGAATGGTGGGGGAGGGAGAGAAATTTTCCTTCTGTACGTTTTTCAGGATAACTTTGTTTAATATTGAAATTTCTGTCATGTTTCTCCATGATCGAGAGTGTTTGTTCTGAGGTTCTACCTGGGTAATAGAAGAATCACTCTCTGTGATATTCTGGTGAACCTTTGTGACTATTATATGAGCACATGCTTTAAAATGGAAGCATTAAAAGATGAGAGAGACTCTAGATTTTATTACAGTCTCTTAAGATTTAATTCCTAGAGATAATGATTTGTTGCTTAAAACAACTAGCTTAACATATACTAAATTTGGGGAGTTCCCTGGTGGTGCAGTGGTTAAGAATCCGTCTGCCAATGCAGGGGACATGGGTTCGATCCCTAGTCTGGGAAGATCCCACATGCCGCAGAGCAACTAAGCCTGTGTGCCACAACTACTGAGCCTGCAAGCCACAACTACGGAGCCCAGGTGCCACAACTACTGAAGCCTGCGCACCTAGAGCCCGTGCTCTGCAACAAGAGAAGCCACTGCAATGAGAAGCCGGCCCACCGCAACGAAGAGTAGCCCCTGCTCACCGCAACTAGAGAAAGCCCGCACACAGCAAGGAAGACCCAATGCAGCCAAAAATAAAAATAAATAAATAAAATAAAATTTATTTTAAAAAATATATACTAAATTTAAGATATTTAGAACCATGTTTCCAATTAGATAGCAGTACATAACTAATGATTTCACTTAGCTTTTATTTGCTCAGGATCAATTATTACTTGACTCTAGAGGTTCATTTTGTGCTGTTATCCTATATTTTTAAAATACACGGAACCAGTTCACTTGGAACGTACTGCTTTTAAAGTTCAAGCTTAACTTTTTCCTTTTAAAAATATGGTCTTCCTTTATGCCAACTTGAGTTAGGTTACCAATCTCTTCTTTGCAAACTTACAGAAAAATATTTACTGAACAAATTTATTTCAAATCTTAACAGACATAAGCCCTATTCCAAGGATAATCTTACTGGTTAAATTATAGTAGCATTCCTGGTGGCCTTCACGTGCTGGGCTGCACTGTCTCTTGTCACATTCACCATGATGCTGAGGCAGGTGGCATCACTGTTATCATGAACATTGTTCCTGAGAAGCAGTAAAGAGACTAGGGGTTAAAGCCAGCTTAGAAGAAACAAGCCAGCAGTAAAACACCATGTGATTTTAGTTATGTGCTTACTAGCACTGTGCTGGAACCTGGAGTTACAGAGATAAGGCATGTTCCCACCCTGAAGACGCTTACAGACTAGGAGAGGACATGAAAAAATAAACGAGAAGTACATAATTGAGACTGGGAGTAGTGTTGCTAGATTTAGGGGGAAAAAAAACCAAACAGGATACCCAGTTAAATTTGAATTTAAAATAATGAGTGTTTTTTAGTATACGTCCCAAATATTACCAATAAACAACTAATAATTTTTAGTATAAGTCCCATACAATGTATTTTTTTATTGAGCCATCCTGAGAAGGTTCCAGAAGACTTTCTGGAAGAGGTTGTATCTGGACTGAATTTTCAGCAGTGCAGGCAGAAAGAGGCATGTGCAAAGCTACAAAGATGTGAAAGAAAGCTACATTCCAGAAACAGCGTGGCTAGAGCAGAGCGCATGAGGGGCAGTTTATAGAGGTCAGGTTAGCAGAGTCAAATTCAAAAAACCATTCATGTTGTGTTAAGGGTAGTAGAGAATCAATAGAAGTTTTTAAACAGGAAGTGAGTGATCAGATTTATGTTTCAGACGAATTTCACTGGTTGTAGTAGAGGGTAAATTGGATAGGAGACTATCACATGCAGGGAGACCAGTTTTATGGTTGTTGTAATCCAGGCACAAAGCAGTGAGAGCTTAAACCACGGCATTGGCAGAGGGAATAGAGGAAGAAATAGCTTCAAAGGATATTAAGGAAATGATTTGATTGCCAGCACATGGTGACCAGCTGAATGTGGGAGGATGAGGAGGAAGGAGACGGTTTAGACAACTCACTGTTCCCTCCCTTGGATGCCTGAGTGGATGATGGCATCTTTCAATGAGGTAGGGAATAAAGGAGAGCAACCCTTGGGGGAGAGGAAGGCAGGAGATGGTGAGTTCAGTTTGGGGAAGGTTGAGTGTGAAGTACTTTTAAGTTATCCAAATGGAGACAGGAGATGTCCAGGAAGCACTTAGATGTTTAACTCAGGAGAAAGGCCTGTGTAAGGACAGAGGTTTGTTAGAGCCATGGGAATAAATGTTACCCATGATGACATACAGAGAACCCAAAGAAAGTAGGACAAAACCCTGGAAAACAATATTTATAATTATGAGAAAGGAAGAGAATGACTCCACAGAAAGACTCAGAGCAAGTGTCCAGAGAAGTAGGAGAAAAACATGGGGACAGAAGCCATTAGAAAAGTGGTCAACAAGGACGAATGCTGAAGAGAGGTTAAATAATGTAAGAACTGAAATTTGCAATTCAGAGTTCATTGTCAAAAACGTTATAAGCACTGCCAAATGTAAAATAGACAGCTAGTGGGAAGCAGCCGCTTAGCACAGGGAGATCAGCTCGGTGCTTTGTGACCACCTAGAGGGGTGGGATAGGGAGGTGGGGTGGGAGACGCAAGAGGGAGGGGATATGGGGATATATGTATATGTATAGCTGACTCACTTTGTTATACAGCAGAAACTAACACACCATTGTAAAGCAATTATACTCCAAATGTTTAAAAAAAAAGTGTTATAAGTATTTTCAAAGTGTAATACGGTCCAAAGCCAAAATCTGTTGGATTAAGTTTGAATAGCAGGAAATAAGTGTTGACAGTGAGTTTAGACTACTGTTTCTAGAAACTGTGCCGGGAAATCTGTTGGTTTGGGTTTGGTTTGGTTTGGTTTGAATTTTTTTTAATTGTGATAACATCCACATAACACTTACCCTCTTAACCATGTTTGTTTCTCAGTTTGTTATTACTTTTAGTCCCCACTTTATTGAGATATAATCAACAAATAAAAGTGTAAGATATTTAAAGTATGCGGTGATTTGACATACATATACACTGTGAAAGGATCCCTCCCTCTAGTTAATTAACACGTCCATTACCTAACTTCCTTTTTTGGTGTGTGAGAACAATTAAGTTCTACTCTCTTAGCAAATTTCAATTATACAATACAGTGTTATCAGCTATAGTCACCATGATACGTTAGAGCCTTAGACCTTATTCATTTTATAAATGAAAGTTTGTACCCTTTACTATCCTCTCCTTATTTCCCCCACCCTCTCAGCCCCTGGCAACTACTTTCCTACTCTGTTTCTCTGATCTTTTTTTTTTTTTTCAAATGCCACTTATGAGTGATACCGTGCAGTATTTGTCTTTCTCTGGCTTACTTCACTTAGCATAATACCCTCCAGGTTCATTCATCATTGCAAGTGACAGGCTGAATAATATTTCGTTGTGTCTATATACCACATTTTCTTTATCCATTCATCTGTCCACAAACACTTAAGTTGTTTCTATAACCTTGGGTATTGTGAATAATACTGCAATGAACAAGGAAGTACAGCTGTCTCTTTGAAATAATGATTTTGTTTCCTTTGGATATATACCCAGACGTGAGGTTGCTGGATCACATAATAGTACTATTTTTTTATATATATAAATTTATTTATTAGAGACTGCATTGGGTTTTCGTTGCTGCGCATGGGCGTTCTCTAGTTGCTGCAAGCAGGGGCTACTCTTTATTGCGGTGCGCGGGCTTCTCATTGTGGTGGCTTCTCTTGTTGCGGAGCATGGCCTCTAGGCACGCGGGCTTCAGTAGTTGGGGCTTATGGACTCTAGAGCGCAGGCTCAGTAGTCGTGGCACACGGGCTTAGTTGCTCCACGGCATGTGGGATCTTCCCAGACCAGGGATCAAACCCGTGTCCCCTGTATTGGCAGGCGGATTCTTAACCAGTGTGCCACCAGGGAAGTCCCAGTAGTACTATTTTTAATTTCTTGAGGAACAGCAATACTATTTTCCATAGATCATCTTAACCATTTTTAATTGTACAGTTCAGTAGTGTTAGGTATATTCACATTGTTTTGCAGCCAGTCTCCATAACTTTTTCATCTTGCAAAACTGAAACTCTATACCCCTTAAACAACAACTTCCCATTTTCCCTACCCCCAAGCCCCTAGCAACTACCTTCTATTTCTATGAGTCTGACTACTTTAAAGATCTCACATAAGTGGAATCACACAGTATAGTTACACTTGAACAACATGGATTTGAGCTGCATGGGTCAATTTATGGTGGATATTTTTTCACTAAATATGTACTACAGTATTATATGTACCGCAGTTGGTTGAATCTGCGGATGCAGAACCATGGATACAGAGGGCTGAATATAAAGTTATACACAGATTTTCTGCTGGGGAGGGGATTGGTGCCCCTAACCCCCATGTTGTTCAGGGGTCAACTGTGTCTTTTTGTTGACAGGCTTATTTCACTTAGCATAATATCCTGAAGGTTCATCCATATTGTAGCATGTGTCAGAATTTTCTTCCTTTTTAAGGCTGAATAATATTCCATTGTATGTATATAACCACATTTTCTTTATCCATCCATCCATCCATCCACGGATTCTTGGGCTGCCTCCACCTTTTGGCTGGGAAATTGTTTTCAACTGACCTAATCCAGTTTGGTCACGCACACTTCCTTAGATTCTATTTTGAAAGATAATGGTAGCCACAGAAAATGTTTGATATAGGTGAGTATTAACTACTCCCTCACAACCTTTTTACTAGGTTATAATGAAAATGATTTCTACTATACACATAGGCATTTATTCCACACATATTTATTTATAAGCAGTCACAAAACATTTCATATTATCAGTCTGTAAACTCATTAAAGTTCTAACTCTGGCCTTTTAGGTGTTCTGTCAACTTTCATGAAAGATTTCAGAGGCAGCTCCTGTTACCCTTATAATTAGCATCAGGCAACTAGAAATTCTGAACCAGTGATTCTCAAAACGTGGTCTCTTGGACCAGCAGCACAGTACTGTGCACAGATCTGTGCTGAAGCTCCCTCAAGTTGAGAACCTCTGCTGTAAAACGATTAGCTCTGGGTACCTCCCTAAAGATAAAGGTATGGCTTCAACTGGTTCTTATACCCTGTTTGTGAAAGAGTAGGAATGTCTCTTATTTTAGCCAATCCATATCTCTTAATTTCACCAATGATAGTTCATTTCTAACTTAACCATGCTATTTAATTAGCCACAAATTTCACCAGTTAAAATTCTAATTTGCTAATTAACAAAATCTCAGAGATGGATCAGTCCTTATCAAAATATGGATAATATTGTAGAAGCCCTTACAGCAGCTACCTCTGGAGCATGGACTTCCTGACTACCTTATTAGAATGCTAGCCAAGCACCTGTGCATTCCTGATTGGGACATTAGAGGCACCTGGACTATAAACAAGCACACAGGTAGCACACTGTATATGCTGAAAATAAAATACAGACATTATAACAGAAGGGAACAAAAGAGTGGAGAGGTTTCGTGTGTGTATGTGTGAAGAGAGAGAGGAAAAGAGACTGAGTGTGATGAGCACCATTAATGGCTGAGAGAAAGAAGTTAGGAGAGAAGGGAAGAATGAGAGGTTGAAGATACAGTGAGAGTGCAGAGGATGGTGAAGTTGATTTAAAATAGATGATGTAGGGAATGGGTGAGGGTGCTGGCTAGAGACTTGGAGAATTTTAAGGAATTAAGAACCCAACTATTGTGTTTCCTCCTAAATAAGGAGAAATTGATAAGATTGTCTGAAATACATTTTTAGAACGTGGATCTTAGAAAATTATTTAAAACCTGGTACTATACATCTGTTCATTGTTATCGCCCCTTGTGGTACAGTTCCCATAGTTCATGAAAATTATTCCTTCAGCGTAAATGGGTTTTGTAAAATGTAGCTGAAGAGTGCCATCTTCTGGTACTATGAGGTATGTACAAGCAAAGGGGGTTGTGTGGTAGAATCATAGTAAAATAAAGCCTTTGATGTTTTGCGCTGAGTATTGTAAAGTTGAGCATTCTTTATAGTTTCTGTGTCTTTTTAGTTAGAAGATCAGATTACTGACAGTGATTATAGTTTGTGTGTATGGCCGAGCCTAAAAACAAGAAAAAACAAAAACCAAAACAGTATGTGGCCAGCCATCCTTTTCATAAAAGCATGTGGGAAATTTGCTTTTGGTTTGTGATGGAAGCCACAAGTTGAAGAGCCTGTTCTTTGTGACTACCTCTTTGATGCAGGCTTGGCTTGGCGCCTTTGCTCAAAACAAGAATCTGATTCTTGTAGCTGAATACCAGACTTGTCTTCACTGTTTCACACACAGCTTGCTAATAAGATACTGGTTTGTCCCTTTTTTTTTTAATGTTTTAAATATTATGGAAAAGCATTCATTTTATCCTCAATGAGGTTTTAAAATCAAAACCTCTATGTTCTTTATGGTGGTTATTTAATAAACATTCATTAGACACTTAAATATCAACCTCTGTGCTATGTGCTAAAGGGAAGCAGAGATTCAGAGATGACTAAGACCATGTCTGTGCCTTCAAATCATCTTACTTTGTATTAGGGAAGATAATGTGAATGTAAATGATGTTAGATTTGGGAATACAAGAAAAGAAGGGAGGAGAATATTGACTCAGGAAGGAAATAATACAGCCTCAGGATTATTCCCTGGAAGACAAGTGTGGTGGAAAGGGCCATGTTTAAATCTTGACCTTGGGCGGAGTTGCAGATACAATGTGCTTCAGGATGCAGGAGCCAAAGATCAGGACAGTTAAAGTGGATAGCTCTATTAGTCCTATTCCAGGAGTTGTTCATAATAGAATGCCCTATTTCTGGATAAAAACCCAGACTACACTTCATTTATTCATCCATCCAACAAGTGCTTTTTATATAATTTGAGTATATGCAAAATCCCAAGGAAACAAATATGAAAGTCCTGACCCCACTTTGAGTTGCTTGTACAAAGGGAATGAGTGTGATCAGGGCCCCTAAGCAGGAGCACTGGGGACAGGCATCCAACCCCACCCCTATTAAACCTGCTCTGCATGTTGCTCTCCAAGGTAAGTAATCCTGGTTCTTTTACTTCAGTGGTTAAAAGCACAGGCTCTGGAGGCAGACTGTCTGGGTTCGGCCAGCACCACCACTAACCTGCTCTGCAAGTTTCTTAACCTCAGACCTCTCTTGCCTCAGTTTCTTTAACAATAAAATGGAAATAATGATAATACCTCTTTCATAGGGAGGTTGTGAGGATCAAAGAGAAATACATGAAAAGTTCTTAGAACAATGTTGACATATAGAAAACAATATAACAAACACCTGTGTACCTACTATCTTCATAACAGACCTTAACCTTTTGCCATATTTGCTTCATTTTAAAAAAAATTTATTTTATTTATTTATTTTTGGCTGAGTTGGGTCTTCGTTGCTGCGTGCAGGCTTTCTCTAGTTGCCGCGAGCAGGGGCTAGCTTAGTTGCTCTGCGGCATGTGGGATCTTCCCGGACCAGGGCTTGAACCCGTGTCCCCTGCATTGGCAGACGGATTCTTAACCAGTGTGCCACCAGGGAAGCCCCTACTTCATTTTTAAAAAGAAAAAACACGGCAGTGCAGTTAAGCTCTCTTTACCCTCCCTGGTATTCTCCTTCCTCCTCCCCAGCAGTAGACACCATCTTGAATTTGGTGTGAGTTCTTGCCATCATGTTTTCATACTTTCACTAATTGTTTATGGGTACATAAACAATATATAGTATTGCTTTGCATGTTTCTAAACTTTAATAAATGCCACTAAACTGCACATACCAATCTGCAACTTTTTCCACTTGATATTATGTTTTCAACATTTTTCTGTGTTGATATGCATAGGCTGAGTTCTTTCATTTTAATTACTGTATAGTATTACATTGTATGAATATACCACAATTTACTCAGCCATTCTCCTGGTGATGGACATTTATGTTATTAATCATTTTCCACTCTTACAAACAGCACTGCATCCTGGATGGCACCTTGAAGTCCTCCTAGACTATACTTTGACCTGATATTTTTAGAGGGAAAGATTTTTTGTTACTGATCAATTTTTTAAATGTTTATTCGTCTTAGATTTTCTATTCTGGTATCACTTTTTATTATTGTTTTAGACATATTGCTCATTTTAAATGCATTGCCAGAGTTGTTTACATTATTCACTATCACTACCCTTTCTATCCTGATAATCTTTATTTGTGTATCCTCTGTTTCTCAGTGATCAGTCTTGCTAAAGGTTTATCTCTTTTGTTAAAGTTTTCAAAGAACTAGCTTTTGGCATTGCTGATTCTTTTTTTTCCCATTAATTTTTAAAAAAAATAAATTTATTTATTTAATTATTTTTGGCTGCGTTGGTTTTTGTTGCTGCCTGTGAGCTTTCTCCAGTTGTGGTGAGCGGGGGCTACTCTTCATTGCGGTGCACGGGCTTCTCATTGTGGTGGCTTCTCTTGTTGCAAAGCACGGGCTCTAGGCACGCAGGCTTCAGTAGTTGTGGTACACAGGCTTAGCTGTGGCATGTGGGATCTTCCCGAACCAGGGATTGAACCCGTGTCTCCTGCATTGGAGGGCGGATTCTTAACCACTGTGCCACCAGGGAAGTCCCTCCCATTAATTTCTGCTGTTTCCTCTCTTCCTCCTCCTCCCCTCTCCCCCTCCTCCTCCTCCTTCTTCTTCTGGGGTTGGTTTATTCTCTTATTGTTATTATTGTGATTTTTTAAAACATCTTTTGTTGATGTTTACTATTTATTTCAGTCTCTTATTTTTTCATCATTGCATTTAAAGCTGTAAATTTTCCTCTAAGAACTGCTTTAGCCGTATCCCACAAGTTTTCATATGTATACCTTTGTTGTTGTTCAGTTCTAAATATTCTGCATTTCCCTTGTGACTTCTCCTTTAACCCAGAAATTATTTAGAGATGTGCTTTTTTGTTTCCAAACATGTCTGTGTCTATTTTTACATTATTTTTTTTGTTGATTTCTTGTTTATTTGTTGTCAGCAAATTGGTCTATGTTATCTAAAATCCTTAGAAACCCTAAACTATACCTGCAGGAGGTTTCACTTCTGAGTGAGGCCCAAGAAGTCCCACCACCTTTGCCTCAGTGAAGAAACATGCCGATGAAATTGCTGGCCATCTGATACGAAACATATGGTTCTGCATTTCCTAAAAATCCCCAGAGGTTGACCTGGGCAAGAAAGTATTGAGCATCTCCCCGTGTAGCCCCTCACAAACTTGAGTCCAGGAACTAGATTGTTCTGCTCCTCCTATAAAGATGAAACCTAATATTCTTGGTTACAACCCAGTGTAAAGGAGAAAGGAGGCATGGTCAAGGGCTCACCCAGGAGCTTCTGCTAGTGATAGTTGGAGGGCAACAGTTCCTAGGTATTGGTATTTAACTCTACACGTGGGCAGGACTCTAGATCTTATCTGGGCTATCCTTATCCTCAGAGCAAACTGTGGCAAGTGTTGGAAGGGGGACCCGGTGGGCAGGTGTGAGGAGTCTGTGCTGGCCTTTCCAAGTATTGAATAATTACCAGAGCCCACTGTGCTTTGACTATTTGCTTGGGATCATGAAAAATTTATGCCCCCAAAGTGAAGGGCTCAAGAAATTATCCTCAGCCGCTATCCCACACAAGAGGAAGCCCAGTCATTGGAAGCCCAGTCATTGCAACCCTCTAATAGGTTGCATTGTCCCAAGAGCCAGAAGTGGGCAAGATTGATCTATGAGCAGCATAATGTCATCAGACTAAGCGAACCAGACAGACAGGGAAAATTCTGGGAAAGAGCAAACAAAAGGTAATTGCAGAAACCAGAAAAGAACAAGAAGATCTAAAGCAGAGAATAGGAGATGAAGATTAGAGGAATTCTCTCAGTTACAGAAACATAGCCATAGCCTTTTCTTTTCACTTTGTATTGGTTAATTCCTTCTTTCTGCTTTCTTTAGATTTTTTTTCTAATTTCTTGATTTTTTAATTCGTCTTGTTCTGTGTTGTTTATTAATGTAATTAAGACTTTGCATTCTTCTCTAGTTTTTTAATTTTATCATTAGTTTTAGCTTTAGTTTCTGATATTAAAAAAAATTTTTAATAAATTATTTATTTTTGGCTGCATTGGGTCTTTGTTGCTAAGAGCGGGCTTTCTCTACTTGCGGTGAGTGGGACCTACTCTTTGTTGCAGTGTGCGGGCTTCTCATTGCAGTGGCTTCTCTTGTTGCAGAGTACGGGCTCTAGGCGCATGGGCTTCACTAGTTCTGGCACGTGGACTCAGTAGTTGTGGTGCACGGGCTTAGCTGCTCCGTAGCATGTGGGATCTTCCTGGACCAGGGATCGAACCCATGTCCCCTGCTTTGGCAGGTGGATTCTTAACCACTGTGCCACCAGGGAAGTCCCTAAATTTTTTTTATTATTATTTTTTATTTCCCAGTTGCTTAACATTTCAATTTAGGCTCTCTCTTTGACTCAAGAATTAAAAGAACGTTTAAAATTTTCCAGATAGATTTTTTGTTAATTTCAAATTTTATCATATTGTGATTGGAGCATACTGCTTCTGCCATGTCTACCTAGTAGAATGTATGGAGGTTTTGGTGTAATTTTGTAAATGTTCCACGGGCTTTTGAAAAGGTCTGTTTGTTCTCAGGGCAATTAGATCTACCTTATTAGATTATTGAGTTCTTCTGTATCTTTTTTTGTAAACTTTTTTATCTGTCATAGACTAAGAAAAGAAAATTAGGGTCTCCTACTTCTAATGCCTTTCTGTTTATTTTCTTTTTCTATTTCTTATAGATTTCACTGAATCAATTTTGATGTTACTTTATTTACTTTATAGAAATTCATGACTGTAGTATTATAATATCTTCATTGTGGATTATATGTTTTAGCATTATAAAGAGCTTTTCTTTTTTGCGTTTTTAATGCTCTCCCCCCACCTCCCAAAATTCAACCTCATCTGGTATAAGATTGTGGCTTAACTTTTCTCTTTGCATTTGCTGGTATACCTGTACCATCTTTTATTTTCAACTTTTTTGACATTGTTTTCTAAAGATATTTTTCTTATAATAGGTAAGCTTATCCCATTGACATTTATAGATATGTCTTAGTTCTGTATCACATTTTATAACCTACTTTGTTTTTAAGGATTTATTTGGTTTGTATCTTTCTCTAGAGGGTGTATATTTCTATGTTTTACACATGTTCCTTTTGATAATTTAGGAAGGTTTGTATTCAGATTTTAGCTCTTCCGGTGGTTAGCCTTATACTATAACTTTTAAAAGTATACTTTATCCTTTATTGCTTTAGACCATGTCTGTTTATTCCCCACTGCAAGCAATGACAAAATTATTATACTTCCATCCATCCCATCTCCTTTACTCCACCTAATTTTAATTAATATATTATTATTATTAGTTCTTCAACTAGTCATCTCTATACTTTTGAATATACTTCTGTCTCTGTTATTTGATTTATAAGATATAAATATTATCTTTTTTACACATTTATTTATTTATTTTTGGCTGCGTTGGGGTCTTCGTTGCTGCGCGCGGGCTTTCTCTAGTTGCGGCGAGTGGGGGCTACTCTTCGTTGCGGTGTGTGGGCTTCTCATTGCGGTGGCTTCTCTTGTGGAGCATGGGCTCTAGGTACGCAGGTTTCACTAGTTTTGACTCCTGGGCTTCAGTAGCTGTGGCTCGTGGGCTCTAGAGCGCAGGCTCAGTAGTTGTGGCGCATGAGCTTAGTTGCTCTGCAGCATGTGGGATCTTCCCAGACCAGGGTTCAAACCCGTGTTCCATGCATTGGCAGGCGGATTCTTAACCACTGCACCACCAGGGAAGCCCAATATTATCTTTTGACCTTGGATATTAAAGATAAGGAAATCAGGGACTTCCCTGGTGGTCCAGTGGTAAATAATCCACCTTCCAGTGCAGTGGATGCAGGTTCGATCCCTGGCCGAGGAACTAAGATCCCACATGCCGCGGACAACTAAGCCCGCATGCCACAACTACTGAGCTCGTGTGCCTCAACGAGAGAGACAGCGTGCCACAGACTACCGAGCCCATGTGCTCTGGAACCCGCGTGCCACAACTAGAGAGAAGCCGGACACCGCAACTAGAGAGAAACCCGAACAGACCACGTGCCGTGACGAAAAGATCCTGCATGCCTCAACAAAGATTCCATGTGCCTCAACTAAGACCCGACTCGGCCAAAAAAAAGGGGGCGGGGGAATAAATAACTAAAATAAACATTTAAAAAATAATAAAGATAAGGAAATCAACATCCTTTTGCCATCTCTCATCTTCCATCTCTCCTTCTTGGTTCTTGTTAATTTTATTACTTTTACTGGTATAATTTATAATATTAACATTCTGAACAATATACAGTAGTGATTAAGAGAAGGAGCTCTGTAACCAGACTGCCTAGGTTGGAATCTTGGCTTTATCATTTTGTAGCTTGAGCAAGTTACTTAATAGCTATTTCTGTTTCCTTATTTTTACAATGGCTATAACAATAGGTTCTATTTCACAGGGCTGTTGTCATAATAAAAGTACAGCACTGGAACAGTGCCTGACACATGGTAAGTATCTAGTAACTACCATATACTATATTAACAATTATTATAAAATAGATTTCCAGGGCTTCTCTGGTGGCGCAGTGGTTGAGAGTCCGCCTGCCAATGCAGGGGACACGGGTTCGTGCCCCGGTCCGGGAGGATCCCACGTGCCGCGGAGCG
>NC_041217.1:102318316-102344852 GCF_002837175.3 Physeter macrocephalus
AGCGGCTGGGCCCGTGAGCCATGGCCGCTGAGCCTGCGCGTCCGGAGCCTGTGCTCCGCAACGGGAGAGGCCACAACAGTGAGAGGCCCGCGTACCACAAAAAAAAAAAAAAAAAAAAAAAAAAAAAAAAATAGATTTCCACAGCTGTTTTCATCCCAGTCCTATATTTCAACTGGCTTACATGTTCAATTTCTCTGTTCATCTCTTGGTTACCTAAAATTCATTCTCTAATAGTTCTTCAAGAGTTGCTAATGGGAATTCTATCTTCTGATCCTTACATGTTCAAAAACATTTAACACCTTTTACTTGAAAGAAAGTTTGGCTATGGAGAATAAGAAGAGCTATTTTGAGCACTTATTGAAATCACAGGTGATCTATCCTCATTAAACCATTATAGCTCATAATAATGCTATAAATCAAGTAGTAGGTGCATCCCCTTTTACAAATGAGAAAATTAGGACACAGGCAGGTCACATTTCCTTTCTCAGACTTTGCTGGCATTGCACCACTGTTATCTACCTTTGAATGTGGCTATGGAGAAATCTGAGGCCAATCTGATTTATTTCCCCTTAAAAGTGTCTTGATCTTTTTGCCTGGATGCTCAAAGAATTATTTATTTTTGAAGTCCAGTAAAATTCAATGGTATATGTCACAGGGGTCATTCTGTGTCAGTTTCCTTGGGACAGTGTGTGTCCTTTCAATCTGTAGATTAAAGACTTCTCTCACTTACATGAAATTCTCTTGAATTCTACTTTGATTATTTTTTCTTTTCTACGTGTTCTATTCTCCCTCCTATGGACATGCTGGATATCCTTTGTCTTCTATATCTATAATTTTATCTCAAATTCTTTTTAGTTCTTTTTAAATTTCCATTTCATTTTGCTCACTTTTTCAACCTAGCCCTCATAAGTCTTACCATGTTGTTATTTTTGTCTGCCCCCACCGTTTTTCCCCATTCATAATGTGACTTTAATTTCTTCGATTTTTTTCTTTTTCTTAATTTTTGAGTTGTGCTTGCTTATTTTACATTTACTTCTTTTGTCTCTCATTATGTCTTCCGCTTTGAGACCATATTTTAAACTGTTTCATTAAGTCCTTTGAATTCATAACAGTATGTTTGGTGTGCTTCATGGCAGTATTTTTCTGGAAAATTTCTTTATTTGACATGTCCTTTTCCTATTCCCTTCCTCCTTTTCCTTGTACATTTGCTGTATAGATCTCCTGCTTGTTTTCTTTTGAGTATTACTCATTACTGAATGAAAGGAGTTCTTCAACCACTATTTGCAAGAAGCAACTGGGACAGTGAAATGAGCAAGTGGTGAAACTTCTGTGGCCCAGAGTTTGTGTGTCGGGGGTGGTGGGTGAAAGAGAAAAAAAGATGAGATGGAGACACTCACACAGATTGGTTTAGCCTGTCTATCTCCCCAGGAACTACAGAGATGCTCATAATATAGTCTCTCCCAACCCTTATTTTATTTACAGACGACTGCCTCTGACATAGATAACATTTTTAAGGATTTTATCAATCAGCACTGCCTTGCCCCGCTACTTTACAATGCCAAATAGAGTCCTTGGAAGTTCCCACAGCTTGTGCCCCTTAAACTTTCATTGCAAACCAGAGTGATGGTTCTGTTCCTCTGGTGTACCACCAATTCAGTGCTCCGCCAACTTTGTCTGAGAAGTGAGGTCACAGCAGGTATTTAATCTCAGCATCCTTCTGTACTCTGGTGTAATTTTCACTGTATTTTGCAGGCCATCCTCATTTATTGTGCCTTAGGGTTACACGGGTACCTTATTTTGTCAAAGCGTTTGGTTTCTTTTTTTTTTTCGGCTGTGCCACACGGCTTGTAGGATCGTAGTTCCTTGACCAGGGATTGAACCCGGTCCCTCGGCAGTGAGAGCTAAGAGTCCTAACTGCTGGACTGCCAGGGAATTCCCATCTTTTTCTTTTTTTCTTGTTTTGGGGCAATATCAAAGATGACAAGATGACAGAGGTGACTTAATTTTGTTATTTTAAAATATTTTGGTATTTTAAACTTTATTTTTTATTTTAAAATTGACCATTTAAAAAAATTGAGTGCCCACCTTCTCACAGAGAGTAGGTACCATACCACCTCAGGCCACGCTAAGTGGGAAATATGGTTTCAAAATTCTATGCACACCCTAGTCACAACAAGATCTCTCATCATTATATAGCTAGTAAGGAGCAGAGCTTGTATTCAAATCCAAGTCTGTCCCGATCCAAAGCCTGAATTCTTTTCATCATAGGACTTTCTCTTAAAGAATATAGATATCTCTTTATGGTGTCTTTGATATGTTTCTTCTTTTTTAAATTTTAATTTTCTTGGTGTATAGTTGATTTACAATGTGTTAGTTTCAAGTGTACAGCAAAGTGATTCAGTTATACATATACATATATTCATTCTTTTTTAGATTCTTTTCTCTTAAAGCTTATCACAGAATATTGAGTAGAGTTCCCTGTGCTATATACAGTATGTCCTTGTTGGTTATCTATCTTATATATAGTAGTGTGTGTGTGTTCATCCCAAGCTCCTGATTTATCCCTGCCCCCTCTGTCCCCTTTGGTAACCATAAGTTTGTTTCTGATATCTGTAAGACTGTTTCTGTTTTATAAATAAGTTCATTTGTATCTTTTTTTTGGATTCCACATGTAAGTGATATCATATGATATTTGTCTTTCTCTTTCTGACTTACTTCACTTAGTATGATAATCTCTAGGTCCATCCATGTTGCTGCAAAATGGCATTCTTTCATTATTTTTTATGGCTGAGTAATATTCTGTTATATATATGCCACATCTTCTTTATTCATTCCTCTGTCAATGGACATTTAGGTTGCTTCCATGTCTTGGATATTGTAAATAGTGCTGCAGTGAACACTGGGATGCATGTATCTTTTCAGATTATGGTTTTCTCTGGATATGTGTCCGTGAGTGGGATTGCTGGATCGTATGGTAATTCTATTTTTAGTTTTTTAAGGAACCTCCGTACTGTTCTCCATAGTGGCTGTATCAATTTACATTCCCACCAACAGTGCAAGAGGGTTCCCTTTTCTCCACACCCTCTTCAGCAGTTATTGTTTGTAGATTTTTTGATGTTGGCCATTCTGACTGGTGTGAGGTGACATTTCATTGTAGTTTTGATTTGCATTTCTCTAATGATTAGTGATGTTGAGCATTCTTTCATGTGTTTGTTGGCAATCTGTATATCTTCTTTGGAGAAATGTCTATTTAGATCTTCTGCCCATTTTTTGATTGGGTTGTTGTTTTTTTTGACATAGAGCTGCATGAGCTGTTTGTATATTTTGGAGATTAATCCTTTGTCAATTGCTTAGTTTGAAAATATTTTAATATGTTTCTTCTTATGAACATTTTTCTATTAACTACTTTTCTATTTCCTGGTTTTTAGTGTGACAAGTACAAGACTGGAGTTATTGATGGGCCCGCATGTAACAGCCTTTGTGTTACAGAAACTCTTTACTTTGGAAAATGCTTATCGACCAAGCCCAACAATCAGGTATGGACATTATGAATAAACAGTCCAGATTTATGGTGCTCTCTGATTTTACCTTAAACTAAATTAAAGCATTGTTAAGAGCATTCTTGAACTAGAACTTTAGGACATTTTAAATACTTCAATTGTGTATGCGTTGGTTCACTCATCCAACAGATGTTTATAAATCCCCTATTCCCAGCATGTTCCAGACACTGTTTTAGTTATTAGGAAAATAGTGGTGATTAAGATAGATAAGATTACTTCCCTTTGAGTCTCACATTATTCCAGAGGGATGGGGAACATAAACAGTTGATAGATAAATAAATAAGGAAATTACAGAACGTGGTGTGTTTTATATAGGTTGTACACAGGGTGGGTTGATGAAAAATGCAGGGGACGGTGAGTGTAGAAATATGCTTTAGAAGAGGTGAACAAGGAGGACCTTTCTAAGATAAAATTTGAGCTCATACCTGAATGGAGAATTAAACTAGAGGCATGGGCAGAGGACAGGATGAGCTAAATCACAAAAAAAGAACTATAAATAGCTGATAAGCATAATGAAAAAAATGTTCTACCTCACCTATCATCAAAGAAATATAAATTAAAACAATAGGACACCATTGTGCTAGAAGAAAATACAACAAAACATCAACACCGGGACTTCCCTGGTGGCGCAGTGGTTAAGAATCCACCTGCCAATGCAGGGGACACAGGTTCGGCCCCTGGTCCAGGAAGATCCCACATGCCGCGGAGCAACTAAGCCTGTGCGCCACAACTACTGAGCCTGCACTCTAGAGCCCATGAGCCACAACTACTGAGTCTGTGTGCTACAACTACTAAAGCCCGCATGCCTAGAGCCCATGCTCCGCAACAAGAGAAGCCACCACAATGAGAAGCTCGCGCACCGCAATGAAGGGTAGCCCCCACTTGCCGTAACTAAAGAAAGCCCGTGTGCAGCAATGAAGACCCAACACAGCCAAAATAAATAAATAAATTTATTTTTAAAAAAAGTTAAAATCCATTGGAAAGATATAACTTGATAACTTCCATCACTAGTTATTAATAGATTCTAGAACAGATCTCTAAGCAATTCCTTAAGTAGCACAATGTCCTAAGTTAAAAGCAAGTGCAATCAACTTTCTAACACTTTCTTTTTAAATCTTTTTAAAAACACTTCCTAGGGACTTCTCTAGTGGCACAGTGGTTAAGAATCCGCCTGCCAATGCAGGGGACACGGGTTCGAGCCCTGGTCTGGGAAGATCCCACATGCCGCAGAGCAACTAAGCCCATGTGCCACAACTACTGAGCCTGCACTCTAGAGCCCGCGAGCCACAACTACTGAGCCCACGTGCCACAAATAGTGAAGCCTGCGTGCCTAGAGCCCATGCTCTGTCACAAGAGAAGCCACCGCAATCAGAAGCCCGCGCACCACAATGAAGAGTAGCCCCTGCTCGCGGCAACTAGAGAAAGCCCGCGCGCAGCAATGAAGACCCAACACAGCCAAAAATAAATAAAATAAATTTTTTTTTAAATGAAGCAAATATGGCAAAAGGTTAAGGTCTGTTATGAAGATAGTAGGTACACAGGTGTTTGTTATATTGTTTTCTGTATGTCAACATTGTTCTAAGAACTTTTCATTTATTTCTCTTTGATCCTCACAACCTCCCTATGAAGAGGTATTATCATTATTTCCATTTTATTGTTAAAGAAACTGAGGCAAGAGAGGTCACGAGGTTAAGAAACTTGCAGAGCAAGTTTGCACCGCAACGAAGAGTTGCCCCCACTTGCTGCAACTATAGAAAACCTGCACACAGCAACAAAGACCCAACGCAGCCAAAAATAAATAAATAAATTTATAAAGAAAAAAAATCAACACTGGTTATCCTTGGGCAGTGGAATATTGCATGCTTTTTATGTTCATATTTTTTCTTTGAATTATTTCTAAATTTCCAATATACTCATTCATCTTATAGAAATTTAAAATAGATTTTAAGTCTACACTACTAGCCATGTTTAAGAGGATTTCTGAAATAAAGTCCAATATTTGAGTATCTACTATGTGCTAAGTACTGCTTAAGGCATTGGGAGAGACCATGGGGAATAAGACAGACAAAGCCTCTGGCCTCATATGCCTTATGTTTCATGTGAAAGAGGACAGATGATAAAAGAGTCAATAAAGAAATAAGATCATTTCCGGGACTTCCCTCGTGGTGCAGTGGTTAGGAATCTGCCTGCCAATGCAGGGAACACGGGTTTGATCCCTGGTCCGGGAAGATCCCACATGCCGCGGAGCAACTAAGCCCGTGCACCACAGCTACTGAGCCTGCGCGCTAGAGCCCACGAGCCACAACTACTGAAGCCCGCGTGCCACAACTACTGATGCCCGCGTGCCACAACTACTGAAGCCCACACGCCTAGAGCCCATGTTCTGCAACAAGAGAAGCCACTGCAATGAGAAGCCCGTGCACCGCAACGAAGAGTAGCCCCTGCTCGCTGCAACTAGAGAAAGCCCGCGCACAGCAACAAAGACCCAACGCAGCCAATAGGTAAATAGGGTTGTTATAGGGAGTAAAATAAGGTTGTTGTAGGGAGTAAGATAAATTAGTAGACTGTAGCACAGAGTAAAGCACCATATAATGTTAGTTTGATAAATAGCTAGATAGTTAATAGTGACTAATTCTGGGAATTAGAGAAATGGGTGTAGAACTTTTCCTTTCATCTTTCTGTGTAATTTGACTTTTAAAAAATTATATTTACAGCTATAAACACATTAGAAATAAGAAAGATCTCAAATAAACAATCAAACTTTACAACATAAAGAATTATAAAATGAAGAGCAAACCAAACCCAAACCTAGCAGAAGGAAGGAAATAATATGGATTACAGCAGAGATAAAGGAAATAGAGAATAGAAAAACAATAATAAAGAAATAATAATAAAGAAAATCAATGAAACCAAAAGTTGGTTCTTTGAAAAGGTCAACAAAATTTGACAAACCTTTAGCTAGATGGACTGAGAAACAGAGAAGACTCAAATAACTAAAATCAGAAATGAAGCGGGGACATTACTGTCAGTTCTACATAAATAAAAAGGATTATATGAGAGTACAGTGAACAATTGTACACCAACAAATTGGATAATCTAGATGAAATGGGCAAATTCCTAGAAACACACCAAGAAATAGAACCTACTAAGAAATAGAAAATCTGCATAGACCTATAACTAGTAAGGAGACTGAATTGGTAATCAGGCCTCCCAACAAGAAAAGCCCTGGACGTGTGTCCTTCTTTTTTTTTTTTTTGGCTGCGCCATGAGGCATGTAGGATTCTAGTTCCCCGAACAGGGATCAAATCCATGCCCCGTGCAGTGGAAGCTCGGAGTCCCAACCACTAGCCACTGGACCACCAGGGAAGTCCCACATTAATCCTTATTAACTTTTGCTGGTTCAACATATGAAAATTGAGCAGTGTAATACACCAAATAACCAGAATGAAGGAGAAAAAAAGGATCATCACAATTGATGCAGAAAAGGCATTTGACAAAATTCATTATTAAAATACACAGCAGGGCTTCCCTGGTGGCGCAGTGGTTGAGAGTCCGCCTGCCGATGCAGGGGACACGGGTTCGTGCCCCGGTCCGGGAAGATCCCACATGCCGCGGAGCGGCTGGGCCCGTGAGCCATGGCCGCTGAGCCTGTGCGTCCGGAGCCTGCGCTCCGCAACGGGAGAGGCCACAACAGTGAGAGGCCTGCATACCGAAAAACAAAAAACAAAAACAAACAAACAAACAAAAAATACACAGCAAACTAGGAATAGAAGGCAACTACCTCAACATACTAAAAACCCGTATGTGAAAAACCCACAGCTAACATCATACTCAATAGTGAAAGACTGAAAGCTTGTCATCTAAGAACAAGACAAGGATGCCTACTTTCACCACTTCTATTCAACATAGTACTGGAAGCTCTGGCCAGATCAATTAAACAAAGAAATAAAAGGCATCCAAATGGGAAAGGAAAAAGTAAAATTATCTCTGTTGACAGAGGATATGATCTTATTTGTAGAAAAACCTAAAGATTCCACCAAAAAATCATTAGAACTAATAAATGAATTCAAAGTCCACACACAAAAATCAGTTGCATTTCTATACACTAACAATGAACAATCCAGAAAAGAAATTAAGAAAACAATTGCATTTATAATTGCATCAAAAAGAATACTTAGGAATTAACTTAACCAAGGAGGTGAAAGACTTGTACAATGAAAACTTCAAAACATTGCTGAAAGAAATTAAAGACATAAACAAATGTAACCACATCCCATGTTCATAGATTGGAAGACAATATTTTTAAGATGTTAATATTACCCAGCGTGATCAAGATTCAGTGCAGTCCTAAGCAAAATCCCAAAGACAATTTTTTGCAGAAACAGAAAACGTCCTAAAATTCATATGGAATCTCAAGGGACCCTAAATAGCCAAAACAATCCTGAAAAAAATACCAGAAAGCTGGAGGACTCACTTCCTGATTTCAAATCTTACTATAAAGCTGCAGTAATCAAACAATGTGGTAGTAGAATAAGGACAGATATATAGACTAATGGAATAGAACAGAGAGCCCAGAAATAAGCCCTCACATATATGGTCAAATGATTCTGTTTTTTTTTTTTTTTTTTGGCTGCATTGGGTCTTTGTTGCTGCGCACGGGCTTTTTCTAGTTGCTGCGAGTAGGGTCTACTCTTCGTTGCAGTGCATGAGCTTCTCATTGCAGTGGCTTCTCTTGTTGTGGAGCTCGGGCTGTAGGCATGCGGGCTTCAGTAGTTGCAGCACACGGGCTCAGTAGTTGGGGCTCGTGGGCTTAGTTGCTCCGTGGCATGTGGGATCTTCCCGGACCAGGGATTGAACCCGTGTCCCCTGCATTGGCAGGCAGATTCTTAACCACTGTGCCACCAGGGAAGTCCCTCAAATGATTTTTGACAAGGGTGCTAAGACCATTCAATAGGAAAAGGACTGTCTTTTCAACAAATGGTACTGGGAAAGCTGGATATACACATGCAAAAGAATGAAGGTGGACCCTTACCTAACACCATTCTCAAAATTTAAGTCAAAATGGATCAAAGATCTAATGGTAAGAACTAAAACTATGAAACTTAGGGACTTCCCTGGTGGTACAGTGGTTAAGACTCTGTGCTCCCAATGCAGGGGGCCCGGGTTCTATCCCTGGTCAGGGAACTAGATCCCACATGCATGCTGCAACTAAGGAGCCCTCCTGCTGCAACTAAGACCCGGCACAACCAGATAAATAAATAAATATTTTGAAAAATAAAAAATAAATAAAACTCTTAGATGAAAACATAGGGCAAAAGCTTCGTGACATTGGGTTTGGCAATGATTTCTTGCATATGACTCCAAAGCCACAGGCAACAAAAGAAAAAATAGACAAATTGTACTTCATGAAAATTTTTAAATATTGTGCATCAAAAGACAATATCAGTAGAATAAAAAAGAAGCTCACAGAATGGGAGGAAATATTTGCAAATCATATATCTGATAAAGGATTAATATACAGAATATATAGAGGGCTCCTAAAACTCAACAACAAAAAAACAAACAGCCGGATTCATTCTCGAAAAAAGATATACAAATGTGCAATAAGTGCATGAAAAGATGCTCAGCATCACTAGTTATTAGGGAAATGCAAATCAAAACCACAATTAGGGAATTTTTTGGCAGTACAGTGGTTAGGACTTGGCGCTTTCACTGCTGACGCCCGGGTTCGATCCATGGTCGGGGAACGAACTAAGAAAAAAAAAGCACACAATGAGATACCACCTCACACCCATCAGGATGGCTACTGTCAAAAAAACCAGAAAAGAAGGATTGCTACGTGTCCTTGGAATCATTTTCTGATTGTATAGAGAGTGTGAAATATTGACAAGTGGTAAAACAACTCAGGACAAGCATTGCTCAGTAAAATAAAACTCTGTGAGTTTATTCTGGAAAAAAAAAAACAGAAAATAACAAGTGTTGGCAGTAAGGCAGAAAAACTGGAACCCACTGTTGGTGGGAATGTAAAATGGTGTAGCCGCTGAGAAAAACAGGTTGGCAGCTCCTCAAAAACTTAAAAGTAGCATGACCCTATGATTCAGAAATTCCACTTCTGGGTATTTATGTAAAAGAATTGAAATCAGGATCTCGAAGAGATATTTGTACATCCATGTTCATAATATTCACAATAGCTAAAACATGGAAGCAACCCAAGTGTCAATCAGTGGATGAAAGGAAATGCAAAATGTGGGATATTCCTAGAATGTAATAGTATTCAGCTTTAAAAAGGAAGGAAATTGTGACACATGCTACAATGTGGATAAACCTTGAGGACATTATGAAATAAGCCAGTCACAAAAGGACAAATTCGGTATGATTCCACTTATATGAGATACTTAGAGTGAGTAGTCAAAATAATAAAGACAGAAAGTAGACTGGTGATGGGCTGGGGGCTGGGGGAAGAAGGGGAACAGGGAGTTACTGTGTAATGGGTAGAGAGTTTCAATTTTACAAAATGAAAAGAGTTCTGGAGACATGGTGGTGATGGTAGCACAACCTCCTGAATCTAATACCACTGAACGGTATGTTAAAAATAGTTAAGATGGTAAATTTTCTATTTTTGATATTTTACAATTTAAAAAATGGAAGATAATAAAACTGATGACCATGGTCAAAAATATATATATATTTAGGTATGCAATACTTTTATAATTTAAAAAAATGGAAAAAAGCTTTGAAGTATGATTTCAAATTTGCAATTCAGAAAGTCAGCTCAATCTCGATGTTTTGTTGCTTGTGTGTTTTTTAAAGAGGAGGACACTAAAAATATCGTGGTAGATTAGAGTTTTCTACTCTGCCTAAAGCATAACTTGTCATTCTTTTCACAGATGTATTTAGGGATTTGGGATAATCTACCAGGTGTTGTGAAATGTCAAATGGAACAAGCACTTCATCTTGATTTTGGAACTGAATTGGAACCAAGAAAAGAAATAGTGCTATTTGATAAGCCAACGAGGGGAACTACTGTACAGAAATTCAAAGAAATGGTCTACAGTCTCTTTAAAGTAAGTATATGCATTCACATGTTGCTAGTGTGAAGTGGTACTCTTCTGGAAGCTGGCAGGACCTCATGCTAAGCCATAAAAATGTTGGTATTCTTTGACCTATATCAGGGACTCCATCTTGAGGAAATAATTCAAAGAAAAGAAAAAAATGTATGGAGGGTGTTTAACATTACTTACTATCGCTAAAAATGTCCAGATGTGAGTTCATTAAGTAGATGGGCTGCTCTATAGCTTGACATTAAAACTGATACACTTCTTTTAAAAAGGTGAAATAAAATTAGTAGACGGATTGCAAATTATTTTTTTAATTTAAAGAAATACTCAGGGCTTCCCTGGTGGTGCAGAGGTTGAGAGTCCGCCTGCCGAGGCAGGGGACACAGGTTCGTGCCCCGGTCCGGGAAGATCCCACATGCCGCGGGGCGGCTAGGCCCGTGAGCCGTGGCCGCTGAGCCTGCGCGTCCGGAGCCTGTGCTCCGCAACGGGAGAGGCCACAACAGTGAGAGGCCCGCGTACCGCCAAAAAAAGAAAAAAAAGAAAAGAAATACTCAAAGATTAAATAGAAATATGAAAATATTGGGAATTCCCTGGGTCCAGTGGTTAGGACTCCGCACTTTCACTGCCAAGGGTGCGGGTTCGATAACTGGTCGGGGAACTTCCACAAGCCATGTGGCACGGCCAAAAAAACAATGAAAATAATTAGTTTTTGGAAAGAATCTTTTTCTCATTTTTATTGCCCTTATATTTTAATTCAAAATCTTTCTTTTCTTTGAACAGTTTACACTTTTAGACTGTTTTATGCCAGAGTCTCCACAGGGAAATACTTGTAGCATTCATTATTGAAACACCTTGAAGAAAATAATTGTTAATATAATAACAATTACAAAATAGGAGAAAATAATTTGTAGTTGACCCTTTAACTTTGGATATGGGCAAATTACACTGCAATTTTGCAAGTAAGTGTATGAACAAGACAAAGATTAATTAATGGCTTGGTTAACTGTATTTATCAACAAGGTCTAAGGAGGCTATGGGCGTTAAGGTGGCCATTTCTTAACAAATATACTTAGCAAAGTGGGTTTCACCTCAAGTACATAAAACATAGTTCTGACTCACTTAGCAAACATTATAAATATTTGGAGAGGTATTAAGTCTCCTATGGGTATTCAGTAGCAAGATTATTACTCAGCATGGTAATTATCCCTGTAAAGGAAATATGTTACATATGAGATTGTTGTTTTCCATTGCTTCTGTATAATTAGCCAAATTCATATCTTTACAGGCAAAGTTGGGTGACCAAGGCAACCTCTCTGAACTGGTTAATCTCATCTTGACAGTGGCTGATGGAGACAAAGATGGCCAGGTTTCCTTGGGAGAAGCAAAGTCAGCATGGGCACTTCTTCAATTAAATGAATTTCTTCTCATGGTAATACTTCAAGATAAAGAACATACGCCCAAATTAATGGGATTCTGTGGTGATCTCTATGTGATGGAAAGTGTTGAATATACCTCTCTTTATGGAATAAGCCTTCCATGGGTCATTGAACTTTTTATTCCATCTGGGTTCAGAAGAAGCATGGATCAGTTGTTCACACCATCATGGCCTAGAAAGGCTAAAATAGCCATAGGACTTCTAGAATTTGTGGAAGATGTTTTCCATGGCCCCTATGGAAACTTCCTCATGTGCGATACTAGTGCCAAAAACCTAGGATATAATGATAAGTATGATTTGAAAATGGTGGACATGAGAAAAATTGTGCCAGAGACAAACCTGAAAGAACTTATAAAGGATCGTCACTGTGAGTCTGATTTGGACTGTGTCTATGGCACGGATTGTCGAACTAGCTGTGATCAGAGTACAATGAAGTGTACCTCAGAAGTGATACAACCAAACTTGGCAAAAGCCTGTCAGTTACTCAAAGACTACCTATTGCGTGGTGCTCCAGTTGAAATTCGTGAAGAATTAGAAAAGCAGCTGTATTCCTGTATTGCTCTCAAAGTCACAGCAAATCAAATGGAAATGGAACATTCTTTGATACTAAATAATCTAAAAACATTACTGTGGAAGAAAATTTCCTACACAAACGACTCTTAGTTCATTTGGACATTGTGACCATTTTAAGAAACTTAGCACTTCAAAAGAAAAATCTTGAACATTTTTTCTAAATGGCTTGATTCAAACCCTTGCCAGTTATCACAACTCCTTTCCCCTGAACCTAAGGAAGCCATCATCTTAAAATACATGTTGATTGCTGAAGTAATGGCAGGAGGTGTAGGATCAAAAGGTCCAAAAATACTCATTCCTGCCCTTTTAGAAACGCTGGTACATTTCCTAGTACATTCACTGTGTAACTATTTTGACTAATGACTTAAAATAATGCTGTGAAAAGCCTCATTCCATAAACATCAACGGTCAGAGTATTTTGTAGATTTGTTAGCCAAAATATCAGTGCTGGAAATTGTGTTTGCATTGAAGCTGCTGTTTAAAAAAGAAAATTTATAAATTTACTAATGTCTCAGCATGGTAAAGTTTGCACATTAACAGAAATTAAGACTGCAAAGCAGGTAAATTAAAATTACTCCTTTATAAACAGATGTTGGGTTAATATCATGGTTTCTTATAAATACACAACTCATTTAGACATCACATTTTATGTGGCTTCAGAAAGTTTTGAGTGGCTCTTACCCACTGAAAACCCATCAGGAAGCATTCTACTTGTCAATATATAATTGCCAATTTTAGAGGCTGAATATGGATGAGGAGTTCATCATCCTAGATTTAAAGGGTCTGTATCTTAGTATCAGCCAGCCAACTGGTCTTCAAAACTCGTATCTTTAGGCCACAGACCTAACGCAGATACACATATCCTGAATCTGAGCTATGGGAAAGTGGGACATTAAGAGCAGGACTCTGAAATCATAAACTTCCTATTAATAATTTTCCATTTTCAAACAGTATTCCCTATTGGCCAAAGGACTGTTTCTCAAGAGGCATGTAAATATATCCATCTAACACTTTTTCTCATGTAAACTTGATATACAAGGGTTAGTATTTACTCCTCTGTTTTGTGTTTATTCAGATCGGGCCTCTCAACTCCATAAAACAAAACACCTCTTCTTATAATTAAAGAACCAGTATTTTCTGCTCAAAGGTTTCACCTGGATAAATATGTGTTAAAATTATATCACCTTCATTGGGCAGCTATCGCTCAAGAACTAAAGCCATGGAGTAGCATCATTTAAAATTGTAAACTTTGAAGGTACTTTTTCTTCCAACTCATCATGTGGTTACAATAAATGAATGGAAGAAATATTTCTAGGGGAAGGTTTGTCTGTTGCTTGCCAGACTTTTTAAGGACAGCTGCACATCATACAATTCAAGGGATAACTCCTGTCAGGAAGAACAGATGCCCAAGGTATGAACTCTGAGGCAATATGTAAGATTTTCTGGAAAAAGCTACACTTGTTTCTGGAAGGAAAATACTGTCAATTTCAGGTATTTCCCCCAGTTTCATTAACAAGAGCTTAACACAG
This sequence comes from Physeter macrocephalus, assembly GCF_002837175.3. Taxonomy (NCBI): domain Eukaryota; kingdom Metazoa; phylum Chordata; class Mammalia; order Artiodactyla; family Physeteridae; genus Physeter; species Physeter macrocephalus. The sequence goes on from NC_041217.1 coordinate 102,332,472, forward strand.
AAACAGCTACTTGTTCAATAAGTTTATTACTGTCTTTATCTGAAAAATCTTCATAGAAATTGTGGTTTGGTTTATTAACTCTCAGCAGCCCGTTCCTGAGCTCTAAGGAAGCTTGCCTTCTTCTGAGCTACCCGATCTTTCTTCTGGGCAAGTGACATTTTGGGACGGTTCCACCTACAGAACAAGGTAAAAAGAAAGAGAAAGGGACATAAATTTTAAAAACCACAGCTAAAGAGAATAGAGAACATTTAACTTTGAAAAAGACACACTTCGTAATAAAATGGAGGTCAAATAATCCAAATCCAATACCTGTCCTCTTCCTTAGTTAGCCTATTTAAAAATGCAGTAATTGACAGTTACAATGTACTGGGACAGAATGGGCCACCTCGGTAGCATCCAAGGCTAATACATTTCTATCACCACAATTACTTTAGCAAACCTGGTTCCCCTCACCTCTGCAACATCATGCAGAGCTAGTGATCGAGTTTGCACAACTTCAGAGTCTGAGCAAGATGAAACAAGGCAGGAACCCCTCCCAACCTCCTTCTCTTCAAAAAACAGTAAAACACATACCTCTTCTTTTTAACTTCTTTCTTAGGCTTCTTCTCATACACTGGATTCTCTCGTATTGCAGCATGAGCTTTCTTATACATCTCCTCCATCTGAAACAAAGCAAAGCAAACAGTACTTGGTTTCATTTCATATGCCCTAAACAGTAACAAAACACACTATTCTACTGCTTGCTCTATTTTGTCCTTCTAAGCCAGATTCTCAAAAGGAGCTTAAACTAGGTCAATATTGGTATCTTTTTGTAACCCATCTTTTCCTAAGAAAGTCCCAGTTTTTACCATAAGCAACATGAATTGACACTATTCACAAAACATAACTTAATCTTCCTCAAGAAAAATTCGCATGTATTTCTGAATAATTCAGCTATACTTCATGAGTCACTCAAGTTTAAAGCAAACTGTTTTCTGTACAAACACATTTTATGCTCATTTAAAACCATGTGACCTAAATTCTTTCATTCATGTATGGATACATACCAGTATTTAAGATGTTAAGATGAAAAATATATGGACTAACAAGCAACTGCCAAATACATCTCTGTCCTCCCACGTTCCCCATATTTCTATTTTCCACTGATTTCTGATAGGTCTTTTCAAAAGTTATTCCCAGGATCCCATACCAGGAACCTCTTGATCTACTACCACAAATCACCAGTATCTGGCAGCAGTATCAGGCCTCTGTGGAATCAGAAAGAGGCCCGAATTTCCCTAGAAAACCACTATCCAATTAGAAACATTAATGAGAATTTTGTTCTAAAATTCAAGAAAAAACAATGCTGCAACTCTCTGAAGTGTTTCAATACCCACCCCCCAAATGACTATTGATCACATGGAAGATCAAGTCATGAAAAGAAACTATAAAATGTGTGAAATTCAGTAACAATTACAGCCTTCCTAAAGAATGAGTTAAGGTAATCCAGGTCTCTAAAACTACTCATTCCATGTGAGTAAAATGCAATTAATGGGCTTCCCTGGTGGCTCAGTGGTTAAGAATTCGCCTGCCAATGCAGGGGACACGGGTTCGAGCCCTGGTCTGGGAAGATCCCACATGCCGCGGAGCAACTAAGCCTGTGTGCCATAACTACGGAGCTTGTGCTCTAGAGCCCACAAGCCACAACTACTGAAGCCCGCACGCCTAGAGCCCGTGCTCCGCAACGAGAAGCCACCGCAATGAGAAGCATGCACACCACAAGGAAGAGCAGCCCCCACTCACCGCAACTAGAGAAAGCCTGTGTGCAGCTACGAAGACCCAACGCAGCCAAAAATAAATTAACTATTTTTAAAAATGCAATTACTACATGCATTTGTATAAAGCTCATTAGCAAAGGAAAATAATGCAAAAACAGAAAGTGATCTTTCCCTCAATTATAATTCTATTTTAAAAATAATTTTCAGACATAGGTATGCCAAATACAAACTATGCAGCAACAGAAAAGAACCTAATAAAAACAATTACTTGACATATATTAATTTACATATAATTCTGTATTTGTAATAGGTTTATAATAATGTGATTTTTATGTTCTATGCCTTCATTATCGAAACTGGCACTGTCATCATCAATTACCCCAATGTATTAAAAGAGAGCAGAGCTTCCCTGGTGGCGCAGTGGTTGAGAGTCCGCCTGCCGATGCAGGGGACAGGGGTTCATGCCCCGGTCTGGGAGGATCCCGCATGCCGCGGAGCGGCTAGGCCTGCGAGCCATGGCCGCTGAGCCGGCGCGTCCGGAGCCTGTGCTCCGCAATGGGAGAGGCCACAACAGTGAGAGGCCCGCGTACCACAAAAAAAAAAAAAAAAAACAACTTTAGGGGTAATAAACTTTGCAACATTAAAGTGACTTGAAAACACAGGTCCCTTCACTTTTGCAACATCACACAGAACTAGTGATAGAATCTGTACATCTCCCTTTTTGTGTGCATGCCTGAGACACTGAGAAAGTCCAGAACATAGCACTTATCTGCTAAGATGAAGAAAGAACCTTTTTTCCCCATGACCTCAAAATGAGTGAAGTGTAGTAACTAGCACTCGTATTGGAGTAGATTATGAGCACATGAATGAAATTTATAAATACAGAACAGCCAAATGCATAAAAGCCACCAAAGGCTTGATTTGGATGCCTGAAGCCTGCCATCCTTCAGCATCTAAAAGATTCCTAAAAGCATGTTGACAAGTCCAGCTCCTCATAACAGTATCTTGTCTGACTTTTAACCTACCCTAGGTCCAACATCCCATTTTCATTTTAACATGCCCATATTCAACTTTTAACTGTTAACCTGAAATAAAACTGTATTAACATACCCACTCAAAACAGGTAGGAAACCCGGTTCTACAAATTTACCAATACAGGTATTTTTAGTTAAATTTTTACCATGTCTGGAGTAACGTTGTTCTTTATGTACTGAGAGAATTGTTTTTTGTAAGCATCTTCATCTTCTTCAATCAGGTAACGCATATAATCTGCAACGTTCTGCCCCATGATGTGTTTTCGGTGTACCTCAGCATTGAATTCTTTGCTTTCTGAATCATAACCAGGGAACCGTTTGGTACTGAAATAAAGTTTTCCATGTTTTAGTATATATTGGTTGAAATCAGTTCACTAGAAGGAACTCATTTCAGTAGCTGCCATCAGTCCCGTCTTGAAACAATTAATTGCATCATATGCAACCACAGGACCAACTACTGACTGCTCAGTTAGTGGGATATCATCATTCAGCAGCTAATTTTTGAATTCCAGGATAGAAAATCATGCCGCAAGCACCTTTAAATACCATTAAATGAACCAAGGCCACTATAAAGTTAGTTCTCCTTATTTCATAGCAAAGGGTTTCAAAATTACTCTCCCTAAATCCTATAGTTTCTCAGTGGTGCCTCAAGGTACATGGTAATAAGTGATTTGTTCCAGATCACATTTAACAGGTGCCTTGAATGAGAACTGCTAAGACCACCCCCGCCAAAAAACCCCACCCTACATTATAAAAGTAAGTTCCAGTTAGGTTACATTTTATCGCTTACCCCACCAACCACCCCCCGCCAAAAAAGGCAAGCCAGAAAAAGAAAGTTTTTGGTTGTTAAATCACCAACCACTAAAATAGTCCTAAGAAGCTAATAAATCACCTTAAGATGTTATCTACTCAACAATAACAATCATTAACTCTAACCAAGGCAACAACCAAATTGAAACAACCCACTTATTAGCTCCTAAGAACAGCCTACACTCTTATTTCCAGTTCAAAGTTTAAAAATTTATGTCTTCTTCTCAAACTCTTTTTTCCCCCTAGAGTCCATATTTCCCCATAACTCAGTAAACAAATTTTCATTCTGAATTAAAAAAAAAAAAAGGGGGAGTACTGGTGGAATCAAGTTGCTCATTTCTAACCAAAACTTAGCTACACACAAAAGGTAGTGGTTTCAACACTGGCTCTTCCGTTTATTGGCTCTAAAACCTTGGACAAATCATTTTACCCCTGAACCCCAGTCTTCATTTATAAAACATGTTACAGTTCCTTCCCACCCTGCCAGGTTCCCTTTGCACAGTACCCAGCACATGGCAGGTACACAATGATAGCTACTATTACTCTAATTGGTTCAGTTATCTCCACAGCCCAACGAGGCCTTGAATACTATTATTACCTGTGAGGGATAGACAAGCCTCCATCGACAGCTCCCTTCAGGGCCCCAAAAACTTTATTCCCAGTAGTAGTCCTGGCAAGCCCTGCATCCAAGTAACAGGTGAAGGCACCAGGTTGACCATCAATGCTTTCCACATTGTATTCATCTCCAGTCACCTCAACTTGGCCTTCATAAATTTTGTCCATACCAAACCTATTAAGAAGCTATTAACAAAGAAGCCAATCTAAATGCTTGTTAGAATATATTCAAACAACAATATCTCAAAATTCACAACTTTAATGACCTGACAAAAAATTTCCTTCCAAATCACTTTTTCCCTTTATCCCAATCTGCTTTTAAATATTAATTTTTAAATGCCACAAAAAGAAATTTCAGACATCCAATTTTACCAACAAGTATAACTGTTTAACAGTTTCTGAATCTGCTACATTGTCCACACTTGATTTTTGTAGCAATCAATTAGGACATGATACTTAAATTTGATTCTTATATTTACTCAAGGGAAGTAATCTCCACCTTTCCTCAGTCATATTTAGCTATAATTCAACAACCAAATATTAAATATTATCATATGCAGTTTTGTTTAATTTGATTACAATATTATGAGTAGGATCCTGTGCTGAAGAGAACACCTTTTGTGGCTCTACCCTGCCACTATATTATGTTAATATGTGCCACTACTCTGCTAGTTATCTATAGTGCCTTTGCACCAAGATGCTCATATAAAAGACAATGTTCCAACCCAAACATGTTTATAACCAGTGAAGATGTGGGTCCCCAACAATGATGCATGCTTAACAATTCCAACTGCAAAACAAGGTCAGAATACAAAAACAAGGTGAAGATCACATTTTCATTTCCTTTTATAGGAAATGTTGCCACCCAAAGGCAAAGATTGTTAAAACAAAAATGAATCCCCCCACCAATGCCTACCGCCGCACCTCAAAAGCTTAAGGCACTGCTTCTCAAAATTTAGCATGTGGGCTTCCCTGGTGGCACAGTGGTTGAGAGTCCGCCTGCCGATGCAGGGGACATGGGTTCGTGCCCCAGTTTGGGAAGATCCCACATGCCGCGGAGCGGCTGGGCCCATGAGCCATGGCCACTGAGCCTGCGCGTCCGGAGCCTGTGCTCCGCAACGGGAGAGGCCACAACAGTGAGAGGCCCGCGTACCCGCCCCCAAAAAATTTAGCATGCATATAAATCACCTGGACACCCTATCAATATAAATTCTGAAGGTGTGGGGTATAGTCTGCATTTTTAATGTACGCTGATGGTAAGATCTGCACTTCTTTTTTTTTTTTTTTTTTTTGCGGTAAGCGGGCCTCTCACTGTTGTGGCCCCTCCCGTTTTTTTTTTTGCGGTAAGCGGGCCTCTCACTGTTGTGGCCGCTCCTGTTGCGGAGCACAGGCTCCGGACGCGCAGGCTCAGTGGCCATGGCTCACGGGTACAGCCGCTCCGCGACATGTGGGATCTTCCCGGACCTGGGCACGAACCCGCGTCCCCTGCATCGGCAGGCGGACTCTCAACCACTGCACCACCAGGGAAGCCCAGATCTACACTTCTGATTAGATCTGTCCAACAAGATAGTCACCAACTAGCCACAACCGGCTATTCATATTTAAGTTAAAAACTCAGTTATCAGTAGCACTAGACACATTTCAAGTGCTTAATAGCTACATGTGGCTAGCGGCTACCATATCAGCCAGCACAAATTACAGATATCCATCAATGCAAAAAAAATTCTATTGGTCTAGATATACCCAACAAATGGGAGAAAAAAGAAAAAAAAGCCTTCCCCAGATTATAAAGGACATCTCTGTCTTAATGTATTTATATAAAATTATCTTCCCTGGTGATGCCCTTATAAGCCACAGGGCAACAGGAGGCACTCCTCTCTCCCCACGGCTAGCTGAAGGTATCTTATCCATGTGTGAACCATCTATGTTGCAGACAACTCCAGTGAGCTAATTCCAAATAACATCACTTAAAGTAATCTTGTACATACATACCCTGCGTGCCAGCAGCAGGCCAGTACAATATGCTGCAGCATAATTTGTCAGGCCAACCTTCACACCATACTTCGGGAGTTCATGAGCATAAGCTGCACAAACTATCATATCTCCTTCTATACGGGCATAAGCAATCTACAATAAGAGAAAAACCAGGTTAGTAATCTGTTTTCACTGTTTTGTGGATTACTTGTCCTAAGTGCCTTCTTTTTCAAAAGATTTAACAAAAAAACAGACACAGATCTGCATCACTTAAGATCTGTCTTTGTTAAACCCACTCACCTTCAACAACGATTATGGCTTGGTCAACTACAGAAGGTAGGTTTATGAGTTTGTTAGTATGTTTGACTAATTTCACAGTACATAAGTCTCAAATTACCACAGACATCGAATATTAAAATACCTTTGGAATAAGTTATACTGTAGTTCCTTACTTCTGAGAAATACTGAAAAGACCCTGAGCTGGGAAAGCTGGTGAATTAAGGAGGCACTTTGAAAAATCAAAAAGGAATCCCTGATTATTTCAAACACCTTTTAAACTAAGCATATCCAAGTCCAACAATGTTTCAGAAAACCTAATATTTAGTTATCTGAACTTAGGTATGGAGGAAGAGACTGCCTTCACAACCAACAAATTAGTTTGCCCAGAAAATAGATGTGCCTGTCTCCTCCAAATCTCAACTATGAAAAGTTTTCCTAGTTGTAAAAGCCCAGAAAACTACCTTCTAGGAGCAAATTGCCACTTTCTGTAAGTCTTTTACATGGGAGACACCTTCATAAGTATTTACTAAAACCTATTTCGAACAGTAAGCAGGAATAAAAATAATCTTAAGAGTCTAACTTAACATTCACAACTACCTACCTCTTCAAAGTATTGGATAAGTGAACTTAGTCCATGATAAATTCTATTCTCTTACTGGAATTGGAATGGGTAAGAACCTTCTACTGGGTCTCAAATTTACCCTCCCACCCCCACAAAAATAGCAGTGCCATGAACTTCTCTAATCCGCCCCCCCCACCCCCGCGCCAATTAGAAAGAGAATGGGATTAAACCGGGACAGGACTGCCAAACAGCTGATCCTCAGAGTATTTTTTACAGTACCAATTGCCCAGGCTCCAACTTCAGACCTACTAAAAGAACTACTCACTTAATGTTCCTTGGAGTGCCAGGCACTAGACTAGATGGACCTAATGCATACGTTGTGTTTTGCTCCCCAAGTACAACTTTTCTACCACAGTGAGGGCAGAAGGCGGGGTGGAGGTTACCATCCATTACGTGAGTCTAGAATACAACTTACCTGACAAATGATATCTCTGTTAGTTACACGAACTATCATTCTGTATTTGGGTGTGTTGTACTTATTTTTATCTTGAATTACCAATCGTTTCCGAGCATAGTAGTCAGTTTTGCCCTCTGAAAGAAAACAGTAATTTAAAAAAGTCTATTCCACTACAAAGCAGATTCTTTTCATGTCGTGAACATGAAAACCTGACCATACCTCGCCGTCTTCTAAATTTCACTTGGTATCTCTTGAAGTAGGCCTTATTCTTGACAACTTTAACAAACCCCTTTATATTTTTATCTTGTATTACCAATCGTTTCCGAGCATAGTAGTCAGTTTTGCCCTCTGAAAGAAAACAGTAATTTAAAAAAGTCTATTCCACTACAAAGCAGATTCTTTTCATGTCGTGAACATGAAAACCTGACCATACCTCGCCGTCTTCTAAATTTCACTTGGTATCTCTTGAAGTAGGCCTTATTCTTGACAACTTTAACAAACCCCTTTAAGATAAAAGAATGTTATTAAAACTTTGATAAATGTTTCAGCTTCTGATACTTTTGACATTTGTGTTAACTGTGTAACAAAATAACACTTAAACTTCAAAAGTGAATCCAGACAACCATCACTTTCTCAAATCTGAGGTCAAGAATCATTTTTTTCTTCTACTTTCCATCTGTCAAGACTGACAGTTTTATAAAACAAAATAAAAATGAATCAGCAGGAAAAATGGAATAAAAAAAATACAAAATGCAGGCCAATTTATTATATTCACCAGATATAAAACTGTCACATTGATTTTAAATTCTTAAACTTACTCTCAACTTTTGTTCCCTATTGGACCAGCAATAATCCTAGTGCCCAACTTTTGCAAACCACTGTTCAAGACAGCAAACGTCAATCTGTTCTTAACACTGTCCCATTTGGAGAACCTAATATTTCCCTCTTTCCACAAACGTTTTTCAAAAGCCTAAATTACTTGCCACAAAACATAACTGACCAAGGATATATTCAGCAATTACTTCCGATTAAAACAACACTGTCCCCCACCAACTAAAGCAACACCCCACCCGAAGAATCATTAAAAACCAGAGCCAGTGACGATATAGAGAAAGAGGCAGAAGACGCATACCAAGCTAAATAAACTTCTTTTCGAGGCCCAAAGACACCACAGCCTCCAGGTTCTACTGACGGTTGTGGCTTAAAAGCCACCTCTTCGGCCCCAAAACACAGGTTGTCTGAACAACTTGCCAGCCCCGACGCTCTCCCGAAAAACCCACCAAGCAGTCATGGGTGGAGCTGGGTCCGAGGAGCCGCAGCCCGTCTCCACTCAGGCATCCCCCAGCTAGTCTGAGACTGACTCCTCGCAATCTCCTCGTCCCGGCCGCCTGCCGGTGCCCCCTCTGCCGGGCCAGCACTACCCCTGCCGTTTGTCTACCATAATCACCCCATCCCCAATCCTCTGCCCCAACACCCCCTCTTCTTCAACCCCTCCCCCCGCCCGCTTGTGCGCCGTGGCAGCCATTAAGGCCACGCTGAGAGCTGCAGCCGGACCACGGCACAGCCGGCAATCTAACGGCATCCGATCCCTGCGCCGCGCGAAACGGAACCTAGGGGGCCTTTAGAACAAGGAGAGGGAAGCCCCGTGCATCTGCAGCCCCGAGACCGGGATACACACTCACCATCCTGTAGAACAGAAGCTCTAGCCGTCACTGAGCTGCAGAACCAGCACGGCTCCGGGGGGGGAAAAAGGCCGCGGCGCGTGCGCAGGCGCAGTATGTAGCGCCGACGATCACGCCAGCGACGTGTGGAAGAGACACCCGCCGGCCGCCTGGCTTGCAGTACGCCACCCCCTGCTGGTGGGAGGACCGACGCTGGACTACGTCTTCCCGGAACAAATCCTCAAAGTCGCGGGGTCCCAATCTCCTGACTGGTGATCCGACAGGGAAGGGCGGTGAGCAGTAGCAGGGAGGATTGTAAAAGGCTTTCACTTGCCTATGCTAGGAAGTTGTTTCATAACAAACATTATTGCTTTTGTAAGCAAGCAAAAAAAAAAAGTTTAAAAATTAAATAGAATGAATTAGCTCTAGAGCCCCTTTGCCCCCTCCTTGACCAGTCCTCCGGGTCCAGAGCATGCATATTCCCCCTCAGGAAGCCAAGCCTGGGTTAGGGGCCTTCCCACAGCACCTTTGTACCTGTCTCAGCCTACCCTAGATTGTAAACTCCCTGAGGGTGGGCCCTGCTGTCAAGTTCACCTTTGAATCTCCAGCATTTAGCACAGTACTCATATTCAGTAAGTATTCGGTGTTTGTTAAATGGTTAAAACAAACAAACAAACAAAAAACCTACTACTGTCTCCCTCCATAGTCTTCCCTGATCCCTGACTGCCTTATTCCTTTTCCCTCCCTCCATCACTCTCATCCAGTCAACATAACTTTTTTCCAAGTCCTTTTTTTCATTCTTTTAAAACTAATTGCAACTTAAGAATTCCCTATTCTCCACACAGAGACTGAGAAGAACCAATCAACCAACCCACCAAACAAAAAAGCACCTCAAGAAACAGTATTCCCTCACCCAACAGTATTTCAAAGGTGGTCTTTGGGCTACTGCATGGGAATTGTTTGGGTACTAGTTAAAATGCAAATATCTGAATATTCACCACCTCTAGTAAATCAGACTGGCTGGCTTGGGGACTGGGAGTCTACATTTTATATTTGGCCTCAATCAAGCCAAGCCAAAAGGTCTCAGGAACGTAGAAAACAAATTCTATTTTCCCAATAGTGGAATTTACTGACTCCACCAGGAAAAAAAGACAAATTACATACTGGCACAGCAATTTAAAATGTACCCATCCTTAGAATGAATTTTAACTCCGTACCCCCATCCTCCAATGGTTTAAGCCTGCTCTTGGGACATGAGTGTGTATAAGTTTAATCTAGCAGGAAAGAATCAGCATGTAAACTGCTCAGTGTCAGAGCTGGGAGAAGGGTCTGCTGAACAGAATGACCAGGTTAAGTGGTTCCAAAAAACTGCCACTTGAAAAAAATCAGAATCGTGAGGCCAGTTTCCTCTGGTTTCAATTTGTAACTCCTTTTATAACCAGAAAAATTTACATTGAGTCCACTCTGGCCAAGGTCTACAAAGCCCTCAAGGAGAAATGCTAAAACATTCCTCACAGGCAAGTGTGGTTCCATCTTTGTTGAGTGGCTTTTGGAAATGTAAAGAAAGAGGCATACAATTTGTGTTTATAGAAAGTACATAAGACCTTCATTTTGGTAGTCCATCAAGTTATTAGCCTACAAAACATGCCGCGTGTCTTGGTCAGGCCCTGCTTACATTGCAGGTGGAATCATCAAGAGGGAAAGTCTACCTGGAAATAGGTCCAGCCCTAACTTTTGCACGTTGTAGGGCAAGGGTACATATGAAGGCCCACATACCATTAACCTGAATATTTGGAAGTTATGAAGAAAGCTAACACAAAATTAAATGTTTTATTCTTCTTATCTTGCTTCTTCTTACCTTATAAACCTTTATAAGAACAAAATTAAAATATGTGAACCTATTCCCTTTGGTTGCAGCTGGGGGGTTGTGGCTAGCAAGGCTGGCTCAGCCAGTGCAGTTTGTGACACCAGGAACCAGGGGGAACTTGTCCAGCACCCTCGACCAACATAATCTTGTTCAAGTAGTAATACTTAAAAATCACAGTAATGGGACAAGTCAGTTTTGTGTGCCTCCTGATATCATGCACCGAGAACACAGTCTAATTTAATTGTCTGATATATGATGAAACTGCAAACAAACCCAGATTGAGGGATATTCTACAAAGTAACTGTCTGCATTCTTCAAAAGTGACAAAATCGTGATGGATAAGGAAAGACTAAAGAACTATTCCAGATTAAAAGAGACCAAAGTGACATGACAAACTTCATGCAATGTGTGATCCTAGACTTCATCCTGGACAAGAAAGGAAAAAAAGAAAAAGGAAGGTTTTTTATTTCTTTTGTACAAAGGACATTCTCAGAACAATCAGTGAAATTTGAATGGAATCTGTGAATTAGATGGTAGTAATAGATCAATGTTAATTTTATTTTGATAAGCACAGTATGGTTATATATGAGAGTGTTCTTATTTTTTAGGAAATATACTCTGAACTATTTTGGAGTAATAGGTATTATTTCAGCAACTTACTCTCAACAAATGACTCAGAAAATAATTATATTTGTGTGTATGTACACATATACATATATGTAAAGAGACAGAAAATGATAAGGCAAACGTGTTAAAATGTTAACAATGGGGAATCTGGAAGAAGGGTATACGAAAATTCTTTGTACTGTTCTTACAACCAATCTGTGATCTTGAAATTATTTCAAGATAAAAAATAAAACATTGGGAATTCCCTGGTGGTCCAGTGGTTACGACTCGGTGCTTTCACTGCCCGTGAAATACCTGGTCAGGGAACTAAGATCCCGAAAGCAGCACGGTGTGGCCAAAGGAAAAAAAGAAAAAAATATGGAAATTATTAAAAATAAAACATTGATTCCTTTTAGAATAGGAAATATTTCTTTTATTATTTAAAATGAAAGCAAACTCAGTTTTATCAAATAAATCAGCAGTTTTTAGCTCTGGTAGTGATGATTTAACAACAAAATATGGAAAGTTTTCCCATATTTATTTTCCCATATATGTTACCCATATATTATGAATTTGAGGTGCCTACCTACTGCCCTAACCAGCTAGTTCTTTATTGAAACCACCATAATTATGATCAAAAAGCATCTTAACTTATCTCAAAATGGTTTTTTCTTTGCAATTGTTTTTTTTTTGTTTTTTTTTTTTTTTGTTTGTTTTTTTTGCGGTACACGGGCCTCTCACTGTTGTGGCCTCTCCCGT
>NC_041217.1:102345005-102368693 GCF_002837175.3 Physeter macrocephalus
TGTGGCCTCTCCCGTTGCGGAGCACAGGCTCCGGACGCGCAGGCCCAGCGGCCATGGCTCACGGGCCCAGCCGCTCCGCGGCATGTGGGATCTTCCCAGACCGGGGCGCGAACCCGGTTCCCCTGCACCGGCAGGCGGACGCGCAACCACTGCGCCACCAGGGAAGCCCTGCAATTGTTTTTTTATTAAATCATGATGATGACAGATTTTTAAATATTTATTTATTTATTTGGTTGCACTGGGTCTTAGTTGCGGCACGCGGGCTCCTTAGTTGTGGCATGCAAACTCTTAGTTGTGGTATGCATGTGGGATCTGGTTCCCTGACCAGGGATGGAGCCCGGGCCCTCTGCATTAGGAGTGTGGAATCTTAACCACTGCACCACCAGGGAAGTCCCTGAAATTGGTTTTTGCTTTACATGACTTTATGGTTATACACTGAAGGATAGCAAATAGGTAAACTCCTTTATGGTTGGATCCCCTCTTTTGATATCAACACATTAGAAACATTTTAAACCTGTATTTTTTTTTGCCACACCGGTTGGCATGTGGGATCTCAGTTCCCACAGTGGTCCCTGCAGTAGAAGTGCAGAATCCTAACCACTGGACCGCCAGGGAAGTCCCTTAAACCTGTATTTTTATCTAGGAAAAAAATAATTAGCCTTCAATGAAAGAATAAACTTTGTTTCTTAACAGGAAAATGTATAAAGCTATGATTTTTATGGGACTGAAAGTCAGCAAAATATCAAGGACAATCAAACATAATTATGATTGAGCATGTCTGGGTGTTCTGTTGATAGGCTATTTATGTTTGAATGACTAATAAGATAAAGACATACAAAATTCATAAATTATAATATATTTATTCCATAAAAGTTCCTTTTTATCTCTTCATTTCAGCAAAATCTCTGTGTTGTCATCACCAAGATAGCTCGTCATTTGTGTTCTACATATAAGAAGGCCAAATTGGACAACTTTTCTTGGGTCATTGTGGTTCTTGAATAATTTTTATTAATTTCAATTCAGAGAAACTTTGCTATGCTGAAGCAAGAGAAACTGGAATTTTAAATAATGTTCATAAGGCAATACTTAGATTTGGAAATGAACCAGGATTTTTCACATATCACATTCAAACAATATAATGGTGTCATATATGATAAATTATTGTTTTCAATAGAATACAATAGAAACTATTACCAGATATTTTGGTATTATATATAAACCACTGCCTGTTTTATTGCAATTTTCTCTGTCTCTTACAATAATATCCACATCCACCCAAGTTTTGTTATTCTTCTTACAATATTTCAACAATGGGGTGTAACACAGGAAAGGAAAAATAGTAGTATGTTGCTCAATTTGTTCAAATGTCTTTTCAATCAGACTATATACACTGACCTATCAGGGTCAGAAAATAATCTCTATCGAAATTAGTTTTAGGTTTATTTGCACATGTTTTCTTCTTCACATTCATGCAAACTTTTCCGTTTCCTTCTAATTTCCTTATATTTCATTAGAATGTCACATTTGTTGAATATTCCTCATGCAGTTTCATTCAATTTAGAAAAAAATTTGTCTACAATTTTCATATTTTTAAAAATTAGATCTGTTTGGGGTTTGAACAGTTGTACTATGATTAAAAGCAAGTAACACTACATATTAAAAAATTAGATAGCACAAATTTTAAATTCACTTTTTTCTGCCAAAGACTGATTTGCTCATTATTTGAGCACCTTCTGTTGTTTCACTTTACTCTTCTAAAGCCTCTCACGTCTGGTCTAATCAAATCTAACTTTTAACACAATGAAAAACCTCTGGAACCAGGAACTGGAACATAAAGATAAGCAAGAAATTGGAGGCTTGGCTTTACTCAGACATGAAACTTCGTTATTCTAGAATCTTTTGTGTTCATGTTATCAGAAAGAAAGGATTCAACAAGTTAATTTGGTTTTTTGTCTTTCCTAAAAAAAATTTCCATTACTCAAATCCTCCTGTACTCCAAAGCAGTATCTGTTTCCAATGTTAACAGCAGCACAAACCTAAAACCTTCATGACATTCAGACACAATTGCCTTTTGTGTCGGGGACACAGCACAAGAAATGTGGAACAGCAATTCCCTGGGGCCTGGAAGGTGTTCATTACCAGGGCAGATGCTTAGAGTTTCTGGTGAGAGCTAAATGCCAAGTCCTAAATGACAGAGGCAGCCATAGCCACGCATTCCTTGATAAATTTACTTTTCTGTGTGTTTGTGATATGCAGGGTTTTATTAAGTACAGGACCAGGGCAAGGGGCCTGGCAAGGGCGCCTGGATTAAGGGGAGGTACTTCCTGGAAACATCACAACCACTGAAGATCACCTGACTTGAAATGTCTGAGCTCCTCCCTATTGGCCTGTTCTTCTGGACTGGCCTCAGTGACTCAGACTTGATTGGGAGGGTAGTGAATGGGGAATAGAAAGGGAGTTGGAGGATTTCTACATATATGTTAGAAATAGCAAACATCTACTGAGACCTTACTAAGTGCCAGAGTCTATGCTAAGCGTTTACTACATTTTCTCACTTAATCTCAAAGCTGCTTTAGCAGTAGTTCATTATCCCCATTTTACAGATGAAGAAAAGGATGCCACAACCAATCACAGTGGAACACAGGGATTTTTTGAATCTAAGCCTGCCTTAAAACTGTACTAAAATAAGGACCTTGTACTCTAAAAAATTCATAAATGTGTATATTTGACTTTGGAATATATTCCCTGATGTATTTTTGTTTGACTAAGGGGTAAACATTCTTTGGCTTAGACTAACGGCAATTAACTTCGTTTAAAAATAAAGGTGAGGGGCTTCCCTGGTGGCGCAGTGGTTGCGCGTCCGCCTGCCGATGCAGGGGAACCGGGTTCGCGCCCCGGTCTGGGAGGATCCGCTGGGCCCGTGAGCCATGGCCGCTGGGCCTGCGCGTCCGGAGCCTGTGCTCCGCAACGGGAGAGGCCACAGCAGAGGGAGGCCCGCATACCACAAAAAAAAAAGAAAATAAAAAATAAAGGTGAAACTGCAGCTAGTAAACTGTTGTCATCTTCTAAGTTATCAAAATGAACCTGAAGCTTTACAAACTTCCAGAAAATTAAGACTTAACAAAATTCTGATCAGTTTGAACTAAGGAACGTAGCTTGTTCACTAGATGAAGCCCATATTATTAGAAGTAGGAGAGAAGCCCTTTAAGCTAAAGAAGACAGTCTCAGGACAAATCTGAGAAGTCCAGAACCACTTTATTAGATGATTAGTTAATACATGAAAGTCAAAAAATTTAAATGATCCAGTAATATTTACATGTTTTCCTGGAGACTAGATTTATAGTAAGTTATTAAAAAAAGTTTGAATGTCTAGGGATTGCTAAACTTTAGAGGTCAGCACTGCTTTCAGGGCAGTTATCACCTACCTTCTCACCTAATAAAATCTATTACTGCCACAAAATCCATGGGGGTATGAAATTAGGGGAAAGAAGCAGCTGGCTAGGAGTTTGTTAGGTGGTAAGGAACCTACCTGGGAATTAAAAGTATGTGTCTTCTTCTTTCCTGGAATCATCAAAATTAACTATAGTCTTATTTCTCCAGTTCTTCAAGGCTTAAAATATATGACTAATGACAAACTCCATAAATCCTTTTGAGATTCCACTTGTTAAATGACACTAATAATATTTCTCTCCCTCTTCAGTTACTTCGGGAATATAAGGAGGACCCAAGGTACACACAAGAAAGCCCACCAAGCTCTTTGGGAGAAACAACATAAATTATTGTGGCTGATTCTCCCCTTAGGACGTGACAGTAAAACCAGCTTCTGGATTCTCCTGATTTCCTGAGTCAACTTCTTCAAGGAAATATTGCTAACAAAAAAGGTGTAATTAGATCTGTTACAGACAACTTCAAAGCGATGGTCATAATGTTCTGAGTCACTCCCGCATTTCTGTGAGGGGTCAGCATCTTGAAGAGTCTGTGATTAAAGGCACAGTGTCTTGAATGGCACTTGGCACTGGCATCATAGCCATTAGATGAGTGAATACTCAGAATGACTCTAGGAGCTCCAATGGAGGGCAGGATAAGTACATGTAATGTACTTTCTATAGAGCAAATAACACCAAAAGCCTTAGAGTTATACTTGATGCCTCTCTTCTAATCAAGTTCCACATCCATATCCTGGTGGTGGCTGTTTTTTTTTTTTTTTTTTTTTTGGTTACACCACATGGCTTGCAGGATCTCAGCTCCCCAGCCAGGGATTGAACCTGGGCCACGGCAATGAAAGCCCAGAATCCTAACCACTAGGCCACCAGGGAACTGCTGTGGTGGCTGTTCTTTTATATATGTATGTAAATAAAATATCTGACCACTTCTCATGCCCTGGTCTAAGCTACCATCATCTGTTACCTGGATCATTGCACTAACCTCTTAGCAGTTCTCTCTGTTTCAAACCTTGCACTCCTACAATCTATTCTCAACACAGTCAGACTGATCTTTTAAAAATATGTCAGATGGGCTTCCCTGGTGGCACAGTAGTTGAGAGTCCGCCTGCCGATGCAGGGGACACGGGTTCGTGCCTCGGTCCGGGAAGATTCCACATGCCGCGAGGCGGCTGGGCCCGTGAGCCATGGCTGCTGAACCTGCACGTCCGGAGTCTGTGCTCCGCAACGGGAGAGGCCACAACAGTGAGAGGCCCGTGTATCGCAAAAAAAAAAAAAAAAGGAGCAAAGGAAAACCAAAAAAAAAAAAAAAAAAAAAAAAAAGTCAGATAATGTCACTTCTGTCCTCAAAACCCTTCAATGACCAAAGTTCCCACCATAGCCTATGAAGCCCTACAGGGTCTGTCCCTGCCCCTATGTTTCTCTGACTTCATCTCCTCTCATTCCATCCCTTCCTCCTTCTATTCCAACTTACTGGCCTCGAAGCCATGCCTATCTTGGAGCTTTTGCACTATTCCCTCTGTCTTGATAGCTCATCCCCAGATATTCATGGAATGTGCTGCCTTACTTCTTTCAAGTCTCTATTCAATTGACTTCCTTTCAGAAAGGCCCTTCTTAACCACTCCATCTAATATAGAACACTCCATCACTCTCTATTCCCCATAGACTGCTTTTTCTACAAAGCATTTATTACCACCTAGCAATTATCAATTTATTTTTTAGTTTTTTAATAGTCTGTCTGCCCCCCCTACAGCAAGCACTCCCTTAAGGAAAGGTGGGACATTATCTGTTGCAATCACTGCTGTATCACCAGCATGAAGAACAGAGCTTGGTATGCAATAAAATGAATGATAAATAAAATGAGAATAATATCATGATAGGCACATGATAATCTCTGATCATTTATTCTGATTATCCCATTTATCAATTGGTATGTAACAATCTACCTCAAAACATAGAGGCTTAAAATAACAACATTCATTTATTTTGCTGTGAATCTGTAATTTGGTCAGGTCTCAATTTGGATGGCTTATCTCGGGTCCATTTGGCATCAGCTAAAGCAGCTCAACTGGGGCCAGAAGGATCCACATTCAAGATGGCCCATTCACATGGCTGGTAATTTGGGCTTGCTGTTGGCTAGGAGCTTGGTTCCTCTCCATGTGGGCCTCTCTATGACTTCCTTGCAGAATGGTGACTTGGTTCCTAGACTGAGAGTTCCAAGAGAACAAGGTAGAAGTGCATGGCATAGTGTGATTTCTACAGTACTCCACTGGACAAGGCACTCACAAAGGCCCACTCAAGAGGAGAAGAGGCATGGACTTCACCTCTTACCCAGTAAGTGGCATGGTTCTAGAAGCACATGTAGAATGGGAGAGATTGTTACAGACATCTATTAAAAATACAATATTCTAGGGACTTTCCTGGTGGTCCAGTGGTTAAGACCCTGTGCTTCCACCGCAGGGGGCATGGGTTCGATCCCTGGTTGGGGAAGCAGTGTGGCCAAAAACAAAAAAAAAACAAAAAAACAATCGTCTATGCTAATTAAACCAATTTTTGAGAAACCATAAAATAATTATAACAACAAATATATTGGTGTGTATGGAACTGTGCTACATAATAACTGTACTTTTTGGGGGCTCATGTTACAAGTTATGCTTAGAGTATCTCAGAAAAAAGAAATATTCAATTTCTTTCTGGTCTTCACCTCTGGTCCTACCTTCTGTGGCTCTTTTCCAGCTTCTATAACCACCTCTTTAAAAGGGACTTCCAGGACTGAATTCTTGCTCTTTTCTTTCCTCTACTATTAAAAAATTATATTAAATAAAATTTAAAATAGCAATTAAAGGGCTTCCCTGGTGGCACAGTGGTTGTGCGTCCGCCTGCCGTTGCAGGGGAACCGGGTTCGCGCCCCGGTCTGGGAGGATCCCACGTGCCGCAGAGCGGCTGGGCCCGTGAGCCATGGCCGCTGAGCCTGCGCGTCCGGAGCCTGTGCTCTGCAACGGGAGAGGCCACAACAGAGGGAGGCCCGCATACCACAAAAAAAAAAAAAAAAAAAGCAATTAAAAAGTCAATAAATGTATTCCGACCACACATCCCAAACGTTTTCTTAACTGTCTTCATTTTCAAATATTCCTTCTTTTGTGTAGTTGGATATGCATGATTGTTCATCTTTTAATTTTACGTGAGGTATTTTTTGATGTTTATAAGTTTACAGTTGATTATGGGTAGTTTGGTATTGCTTGCAGTGCCTCTGTGCACCAGAAGGAGGATTGCACTCAGAAAGCTGCCAGAGGGGTTTCTCTGGTGGTGCAGTGGTTGAGAATCCGCCTGCCAATGCAGAGGACACGGGTTTGAGCCCTGGTCCGGGAAGATCCCACATGCCGCGGAGCAACTAAGCCCATGAGCCACAACTACTGAGTCTGCACTCTAGAACCTGTGAGCCACAACTACTGAGCCCACATGCCACAACTACTGAAGACCACGTGCAGCAACAAAGACCCAATGCAGCCAAAAATAAATAAATTTATTTTAAAAAAAAAAAAAAGAAAGAAAGCTGCCAGAAGATAAAGCTGTATTTCAAGAGAGAAAAGCCAGTAGGGAAATGAACAAATGACTTGCTCCTCTCTGTCCAGGTGTACCTGAAGAAGGGCACAGCTACTGGCTACTGTCTCAAAATATGGGAAGTACAGGAGGAGGATGCAAATGAAAAGCTGGGGGAAGTTTTTAAAGATTCCTCTATTTCCACTAACGGAGGGGCAGGAGCAGGTCAGTTTTAGGATTTGTGCATGTGTGTCTGTGTGTATGTTTCAGGTGGGGTAGGGAGGATAGGGAGGAATGCCTCAGGGAGAGAACATGGGTAATGACAGTCAGTAGGTGTCAGTAAGCAACTTCACACACACACACACACACACACACACACACACACACACACACAACAGGAAGTAAGCACAGGACTTCATAGACATTATACAATTCATATCCATGTGCACTTCTATGTTTGGCCCTAAAATATGAGATGACCTATATGCATGCCACAACTGTCCTTTGTATTTCAATCTTCTATAATACACAGATGGACATTCTGCCTCCAGCATGGAATTGACTGTATCTCCTAGGCCCACTGTCTCCTAATTTTTGCCCCATCTCTTTAACCCATTAATACCTGCTGCCACTCTTTGGTTGAGAAAAAGACCAGCTTAGTGTGGGACACCTTTTCAAGAATATCTGAGGTTCAGTTGTAGTGACTTTGTATGTTCTGAAGACCTTAAATGACTGAATCACTTCTGGGATAACTTTAAATTTGAAACCACCAAACCAGAAAGACTCCAGACCATTATGGGCCCCAGGGCCAGGGTAGTGTCAAAGAGGGAGAATGGGCTTTAGTATCTGCACAACGTTCATTAGCACCGCAGTCATTGAATAGACAAGTAGTATTTTCTCAATTTCTGTAAAGTGTTATATAAATGCAGCTTCGAGACCTGTTCCCTCACCCTACCTTCCCCCACTAGAAAGCGGCCTGTCCCAGGCCCCTGCCATGTAGGAATCCTAAATCCATCACTAGTTTCTTATCTGCAATGACCCAACAACATTTGGCTTCCTGACTTGGCTTGATGATTACAGTCTTATCTTCAGTTTTTGAGTGGGTGCAATTGAGAGTCTTTGAACTTTGCTAAACTTCAAGTCCCATACAACCAGTGTAATTGCAGTATTTACATTGGAATAACAGGTTCTGATCAGCATTAGTATGGGTACTTAAGTGTAGTTTTAACTTCTTTGCTTTTAGTTCACTGTGGTACTTTGGCCATTTAATCATGGAATCATGGAAGTAATCATTAAAGCATGGTGTCATCCCCGTCATAGTGAAGTAAAGACCCAGTCCAAAAAAAAAAAAAAAAAGAAGTCTAAAATGGCTCTTTGCTTTATTTTTTTTTAATTTTTATTTTATATTGGAACATAGTTGATTAACAATATTGTGTTAGTTTCAGATATATAAAATGGCTCTTTGGTTTAAAACCACAAGTATAGGGCTTCCCTGGTGGTGCAGTGGTTGAGAATCTGCCTGCCAATGCAGGGGACACGGGTTCGAGCCCTGGTCTGGGAAGATCCCACATGCCACGGAGCAACTGGGCCCATGAGCCACAGCTACTGAGCCTGCGCGTCTGGAGCCTGTGCTCCGCAACAAGAGAGGCCGCGATAGTGAGAGGCCCGCGCACTGCAATGAAGAGTGGCCCCTGCTCGCCGCAACTAGAGAAAGCCCTCGCACAGAAACAAAGACCCAACACAGCCAAAAATAAATAATAAAATAAAATTTAAAACCACAAGTATAAGAATAATTTTTCATCTGCCAAAAGTATAAAATTAACATGACTTTCTAGATAGAAGACTTTTAAAATTTTGCTGTTACCATTACTTGACACATTTGTTAATGAATCATAAGTCCTTTTTCCCAGAACAAAGTAAGTTTTTTCTCTATAGCAGAGTAGATAACTTTTTTTTTTTCCTACCAGAATTCTTCTCAAAGAGAGCACTTGAGAAGAAAATATTTGGTTAAGGTGCTGGTGTGAAGAGTGAGATCCCAAGGACATGTTCAAGCATCAAGCTTGCTAAATTGCTATGCAGAAAGCCAGGTGAAGAATTTGCTTTGCTTCTGGAAGGGAGTAGGGTAGATGAGAGAGAATGGAAAGCAGAGAGAGAAAAGTGAAGCTTTATATGAATTGACCTCTCACCATGATCCCACATATCTTCAGCGAAGTCTACTAAAATTCACAAAATGTTGGTGGAAGTGAATTTCTTGTGAAAGCTCATGAAGGGCTGAGTTCTGGGAAGGCATTAATGAAAGAGGAACAAAACAGCAAGCCCCAAAATATGAGCCAAAGGCAGAGATGGCCATGAAATCAGATGCCACTGGGAATTAACAGAAACCTTGATTAGGACATTGTATTTTACAGATCTCAGAAACTGAGGGATTGAGCTCTCTGAGAGGAAAGGAGGTTCCCCAGCTGAATCAGAACTAATCCTCAAAGAGAATTTTTTATGGAAGGTAGAGGACTGCCTAACACGGATTGTCAAACCTGACAGTTCCTGTCAAAAGGAAGGGTAATTCTTGCCTAACTTCATAATTTGGAAATTTAAACCCATGTAATAAGAATTGGCTTTTAAAAAAAATAAATTTATTTACTTATTTATCTTTGGCTGCATTGGGTCTTCCCAAAGCATACGGGCTTTCTCTAGTTGCGGCGAGCAAGGGCTGGTGGCTTCTCTTGTTGCTGAGCATGGGCTCTAGGCACACGGGCTTCATTAGTTGTGGCATGTGGGCTCAGTAGTTGTGGCTCGTGGGCTCTAGAGCACAGGCTCAGTAGTTGTGGCACACAGGCTTAGTCGTTCCACAGCATGTGGGATCTTCCCAGACCAGGGGTCGAACCCGTGTCCCCTGCATTGGCAGGTAGATTCTTAACCACTGTGCCACCAGAGAAGTCCCAAGAATTGGATTTTTTGTATTACCTTAAAGAATCTTTAAGTATTCTTTAAATACTTTTTTTCTCTTGGCTTCCCAGACACTATACACTCCACTTCACTGGCTGCTCTTTCTCAGTCTCTTTGGTTAGTTCCTCTTCTCTTCAACCTTTTTTTTGTGTGTGGTATGCGGGCCTCTCACTGTTGTGGCCTCTCCGGTTGCGGAGCACAGGCTCCGGATGCACAGGCTCAGCGGCCGTGGCTCACGGGCCCAGCTGCTCTGCGGCATGTGGGATCTTCCCGGACCGGGGCACGAACCCGTGTCCCCTGCATCGGCAGGCGGACTCTCAACCACTGCGCCACCAGGGAAGCCCCTCTTCAACCTTTCTAATTGTGCCCTAGCTAAGACTCAGTCTTTGAGCCTCTTCTTTTTTTCATCTATACTCACTCAGTTCAATCTTATGGCTTTCCACGTATCAGTAACTATGATCCCATTTTTATAAATTAACCAACTATAGGTATTCATTTACTCATAAATGAGACAGAAAGGAAAGAGACCAAAAAAGTCAAGGGTGATTATCATTCAGTGATGAGATTACAAGTGATTTTAATCTCTGTAATCACATTTTATACAATTAACATCTTTCTGTAATCAGATTTTTAAAAATGAAGGATACATGGCTGGAGGGATGCAGAGAGATTTACCCCAAAAAACTTTAAAACATTCTTTTCCCATCCTAAGCATCAGAACGCTTTGGAAATAATGAGAGGCATGCAGATTTGAAGCGATTCTTTAAGAGTGGGAGAAAAGAAGCCTTGGTCAACAAAAACTATGCCAACTTGCTTGCATTGTGCAGGATGGGACCTGTTTATATTTCCCAGGCTCTGAATGACTGAGAGTCACAGTCATTCTCCTGGGGAAGGACAATGGGAAAGTCTGAAGGCTTGAGGATCCCAGTCCTTGAGTACTTAAGCTCCAGAATTTTCTCTGATGTAGAATAAAAATTCACTGAATATTTTGTTCCCTACAAATAGAATTTTAATAGTATTACTTCTTGTTTACTAAATCAGAGTTTTCCTCTTTAAAATTGTTTTGGTATATAATATTTCCTCAAAAAAAAAAGGATATCTGTGTGTAATGAAACTCAGCAACAAAACAGATGGCCTTGAACAACCCAGAAATTTACCTGGTCCCTATACATCACCAATACCTTTGCATGTACCTGGGCCACTCTTTTCCTATCCTATTCCCCTACCTCTCTCCCCAGAAGAAAAAAACCACTAACCTGATGTCGTTGCCATTTTCACATCTATTTTAATAGTTTTGTTGGGTATGTATACTTTCTTAAACAATGTATTATTTAGTTCTTTTTAGAACTTCCTAAAAATAGTATCATATCTTATGAGGCTTTCTGCAAGGTGCTTTTGCAACTCAATATTATGTTTCTAAGGTTCATTTACACTGTTGTGTGGAGGTGTAGTTCATTCATTTTCACTGTTACATAATATCCCATTGTGTTAATATTCCATACACATTCACCTGTCAATGGATATTTGGTTTGTTTTTAATTTTTTCTATTACTAGCAATGCTGCTATGAACTTTCTTGAAACTAATATACATGTGTAAGGGTTTTTCTAGGCCAATAGCTTTCAGGCTTTTTTTCACTGCAACCCAAGCAATAAGTATATTTTACTTTGCAGTTCAGTACACCTATATGGCACAGATGGTTAGGGGTTCATACATTTCCATAGTGTAGAGTTATTGCTGGAAAACAGAAGTTATTTAGAAGTGTATTTTCAAATATTGAGATCTCTGGGGATTAAAATTGATTTATCTATCTTCTTATCTTTAAGATAGAAAGGTAAATAAAGTTTTTGCTGGTGACTTCTAATTTAGTTGCATTTTGGTCAGAGAAAATATTCCATATGATACCAATTGCTTGAAATTTGTTGAGACTTGTTTTATTGTTTTATTGTCTGAAAAGTGGTCAATGTTTAGAAATGTCCCATGTCAATTTTTAGAAATATTCAGTGTGTGCTTGAGACAAATGAATATTCTCAAATTATTGGAGACAGGTTTCTATTTTTCCATAATAAATCAAGGTTAATTACTTTTTTAAAAAATTTAATTTATTTTTTTTTGGTGGCGCCTTGAGGCATGTGGGATCTTAGTTCCCCGACCAGGGATGGAACCTGCTCCCCCTGCAGTGTAAGTGCGGAGTCTTAACCACTGGACTGCCAAGGTTAAGAGTTTTTTTAAATGTTTAAAACAATGTTTACAGATGAAATGATTTGCTGCAAGAATTTGCTTTAGGGACTTTTCTGGTGGTCCAGTGGTTAAGAATCCACCTTCCAATGCAGGGGACGCAAGTTCCATCCCTTGTTGGGGAACTAAGATCCCACATGCCGCGGGACAACTAAGCCTGTGCCACAACTACTGAGCACGTGGGCCACAACTAGAGAGCCCACACGCTGCAACTGACCCGATGTAGCCTAAAATAAATAAATATGTATTTTTTTAATTGCACACAATACAAAGTTTAAAAAAATTTTGTTTTAAAATACTCCAGTTCCTCTTACTCCCTCAGAAAAAAATTGCAGACATATCTTAAACAAGATTCCCAAAATGGGGAATTCCCTGGTGATCCAGTAGTTAGGACCCAGCGCTTTCACTGAGGTGGCCCCTGCAAGCCGCGCAGTGCGGGCAAAAAAAAAAAAAAAAAAAAAAAAATTGCCCAAATGGGTTAGTACTTAGAGGTTCATAACATCCAAAGTTCCATAAAGCATGGTCTTCCAACCAGTAGCATCAACACTACCTGGGAACCTGCTATAAATTGATCTCACCCTTAACATACCAAATTAGAAACTGGGGGTGGAACACAGCAATCTGTTTTAACAAACTCTCCAGTTGCTTCTGATGCACACTAAAGTTTGCGATTTTACCATAGCTGTCTTTTAGTTGATATTTGCCTGACTTCTTTTTCTAGTTGAAATTCTATTAAGATAATTGTACATTTATACACAGTTGTAAGAAATAATACAGGGAAATTTCTTGTATAATTTGCCCAGTTTCTCCTAACATTTTGCAAAATTATGGTATATCATCACCAGGTTACAGACATTGATGATTTGTCTTTTTTCTATCTCTTTAAATCTTTCTATATTCTTATGTTTTAGGTATGTCTCTTGTAAATAGTTGGGTTTTATTTATTCTTTAATCCAATCTACTTTAACAGTCTAGTTCAATCCATTTACATTTATTAAATTACTAACATTTCTACTTGTTTCCAATTTCTATTTTTTCTTTTTTCCTGTTTTTTTCTTCATGGTCTTTTGCTTTTTCATATTAAGGTTTAAAAATTATTGTTATCTAGTATGCTATCATATTCCATTTTCTCCCCTCTACTAGCTTGGAAATTGCATATTCTATTTTTGTTCTTTTAGTGGTCACCCTTGAAGCATTCGTAACAATATCCCAAGTTAATTCTTCCCTCCGAAACAATATAAGGACCTTTGAACTCTTTAACTTTGGTCACCACCTTACCAACCTAAATGCTATTTTTTCCAGTTTTTTATTTCATCCTTTTCTTTAATCTTTCAAATTAGCAATATTTATTGTTATA
Organism: Physeter macrocephalus; assembly: GCF_002837175.3. Classification (NCBI taxonomy): domain Eukaryota; kingdom Metazoa; phylum Chordata; class Mammalia; order Artiodactyla; family Physeteridae; genus Physeter; species Physeter macrocephalus. The sequence continues at coordinate 102,358,523 of NC_041217.1, forward strand.
CAGATATTTGTTTAGATTTGACTACCTGCTTACCTATATCTTTGCTCAGTAGTTCATCTCCCACCTTTTAGCTAGGATTATTTTCCTTCTTCCTTTCCCTGCTCCTAGTCTGAGACCAGCAACATTGGTATCACCCGGGCAATTATGAGAAATGCAGACTCTTAGGCTCCTCCTCAAGATCTACTGAATCAGTATCTGCATTTAATACAATCCCTGGGTGATTTGTATACATATTAAAAGATTGAGAAGCATTGTCCCAAAGAATTCCCTTTCAAAATTCTGTTAGTGCAAGTCTCTTATGGTAAACATTCTCAGTTCCTATTTATCCAAAAAGATCTTCATTTCACCATTCTTCTTGAATGGGTGCACAATTCTTCATTAACAATTATTTTCTCTTAGCATTTTAAAAAAATAAATTTATTTATTTGGTTATTTACTTTTTGGCTGTGTTGGGTCTTCATTGCTCCATGGCATGTGGGATCTTCCTGGACCAGGGCTTGAACCCGTGTTCCCTGCATTGGCAGGCAGATTCTTAACCACTGTGCCACCAGGGAAGTCCCTTTTTAAAAAAAAAAAATTTATTTTTGGCTGCGTTGGGTCTTCGTTGCTGCGTGCGGGCTTTCTGTAGTTGCCGTGAGCGGGGGCTACTCTTCGTTGCGGTGCGCGGGCTTCTCATTGAAGTGGCTTCTCTTGTTGTGGAGCACGGGCTCTAGGCTCATGGGCTTCAGTAGTTGTGGCACGTGGGCTCAGTAGTTGCGGCTCACGGGCTCTAGAGCGCAGGCTCAGTAGCTGTGGCGCACGGGCTTAGCTGCTCCGCGGCATGTGGTATCTTCCCCAACCAGCGTTCGAACCTGTGTCCCCTGCATTGGCAGGTGGATTGTTAACCACTGCGCCACCAGGGAAGCCCTAAAGCACCTTTTAAAAACTGATTTTCTGTTTACTGATGGCACCAGTTTCTCTTTCTGTTTTTTCTGTGTGGCCATTGGGACTCTCTCCAGTGGGTGGGTGGGGGGGGGTTGCACTGGCTTTGTGTCTTGTGACATGAGTGGGACCAGGAGGATCCGAGCCTGGCAGCGAGGTCTGGGTGGTGGGGGGTGCAAGTTCAGAGCCCAGTCAAGGTGGGGTTGGGGGTGGTTCTGCAGGGAGGGTGGGAAGCTGGGGTGGCAGGGTTGCGCCCGGGTGTCTGGGGCAGGGCTCTGTGGGTGCTGGGTAGGGAATGGGGCCAAGGTCCAACGTCCAAGACCCTGATTCAGGTAAGCTGGGTGCCCAGCAGGGTGAGGGTCAGGGTGGGGTCTGAGATCAAGGTGCTGCTGGGGCCGGGGGTCAGGGTCCTGCCGGAGCTGAGGGTCAGGGGTCGGGGCTGAGGGTCAGGGGTCGGGGCTGAGGGTCTGGGTCCTTCCGGGGCTGAGGATCAGAGTCCTGCCGGGGCCAAAGGTTACGGGTCGGGGCTGAAGGTCAGGGCCGGGGCTGAGGGTCAGGGGTCGAGGCTGAGGGTCAGGGGTCGGGCCTGAGGGTCACGGTCCTTCCGGGGCTGAGGATCAGAGTCCTGCCGGGGCCAAAGGTTACGGGTCGGGGCTGAAGGTCAGGGCCGGGGCTGAGGGTCAGGGGTCGAGGCTGAGGGTCAGGGGTCGCAGCATCCTGCAGCCACTAAGGCAGGAGCGCCCGGGTCCCGGCTCCCACCACCCGAGCGTACCGGCTTCTCTCTTAGCATTTTTTTTTTTTTTTTTTGCGGTACGCGGGCCTCTCACTGTTGTGGCCTTTCCCGTTGCGGAGCGCCCGCTCCGGACACGCACGCTCAGCGGCCATGGCTCACGGGCTTAGCTGCTCCGTGGCATGTGGGATCTTCCCGGACGGGGGCACGAACCCGTGACCCATGCATCGGCAGGCGGACTCTCAACCACTGCGCCACCAGGGAAGCCCTCTCTTAGCATTTTTAATGATCTCATTTCTCTGTCTTCTAAATTATTTGCTTTTAAACTTGCTGTTTATCTAATTGCCATTCATTTCTCTCTGGCTGCTACTGAGATATTTTCTTTGACTCTATTCTGTTTCACCACAATGTTTTCAGCTTTGGATAGATTAGGAGTTTTCCTTGTGGTATAGATTTGGGAATATCTAAGATAAAAATCTAGAGTGAATAGTTATATTAAAAAAATAAGTGGATAGAGCTCATGGAGTCATAGGTGATAGTTTACAAATGATTGATAATTTCTTGGATACATATAGATGGTAATAAATCAGACCTGATTGTCATTCAGGCAAAATATACAATAGAAGTGAGTTACGTTGTGTTTTTCTTATTGCTGGATGTTAATTGTGACTTGAATTAGATGTTATTTGAGACTCACAAAGCTACAGTTTTGCCTTTTTTATACTTAAGTATACTTAATTATTACAAAAACTTTATGGATCATAACTAAACGGGAGTTAAGCCCTTTAAAAGCTGTTATGATGGACAAAATAGAATTCTGTGCCATTGTTTCAGGTCTACATCAAGAGATTAAAGTCTTAAAAGTTGAACTCAGCTATAAAAAAAAGAAATATTGCCATTTGCAGCAACACGGATGGACCTAGAGAATACCGCACTAAGTGAAGTAAGTCAGACAGAGAAACATAAATGTTATATGACATCACATATGTGGAATCTAAAAAACAATACAAATGAATCTATATATGAAACAGAAACAGACTCACAGACATAGAAAACAAACTTATGTGTACCGAAGGGGAAAGCCAGGGGGAGAGGGATAAATTAGGAATATGGCATTAACAAATACAAACTACTATACATAAAATAGATAAGCAACAGTAAATAAGGATTTATTGTGTAGCACAGGGAACTATAGCCAACATCTTGTAATAACCTATAATGTAAAACAATCTAAAGATAATATATGTATATATAATTGAATCACTTTGCTGTATACCTGAAACTAACACAAATTTGCAAATCAACTGTATTTCAATAAAAGAAAAAAATCTTAAATGCTGAAATGAGCACAAGTTAGGACCCAAGACTAGTAAATTGTGTGTTGCCCATAACTTATACTTAATTACAAACAAAGATAAAATGTTCTTTTTCATCCTCCACAGTTTTTACAGAATGAGTAGTATTGGGGCAGGGGAACCACTTTCAGCTTTCTGGGCAACAATAAATAAGTCAAGTTTACAAATTGAATAGATTTTAGTTCTAATTTTTATTATTTTCTTTAAAATTAAAAAAAAACTTTTTTTTGGCCACACAGCTTGTGGGATCTTAGTTCCCTGACCAGGGATTGAACCCTGGCCCTGGGCAGTGAAAGTGTGGAGTCCTAACCACTGGATCACTGGGGAATTCCCAGTTCTAATTATTTTTATATTGGTCTAATTTAAATGAGGTACTTACAGCTTTTACAGCTTTTATTTGTGAATACAATATTTATTATTATAGTTATTTTGTATGTGTTTAATTGCTCATTTTCAATATGTGTTCCAAAATATCAAGGGTTTTGTCTATTTTATTCATTATTGTATTCCTAGTACTTAACCTTGCCTGGCATGAAACAGGTGTTGAATAAACATTTGCTGACTGAATGAACGAGTGAACATAGTGATGCCATACCACAATTCTCCAAGTATTACATGTCACTATCTAAAAGATAAAATGAAGCTAGTGTGGAGCAGAGCCTGCCATCGAAGGAAACGTAAGTGGAAAATAAATCTTTGTTGGTGTAAGCTGCCAAAATTTGGGGGACTTTTGTTACTCAAGATCTGGAGGTTTTTGTTACTGCATAACTCAGCAAAAGCCTGATGATACAGCATATACAATAATATGCACATATAGAATACAGCCCAATAGATGAAATTCCAAAGAAAGTGAGTTCAATAAGCATTGACTAAATACATCTACACCCTCTTCAGTTACCTAACAGAACAGAACTTTTGTTCACTAAGATCTGCCTCAGATATCACTTACTTTGTGAAAACTTTTCGGACTACCTCAGTATTAGTCAGGACTCTTGACTGCACATGACAAAAGCCTGACTCTAACTTGTTCCCCACCACCACTCACGCTGCTCCTCCTTCAGTCTTCCCTGTCTTGTAAATGGCAACTCCATCCTTCTGTTGCCCGGCCCCCAAATCTTGGAGTCATCTTTGATTTCTCTCTCTTTTATCCCATAGCCAATCTGAAGACAAATCATGTTGACTGAAAATACATCCAAGCTGATCACTCCTCACCCTCTTGCACTTCCTACTCTGGTCCAAGCAGTCACTTTTCTCAATAGCTTCTGACTCGTCTCCCCGTTTCTACCCTTCCCTAGAGTCAATTCACTGCACAGCAGCCAGCTGATGCTTTTAAATGTAAAACATGGATCAGATCACGTCACTCTGCTTATCCATCCCCCTTAGAGTAAAAGCCAAAGTCCTAAAGATGGCAGGGTCCCCTATGTATTCTGGTTCCATTTTCTCTCTGATTTCATATCATAGCATCTTCTATATTGCTCTTCCCATTCTGACTACACCAAAGCCTCCTTGCTGTTCCTTGGATATACCAGGCACATTCCTGCCTCAGAGCCTTTGTACTTGCTTTCCTCTCTGCCTGAAATGCTCTTTGCCAGACCTCTTGCTCTCTTACCACCTTATTTGTGAGGTCTTCCCTGACTATTCTATTTAAAATTGTAATAACCCTTCCCCACACTCCTTCTTCGCTTCTGTTTGTTTTCTCCATATACTTACACCATCTCATATTCTATATATTTTGGGGGGGTGGTTATTTATGTGTTCAATTTATTATTTCAACTAAGTCAAATCAAGATTTTCTTTCTTGGGCTTCCCTGGTGGCTCAGTGGTTAAGAATCCACCCGCCAATGCAGGGGACACAAGTTCGAGCCCTGGTCCGGGAAGATCCCACATGCCGCAGAGCAACAAAGCCCGTGTTCCACAACTACTGAGCCTGCGCTCTAGAGCCTGCAAGCCACAACTACTGAGGCCGCGTGCCATAACTACTGAAGCCTGCGTGCCTAGAGCCTGTGCTCCACAACAAGAGAAGCCACGGCAATGAGAAGCCCGTGCACCACAACGACGAGTAGTCCCCGCTCGCCGGAACTAGAGAAAGCCCGTGGGCAGCAATGAAGACCCAAGGCAGCCAAAAATAAATAAATAAAATAAATAAATTTTTTTTAAAAAGATTCTCTTTCTCATTCTTAGGAGGCTTTCTTTTCTTTTTCTATTGTGGAAAACTATACATACCATGAAGTTTACTATTTTAATTGTTCTTAGATCTGTAATTCAGTGGCATTAAGTATATTCACAATATTGTATAACCATCACCACTATGTAGTTCAAAACATTTTCATCACCCCAATCAGAAACTCTGTACCTGGGACTTCCCTGGTGGTGCAGTGGTTAAGAATCCACCTGCCAATGCAGGGGACACGGGTTTGAGCCCTGGTCGGGGAAGATCCCAACACCCACGGAGCAGCTAAGCCTCTGCACCACAACTACTGAGCCCACGCACCACAACTACTGAAGACTGTGCACTCTAGAGCCTGTGTGCTGCAACTACTGAGCCCACGCACCGCAACTACTGAAGTCCGCGCGCCTAGAGCCCATGCTCCGCAACAAGAGCAGCCACTGCAATGAGAAGCCCGAGCACTACAACAAAGAGCAGCTCCAGCTCACCGCAAGAAGAGGAAGCCCGTGCACGGCAAAGAAGACCCAATGCAGCTAAATAAATAAATAAAATTAAATCAAAAAAAGAAAGAAAGGAAGTATGTGTACATTATTTTTTAAAAAATAAAGAAACTCTGTACCCATTTAGCACTAATTCCCCATGTCCCCCTCCCCTGGACACTAGTAACCTCTACTCTACTTTCTGTCTCTGTGAGTACCTAGATACTTCATACAAGTGGAAACAAACAACATTTGTTCTTTTTGTATCTGGCTTATTTCACTTAGCATAATATTTTCAAGCTTTATCCATCTTGTAGTATGTATCAGAACTTCATTCTCTTTTACAGCTGAATAATATTCCATTGTATGGATATACCATATTTGTTTATCCATTCATTTGTTGATAGACTCTTGGGTTGTTTCTCTTTTTGGGTATTGTAGATAGTGCTGCTATGAACATTGGTGTATATGTTTGAATTCCTGTTTTGAATTCCTTTAAATAGCTTGATGTAGAATTGCAGGGTCATATGGTGATTCTATTTAACTTTCTGAGGAACTGCCAAATGTTTTCCACAGTGGCTGCATCAGTTTACATTTCCATCAGCAATGTATAAGGGTTCCAATTTCTCCAATGTCCTCAGCAACATTTGTAATTTTCTGTTTTTTTCTTGATAGCCATCATAGTGAGTGTGAAGTGGTATTTCATTGTGGTTTTCATTTGCGTTTTCCTAATGACTAATAATATTATACATCCTTTTGTGCTATTGTATATCTTTTTGGTGAAATGTCTGATCAAGTTCTTTTCCCATTTTTTTATTGGCTTATTTGTTTTTTGTTGTTAAATTGTAGCAGTTCTTTATATAGTTTAGTATTATTCCTTATCAAATATATGATTTGAAAATATTTTCTCTCATTCCGTTTGTTTGTTTGTTTTTCCAGTATGTGGTTCTCTCGCTGTTGTGGCCTCTCCCGTTGCGGGCACAGGCTCCGGACGCACAGGCTCAGCGGCCATGGCTCACGGGCCCAGCCGCTCCACGGCATGTGGGATCCTCCCGGACCGGGGCACGAACCCATGTCCCCTGCATCGGCAGGCGGACTCCCAACCACTGTGCCACCAGGGAAGCCCCCATGAGTTATTTTTTAACTCTTTTGATAGTGTCCTTTGATGCAGACACATTTTTAAAAATACATTTATTTATTTATTTATTTTTGGCTGCATTGGGTCTTCGTTGCTGTGCGTGGGCTTTTCTCTAGATTCAGCGAGTGGGGGCTATTCTTCCTTGTGGTGCACGTGCTTCTCATTGCGGTGGCTTCTCTTGTTGAAGAGCATGGGCCCTAGGTGCACGGGCCTCAGTAGTTGTGGCTCACGGTCTCCAGAGCACAGGCTCAGCAGCTGTGGTACATGGGCCCGGCTGCTCTATGGCATGTGGAATCCTCCTGGACCAGGGCTTGAACCTGTGTCCCCTGCATTGCCAGGCAGTCTCCTAACCACTGTGCCAGTAGGGAAGTCCAGACACATTTTTAATTTTGATGAAATCCAATTTATGTATTTTTTCTTTTGTTGCCTGTGTTTTTGGTGTCATATTTAAGAAATCCAATGTCATAAACATTTTCCCGTTCTTTAAAAATATTTATTTATTTAGGCTGATCTGGGTCTTAGTTGTGGCATGCATGCAGGACCTAGTTCCCCCACCAGGGATCGAACCTGGGCCCCCTGCAATGGGAGCGCAGAGTCTTACCCACTGGACCACCGGGGAAATCCTATATTTGTTCTTAATAGAGCTGCTCACACATAGCAGCTGGCTTCCCCCAAAGCATGCAATCTAACAGAACAGGGAAAAACTACAGTGTCCTAATGACTTAATCTCAGAGGTTATACTCTATCATTTTTGCTGTATTTTATAGGTCACACAGTCCAGCCCTTACTCAAAGTGGGAGGGACTGTACAAGGACATGAAGAACAGGCAGCAAGGATCACTGGGGGCCAAATTAGAGGATGGCTACCATGTGTATCTATCCCCAGTACCTAGAACAGTGCCTAGAATAATAACCTGTTCTAATAAGTAGTATATTATATATAAGCAGTATATATATGTAAATGTTCAGAAAATACTTGATGATGAATGAGTCACTTGGAGGTTCTTGGTGAGGTCACAGAATTAAAGAAAAATCAGAGTGACAATCATCGACAGAAAGACATTGGAACTCACTAAAAAAGATACCCCACATCCAAAGACAAAGAAGAAGCCACAATGAGACAGTAGGAGGGGCGCAATCACAATAAAATCAAATCCCATAACTGCTGGGTGGGTGACTCACAAACTGGAGAACACTTATACCGCAGAAGTCTAACTACTGGAGTGAAGGTTCTGAGCCCCACGTCAGGCTTCCAAACCTGGGGGTCCGGCAACGGGAGGAGGAATTCCTAGAGAATCAGACTTTGAAGGCTAGCGGGATTTGATTGCAGGAATTTGACAGGACTGGGGGAAACAGAGACTCCACTCTTGGAGGGCACCCACAAAGTAGTATGTGCATCGGGACCCAGAGGAAGGAGCAGTGACCCCACAGAGACTGAATCAGACCTACCTGCTAGTGTTGGAGGGTCTCCTGCAGAGGCAGGGGGTGGCTGTGTCTCATCGTGAGGACAAGGACACTGGCAGCATAAGTTCTGGGAAGTACTCCTTCGCTTGAGCCCTCCCAGAGTCTGCCATTAGCCCCACCAAAGAGCCCGGGTAGGCTCCAGTGTTGGGTTGCCTCAGGTCAAACAACCAACAGGGAGGGGACCCAGCCTCACTCATCAGCAGACAAGCAGATTAAAGTTTTACTGAGCTCTGCCCACCAGAGCAACAGCCAGCTCTACCCACCACCAGTCCCTCCCATCAGGAAACTTCCACAAGCCTCTTAGATAGCCTCATCCACCAGAGTGCAGACAGCAGGAGCAAGAAGAACTAGAGTCCTGCAGCCTGTGGAACAAAAACCACATTCACAGAAAGAGAGACAAGATGAAAGGCAGAGGGCTATGTACCAGATAAAGGAACAAGATAAAACCCCAGAAAAACAACTAAATTAAGTGGAGATAGGAAACCTTCCAGAAAAAGAATTCAAAATAATATAATGATAGTGAAGATGATCCAGGACCTTGGAAAAAGAATGCAGGCAAAGATTGAGAAGATGCAAGAAATGTTTAACAAAGACCTAGAAGAATTAAAGAACAAACGAACAGAGATGAACAATAAAATAACTGAAATAAAATTTACAATAGAAGGTATCAATAGCAGAATAACTGAGGCAGAAGAACGGATGAGAGACCTGGAAGACAGAATGGTGGAATTCACTGCTGCAGAACAGAATAAAGAAAAAAGAATTAAAACAAATGAAGACAGCCTAAGAGACCTCTGGGACAACATTAAATGCGAAAACATTCGCATTATTAGGGCCCCAAAAGGAGAAGAGAGAGACAAAGGACCCGAGAAAATATTTGAAGAGATTGTAGTCGAAAATTTCCCTAACATGGGAAAGGAAATAGCGAAACTCTACAAGCCAGAAGGGAGTGGCATGATATACTTAAAGTGATGAAAGGGAAGAACCTACAACCATGATTGCTCCACCCAGCAAGGAGCTGATTCAGATTCGATGGAGAAATCAAAAGCTTTACAAACAAGCAAAAGCTAAGAGAATTCAGCACCACTAAACCAGTTCTAAAACAAATGCTAAAGGAAATTCTCTAAGTGGGAAACACAGAGAAGAAAAGGACCTACAAAAACAAACCCAAAGGGACTTTCCTGGTGGTGCAGTGGTTAAGAATCTGCCTGCCAACGCAGGGGACATGGGTTTGATCCCTGGTCCAGGAAGATCCCACATGCTGCGGATCAACTAAGCCCATGCTCGACAACTACTGAGCCTGTGCTCTAGAGCCCACGAACCACAACTACTGAGCCCGTGTGCTGCAACTACTGAAGCCTGCTCACTTAGAGCCCATGCTCCAAAACAAGAGAAGCTACCACAACCAGAAGCCCACACACAGCAATGAAGAGTAGTGCCCGCTGCCCGAAACTAGAGAAAGCGCGTGCACAGCAACGAAGACCAAACACAGCCAAAAATACATAAATAAAATAAATAAATTTATTAAAAAACAAAAAAAGAACAATTAAGAAAATGGTCATAGGAACATACATATCGATAATTACCTTAAACATGAATGGATTAAATGCTCCAACCAAAAGACACAGGCTTGCTGAATGGATACAAAAACAAGACCCATCTGTATGCTGTCTACAAGAGACCCACTTCAGACCTAGGGACACATACAGACTGAAAGTGAGGAGATGGAAAAAGATATTCCATGCAAATGGAAATCAAAAGAAAGCTGGAAAAGTAATACTCATATCAGATAAAATAGACTTTCAAATAAAGAATGCTACAAGAGACAAGGAAGGACACTACATAATGATCAAGGGATCAATCCAAGAAGAAGATATAACAATTATAAATATATATGCACCCAGCATAGGAGCACCTC
>NC_041217.1:102369664-102371681 GCF_002837175.3 Physeter macrocephalus
AGATGCAAAAATCCTCAACAAAATACTAGCAAACAGAATCCAACAACACATTAAAAGGATCATACACCATGATCAGGTGGGATTTATCCCAGGGATGCAAGGATTCTTCAATATATGCAAATCAATCAATGTGATACACCGTATTAACAAATTGAAGAACAAAAACCATATGACCACCTCAATAGATGCAGAAAACGCTTTTGACAAAATTCAACACCAATTTATGATAAAAACTCTCCAGAAAGTGGGCATAGAGGGAAACTACCTCAACATAATAAAGGCCATATATGACAAACCCACAGCAAACATCATTCTCAATGGAGAAAAACTGAAAGCATTTCCTCTAAGATCAGGAACAAGATAAGGATGCCCACTCTCACCACTATTATTCAACATAGTTCTGGAAGTCCTAGCCATTGATACCAACAGATGGAGAGATATACCATGTTCTTGGATTGGAAGACTCAATATTGTGAAAATGACTATGCTACCAAAAGCAATCTTCAGATTCAATTGAATCCCTATCAAATTACCAATGGTATTTTTTACAGAACTAGAACAAAAAAATCTTAAAATTTGTATGGAGACACAAAAGACCCGGAATAGCCAAAGCAGTCTTGTGGGGAAAACATGGAGCTGGAGGAATCAGACTCCCTGACTTCAGACTATACTACAAATCTATAGTAATCAAGACAATATGGTACTGTCACAAAAACAGAAATATAGATCAATGGAACAGAATAGAAAGCCCAGAGATAAACCCATGCACTTATGGTCAACTAGTCTATGACAAAGAAGGCAAGGATATACAGTGGAGAAAAGACAGTCTCTTCAGTAAGTGGTGCTGGGAAAACTGGACAGCTACATGTAAAAGAATGAAATTAGAACACTCCCTAATGCCATACACAAAAATAAACTCAAAATGGATTCAAGACTTGAACATAACACTTGAAATCATAAAACTCCTAGAAGAAAACGTAAGTGGTAAGCCCCTTGACTTACGTTAAGGATGTCTTGGTGATGATTTTTTCAATCTGACACCAAAGCAAAAGAAACAAAAGCAAAAGTGAAAAGTAGGACTATATCATATTAAAAAGCTTTTGCACAGCAAAGGAAACCATCAACAAAATAAGAAGGCACCCTAGTGAATGGGGGAAAATATTTGCAAATTGTATATTTGATAAAGGCTAACACCCAAAATGTGTAAAGAACTTATGTAACTCAACACCAAAAACAAACAAACAAACAAACCAAACAATCCTATTAAAAAATGGGCAGAAAACCTGAATAGACATTTTCCCAAAGAAGATACACAGATGGCCAAGAGGCACATGAAAAGATGCTCAACATCACTAATCATCAGGGAAATGCAAATCAAAACAATGAGATATCACTGTACACCTGTCAGGATGTATTATCAAAAAGACAAGATATGAGAAGGGTTGGAGAGGATGTGGTGAAAGGAAACTATGCATTGACAGAGACGTTACATGGTGTAGCTACTATGGAAAACAGGATGGAGGTTCCTCAGAATATGAAAAACAGAGCCACCATATGATCCAGCAATTCTATTTCTGGGTATCTAAAGTTAATTGCAGCACTATTTACAATAGCCAGGTCATGGAAGCAACCTAAATGGCCATCGACAGATGAATGGATAAAGAAGAAATGGTACATATATATAATGGAATATTACTCAGCGATAAAAAGGAACAATATTGGGTTATTTGTAGAGATGTAGATGGATCTAGAGACTGTCAAACAGAGTGTAGTAAGTCAGAAAGAGAAAAACAAATATCGTATATTTACACATATATGTGGAACCTAGGAAAAGGGTACAGGTGAACCGGTTTGCAGGGCAGAAATTGAGACACAGATGTAGAGAACAAACGTATGGACATGAAGGGGGGAAAGCGGTGGGGGGGGGGGGTGTGATGAATTGGGAGATTGGGATTGACATGTATACACTGATGTGTATAAAATGTATGACTAATAAGAACCTGCTGTATAAAAAAAA
>NC_041217.1:102372053-102381882 GCF_002837175.3 Physeter macrocephalus
GCGTGGGGGGGGGTGGTGTGATGAATTGGGAGATTGGGATTGACATGTATGCACTGATGTGTATAAAATGGATGACTAATAAGAACCTGCTGTATAAAAAAATAAAATTCAAAAATTCAACCCCCCCCCCCAAAACAGGCCAGGCATTAAGGCAAAAAAGATTTAGAAGGGGGAAAAAAATAAAATAAAAAGAAAAATCAGAGCAACAGAGGCTTAGGAAAGGCAGGATTGACTGGAACCAGGGATTGTATATCTTCAGGATGCTCTCCATTTCATTTTTAGTTTTCTGAGAATAGCCATGATCTCTGGTTTCAAAACCCTAGAGCTTCATAATGAGAGGGCAAAGGGACTTTACTTCTGCAGCTCTGGTTTGAAAAATTATCGGTGAGGACTCTCCCAGGCTTACCTCCTTGACCCAGTTAGTATGGTCAGAGGGTTAAGGTAACGTGATTGGTTTAGCTTGTGTCAGGTGCCTATACTTGTTCATAGAAGATGAAGGGGATGTGGACAAATAAAAATAGTACAACTCCCTGGCCAGGTTAGGTAACCCCCATACCGTATGTTCCCGCCATACTCTATCTCCATATAATAGAACATTTTAGTATCGTCCATTTATTTGTTCACATGTCTGTCTTCTACACCAGACCATATGTTCTTAAACTAAAGTCTGAACACAGGTACTACATTTTGTAACTCCAGACGACACAGGTGTTGTAGTGAAGACAGAGTTATGCTTGTATTTTTGCTTTTCATTTTTCTGTCACTGTGACTTTGGACCAGCCATAGCTTCCTCATCTTTTAAATGGGTCTAATGATGGCTGCCTCATTTGGAAGCACATTATATTATTGCTGACATGTTGTAGGAGCTGAGAATGTTAGTTATTATCCTTCCTCTTAGGAAAGTGCCTGACACAATTGTATGTCCTTAATACCTTTATGAATGAATGATTGAATGAATAAATAAATGAAGCATTCTTAGTGATTTGCTTGGGTTCACTTGTAAATGAGGACAATAATAGGGTTATGGTGAAGATTAAGTGAGATGATAGATAAAAAGTGCTTCCATAGCCCAGCTCATGGAGAATGGAATATCTCCATTTAGATATCTCTGTATCACTTGCCTTTGTATTTCATAGAAACTCTCAATTAATAGTCCTGAATAACACAAATGCAATACCCATTAATAGAACACAAAAGCCTGCTGTATTCCAAAACCTCAGTTAAAGAGTTAAAAAAAAAATCCAAAGGGTAAGTTCTACCAAGTTAGTTATTCTGTCTAATGTCAAATTCAAGTGCTGAAACCACCTAATATATAGAAGCTTCTAACCACTGCCTCAGACTCAGCACCCCAAACACAGTAAGAATTAGTATACAATTGTCATTCTGAGACAAATCAAGTCATTGAAGGAAGGAAAGTGAAAGAAAGAGAAGGGAGGGATGGAGGAAGAAAAGAAGGAAAGGTGGAAGAAAAACAAAATCAGTTAGCACTCATGCCCAGAAAGCTTTGTTTATTTCATTCCTAGTCCTCTATATTCTCAGCTTCCCCTAAGGATACTACCTAGCAAATGTATAGGGTGGAACTGAAAGGGTGTTAAATGGGTGGATCCCAGTGGCAATGTCTTGTAAACACTCCCTATGAGTCAGCTATAAATTCAATTCAAATCCCCAGTCTCCCTGTCTTTGCTTATCATGGTTACCACCAAAATGACTTCTGCCTTTAGAAACCCTAATAGGAAACAGGTAAATGTCTAACAATGTTTGATTTGATATTAAAACTTATAAAAATGTAGTTACTGTGCAGAAGATATTTTGTTACTGAGTAAGGGTTAATATACCTTCCTTAATCTTCAAATCACAGGAACAGCTGTGAACATTTCAGTTTTATTTTGAGAATGTTATCTCATTGTATTGCGGCCATTTGAGTGTGGAACAAAAATTTATGAAGTGTTAGGTTTAATTCCACACCTGTAAGAAAGATTATTTTAGTAAGTGCCTTTTGTAATTTAATACCATTTCTCTCCTTGCTGTAATTGGCTGCTGGTTATCTTTTTTGAATGTGCTTTCTCAGAGGAGACAATGTGTCTGTATGGGTTTCAAATTTCTCACGTGGAGGAAAATGCTTGTTACCAGCATTTGGTCCTAATGTTGATGGTTGTATGGCCTTTCAGTGATGACTTCAGCAGTGGTTGCTTCCCAGTCCTGTTTAGGAGCACAGGACATAATAAAAGCTAAATTAATTTTACCATAAAGTAACACCTTCCTAATTTAGTTTCCTAATTTCCTTTTTGGTAGAGGTGGGGACAGAGTAGTAATTAACATTAGCTAAAGTTTGTACTTTACTGTTATTAGACAATTTTCACATGAAATAACACATCTATTGTTGGCAACTCTTATCCTTATTTGTCTGATGAAGAAACTGAAGCTTACAGAGGTCAAAGGCCAAACAATTAGCAGGTGGTAGAGTCAGGATTTTTCTACTTAAGAGTCTGTTTAAAATCTATTTAGAATTTTTTGTGTGTTGGTGCTTTGTGGCTTTGGATAATAGCAATTACCATTTGTTGAATGCTTATTCTGTGCCTTGCATATATTATTTCATTTAATTCAAGACTTACATAGATACTTTTATTATCTCCAGTTTATAGAGGAAAAGATTGGAGCTCAGTGAGGTTAAACACACTTTTGGCAAGCACACTTGAAATTTTAGGTCACAATCTAGTCACATGCATTAATTTGGAGGTTACTAGTTCCCAGATAATTGGATAGATTAGAATTGCTACTATAGTTGCACTAAGTTTTGTCTTGTGGTAAAGCAGATATTTCAGACAGTCAAGAAAAGAATAGACTTCTCCTCTGGTCGGTGAGGTGGAAATTAGCACTCTATTGATGTCCCATTTTGGTGGCACAATTTCAAAAGCTGTTGTTGGGTTGATAATGTGATGTCTGATATCACACGTAGAAATGATGTCCAACCTTTAGAGCCCGAGAGCAGGTTCTTTACCACAACTGTGGCAGATATTGTCCCTACCTGTGCCCAAATGCCAAGAGATGGCAATAGAGTTGTGTTCGTCTTAACAAACAATGTTCTTTCCTAAGATAATGTGTCTTGCAAACAACAGAATGCCGTGGAGTTGAAGTGGTGAGGTTGAAGCCATTTTTATAAACTCGGTATAAGGAGAGGCCACAGTTTTTGCACTTGAGTGCCTTTTGGATTTGTGCTGTGGAAAGCATTGAGCCAAGTGAGATAGGCTTTCACTATTTCATTGTGAGCCTTCAGTTTTCAAAGCAAAAAAAATCTGAATATTAGCTGGAGGTCACAATGGAGTGTTGTTTCTCCTTTTTCTAGAATAGTTCTGCCAAGAGAATTTTCTGAGGGATGGAAATGGTCTATGTGTGCTGCCCTAGTAACAAGCAGCCACATGTGGCTATTATTAAGCACTTGAAAGGTGTGAGCGCTACTGAGAAACTGAAATTTTAATATAAGTTTAAATGTAAATAGTCACATGTGGCCAGTGGCTGATGTATTGGACAGTGCAATCCTAGAATGTAACTGAGATGCCCTGGTTCTCTCTGGAAGCTCCAGATGCCAGCTGCTCAAAGGGACAGTGGGCAGTGAGTTTGACTCCTCTGGTGAGCTCCTTTTCTGTACTCTGGGTAGTTTTTGCCTCTCAGGGGAATGCCTCCCTTGCCTTTCCTTTCTGTGAGCAATGAGGCTCACATGGCTGACTTACAAAACACTTCTGGCAGTTGAGAGCACTGTGTTCTGATACTTAACCCTTGCCTGGTTTAGAGGGTATTAGAGCCCAGACCCTCCTTCTGTTCCCCTCCTGGACAGTGAAACAAATCAATGATAAGGGTGTGTGGTATTAGAACATAGGGAATCTTGAATTGCTAACTGAATTTGCCTCATACTCAACTGTCTCTGAGGAGGGTGCCCCTGCCCACTGCCCCCCTACTTCCTCTATCTTCTACTCTAGTTTCAGAGTGTGAACAGCCGAGGGCAGAAAGCTGGAGCAGAGGCGGTGTTGGTGTGGAATTCACACAGTGGGATTTCACTTCCGCAAGTGCTCAAGCACTTGGGAGAGGTTAGAATTAGCTATTTCTCTAGTTAGAATTAGCTTTAATGTTAATTTTATTATTTATTTATACAAATTTTATTTATTAAAAATAAAAAAATTAATTTTAATTTTTCAGTAAAGAATTAAGGTGTAAACTCATCAAATAAATTGGAAAGTCAGAGCTAACGGTGGAAGCTTCTCTCCTCAGGCCCATGACCTCATTAGAGATAGTACATCTCAGGCACTTAGCACAATGGTACTGATTTTTTGGATTATTTAGAATATTTTATTTTTATTATTATTTTTTTTTGCGGTACGCGGGCCTCTCACTGTTGTGGCCTCTCCTGTTGCGGAGCACAGGCTCCGGACGCGCAGGCTCAGCGGCCATGGCTCACGGGCCCAGCCGCTCCGCGGCATGTGGGATCCTCCCGGACAGGGGCACGAACCCGTGTCCCCTGCATCAGCAGGCGGACTCTCAACAACTGTGCCACCAGAGAAGCCCCAAGCTTGTTCTTTATCATTCATTCAAATTGAACAGCTACTATGCAAAGTGCTGGGGCAACTGAATAGTCTAAGACAAAATATGATTTCAATCATTGCAAAGCTCTTGATCTAGTGGGTAAGTAATATAAACCACTTCTGACATTAGACGGACTGGTTTCAAAGCCCTGCCCCACCATTTTCCATTTGTACAAATAGGGGCAAGTTACATGGTATTTACTAAGTGTCAGTTTTCTCATATGCAAGGGTGTTATAATGATATCTGCCTCATGAGGATAGTATGATGCTTAAAAGAAATAATGTACGTATAGCCCTTAGCCAATACTCACACACAGACAGTGCTCAACCGTGTGTTAGCTTGTTTTAAAATGAAGTATAATTGACTCAGGATATTATATTAGTTTCAGGTGTACAGAATAGCAATTTGATATTTTTATACATTATGAAATGATCACCACGATAAGTCTAGTTACAGTCTGTCACCAGAGTTATCACAACATTATTGACTATATTCTCTACATTACATTCCCATAACTTATCTATTTTATAACTGGACATTTGTACCTCTTAATCCCCTTAACCTATTTTACCCAATCCTCCACCCCCTTGGTGACCACCAGTTTGTTCTCTGTATCTTTGAGTCTGTTTCTATTTTGTTATTTGTTTGTTTTGTTTTTCAGAGTCCACATGTAAGAGAAAACATATGATATTTTTTTTCTCTGCCTGACTTATTTTACTTAGCATACATACCCTCTAGGTACTTCCATGTTGTTGCAAATGGCAAGATTTCATTATTTTTTATGGCTAACATTCCATTGTGTATATATACACCATATCTTTATCCATTCATCTTCTGATGAACTCTTAGGTTGCTTCCATATCTTGGCTATTATAAATAATCCTGCAGTGAACTTTGGGGTACACATATCTTTTTTACCTTTTTTTTTTTTTGGCCTTGCCGCAAGGCTTGCAGGATCTTAGTTCCCCGACCAGGGATCGAACCCGTGCCCCCTGCAGTGGAAGCACGGAGTCCTCACCACTGGACTGCCAGGGAATTCCCTACACATATCTTTTAAAATTAGTGTTTTCATTTTCTTCAGATAAATACCCAGAAGTGAAATTGCTAGATTGTATGTAGTTCTATTTTCAATTTTTTGAGGAATCTCCATACGATTTTCCATAGTGGCTGCACCAATTTACATTCCCACCAATAGTGTGCTGATTTGAGTACTTGGACTCTCTAATCAATAGAAATTGATAAGAGGCCAGACAAGAAATTCAGGCAAGTTACTGGGGCTCCTGGTACAGCATGAGGGAGCAAAAACAAGTAACAGGTGCTCTTACTCACTCCTAGGGGTCAGGGGGCAAGCTGGTTCCCTTGGGCAGGAGGCATAGCTTAGGTGGTCTGTCCACCCCCTTGGTGGTGCTATGTGCAGGGGTCCCGCATAGTACCCTGCTTTTGCTCCTGGCATCTCAGAAACAGCAGTTTGTTTGTGGCCTTTTTGTATCTTATTGTTGATAACTGCCCCAACTGCACATGTGCACAGTTATTTTTAGTCCCTTATAGTTTCTTTGTATTCTGTTGCTCAAGGAAACATTTGTGCAGATGCAAGCACTTTAGTAAAGGGTCCCAGGTCCCAGCCTAGCTCAAGTGCGGGAGGGTTTTATGACCCAGAAATTTCTCTCATACACCTTCCCAGTCAATTTCCTGCCAGAGGCAACCAGTTACAATTTTTTTCGTAGAATTTCAAATAAATAGAATCATAGAGTATGCACTCTTCTGTGTCATTTATTTATTTTCAAATAGGTAATATATTCACATGGCTTTAAATTAAGAAGGTATACAAAAGGGCAGGCAGTCAAGTCTTCCCAGCCCTGACTCCCAACCATTCAATCTTCCTCCCTTGAAGCAAAAATTATTATGTGGGCCCATCCCATAGCTATCATTATTAATTCAGGGCTTTACACAGGTACTTTGAGAACTCAGTTTTAAAGGTTACCCAAAGGATCTTCTGACAGCCCAGCTAAAACGATATAAAATCAGTTTAAAAATAACTGGAGTTCTTTTTACACTCTGATTCCGAATGTCAGATTGTGACATTTTACCTATCTATGACTCAGGTAACCTTCAAGCCATATCTAGTTCAAGTTCTGGCATTCTATGATTCTCATTTATTGATGAAACAAAACAAATATTGAACAAATATGGAAATACAACCATGAACCAAAGAAAACCAAGCTCCTGGCCTATTGATGTAATTAGTCCAGTGGGGGGGGGAACAAAAATTCACCAAAATAATCATATAATTACAGTTTCAGTGTCATGTGATAGGAATGGACCAAGATAGGGAAGTGTGAAGGTGCTTCTCAGAGGTAGAGACTAAAGGTGTGGTCAGAAGGATGAGGATTGGAAGAGCCTTCCAGGCACAAAGCAAAGCATATGCAGGTCTGTGGAGGGAGAAAACTGAGGAATTGGAAGAGGCCAGTCTGGCTGGAACAGAGATAGGATGGAATGTGGTCTGAGCAGTGAGAAGAGGTGGAGAGGTGGGCAAGCCATCAGACCATGCAGGTTAGTTAAGAGGTTTTGTCTAAGGAAGTGGGAGGCCATTGAAGTGGTACATGCTGGGAAGATAAAAGATCACACAGCCATTTGTGTGGAGAAGAGATTAGAGAGGGGCTAGAGGGCATGAGGATAAACCAATTAGAGACTAAATTTGTAGGCCTCCCAGGCCTCTGGCCCTCCCAGACAAAGGGAGTTTGGACTAGGGTGG
This sequence comes from Physeter macrocephalus, assembly GCF_002837175.3. Taxonomy (NCBI): domain Eukaryota; kingdom Metazoa; phylum Chordata; class Mammalia; order Artiodactyla; family Physeteridae; genus Physeter; species Physeter macrocephalus. The sequence continues at coordinate 102,379,381 of NC_041217.1, forward strand.
TGATGGAGGAGATGGTAGAGGACAGATTCAAGGAAATTTTGGGTCGTAAAATCTATAGAATTTGCTGATAGATGGAATATAGGAAGGAAAGGTAAATTAACAAAATGTCTCTTAGCTTTCTTATACAAGATGGATTCAGTTGCAATGAAACTGTTAGTTGAAATTACTTTAAATAATGGCATAATCTGAAGTTATGCAAAATTTTGCCTCAGATGTAATTTCAAGTTTTTAGTTGGGTGGAGAGCATGGCTCTACTTCCTATTTTCTGGTATTTCTTAATCTTGTTTTTTAAAAGAATGGAGAATGTTTCTTTTTCTGAAATGCTTATTACAGTGGAACCCCTTCTGGAGATTATAAATTTAAATTAGGTAATAACCAGGGCTATCTAATTTCTAGGCAATATTTTTGTGCTAATTACTATCATTTTGTCACTTCTAAATGTATAATGAAAGTAACTTACATTGCCTTTGGTATTATTATTGTTATTTTTTGCCTGTTTTTCCTGGGATTAGACCGGAATTAGTAGGTTGTTTCTGTTCTTAAATACTCTCTTTCTAAGAATTTCTTCGTTGATATTGGATGACTGCCCGGCTGGACCTCACATATTTGTGCCCATGTCCCTGCCGCACTCCGCATAAATCCAATGTGTCGAGACGACTGATGGTAGAGTGATTTGCAATCACAAGTGCCATTTACACGTTAATTATTGTTTTTGAGAGTGACCAGGTCACCTCTCGGGGAAGCCCGGGCGGCCTTTCGAAGCTTGCGCGTCTGCATCCCTTGGCCGCGACCTGGAGACATGCGCATAAGCAATGCAGCAATGCGAGGCCCGCAGCCTTAAGCGCGGGGTCGCTTCGGGGCGGGGGGAGTGTCTGGTGCAGCTCTTACAGGCAAGGGGCGGTTCCAGAGACTGGGGAAGTCAGCAATTTGTGGGTCCGACCGCTGGAGCTTTGAAAGAGAGGCGGAGGAACAAGCGGGAGTTCCCCGCCCCCGTTCCTCACGGTCCAATCCCTTCGGCTTCTCCTTTTCTCAGCCGGCCCGCCTGTCCCCTAACCTGCTCGAATCTATTATGCGGTAGAGCGGCCCGGTCTCTTTAAGGCCCTGCCGCGCCTGCGCCTTGAGCCTTCCTGACGCGGCCGGGCCGGACCCGGGAGGAGCCGGCGGCGGGCACAGTAGAGGTTGAGTGGTAGTTGAAACCGCGGCGGCGCGGGTGGAGTGGGTCAGCGTCTGAGGCGGCCCCGAGCTCCTGAGTGAGCGCGGCGCTCAAGAGGGGGCGCGGACGGCGGCCGGCGGAGCCGGGAGAGAGGCCGAGGCGCTGAGACGCGGCGGCGCGGCTGCCGGCTGGATGGGAAGTTAATGTTTACGGCGGAGTCCACCCAACGTTTCCAAGGTGAGGGGCGCCGCGCCAGGACGGGCGGGCCGCGAGCCCGGGTTCCGCGGGGCGCACAGCCGGGCCGAGGCGCGGCAAGTGGGGGCCGCCAACCAAACTTGCGGCGCGAGCGGGGCGGGTGCGCCCGGCCCCCCGGGGCCTAAGTTCCCTGTGGTCGCCGCGACCCTCCTGCCGTGGGCGCTGGGAAGGAAACTCGCCAGCGGGACTTCCAGTGGAGTCCCGGGGAGGTGGAGGGACTAGGCAGCTTTGGGAGTGCTTTCTCGTAAATCCTGTGGGGAATACTGACTCTTCACCCCCGCCCTCGAGGCCAGGAGTCTGTTACTTCTGGGTGACCTGATGGGGCGAGACCGTCTGCGCCTCTTGCAAAGTTGGCGTCTTTATTTGGCCTCTGGGATTCTGCGCAAGGCCGTGTCTCCAGGCAGGTGATGGGCGAGCCAGGTGTGCTAGATGACGCCCAAGGATGCACTTGGGGAGTGTTTGTAGCCATCACTGAATCACCTTATGACTAGCGGGGCAAGCCTCAAATTAACCACAGAATTTCCGGTAGGTTGGATTGTGGTGTTGGTGTTTGCTTTAGAGTTGCTGTGATTTCTTTGTGGCTTTATGTCTGTGTTTTGGGCTTCACAGATCAACTCAGCTGGCATTCTTTCACCGAAGAGTTAACCAAAACTTTTGGAATGGTTTCTTCACTTTCCTCCTATCTGTTGTTGTTAGAGGTGATTTCAAAAAGTAGCATTTTCTTGCAAAGATTTCTTTGGGTTACAGTGTAGAATAACAGACTCCTAGAATAACAGACTCCTTTTATTGCTGAAAGAAATCCGGTGCTTCGTGAAGAGCAAGAAAAGTTATCTGTTCATAGTTTTTACCTTTGTTCTGGGTTGAAATGTGTTAGAAGGTTTGTTTTGTTTTTTAAAAATTTTATTAATAAACTTTCGGCTGTTTACCAGAAGCTCCTTTTCTATTCTAAAATGCTAGTGTTAATGTCTCTGAGAAATTTGTGTCAAAGAAATCTTAGAGGGCTTCCCTGGTGGCGCAGTGGTTGAGAGTCCGCCTGCCGATGCAGGGGACGCGGGTTCGTGCCCCGGTCCGGGAAGATCCCACATGCCGCGGAG
>NC_041217.1:102382052-102385108 GCF_002837175.3 Physeter macrocephalus
AAAAAAAGAAGAAATCTTAGAAAACTTATTGTAGTATAATATATTTTAAAAAGTGCACGATCTTGAGTATGCAGTAAAGAATTTTTACTAAGTATACTATCACAGATCAAGAAACAGAACATTGCTTGTTTGAGGTTTATATCTAGGAGTGGAACTCTTGGTTTATGAGGTATGTAAATGATAAAACTTTAGCATTAGATACAGTTGAACATTTTCCCAAAGTGTTCTACCAGTTATCAGGGAATGGTATTCCATTTACCTCATATCCTTGCTAATGCTTGTCAGTTTTAAAAATTTTTGCTATTTTGGTAAAAGTGTAGTAATATATGTGTGGTCTTATTTACATTTTTCTGATGACTATGGTTGGGTATCTTTTGTTGGCCATTTATATGTCGTCTTTTGTGAAGTGCCTGTTAAGTCTCACTATTATTTTTTTTAATTGGTCTGTAATTCTTTATTCTGGATATGAGTTCTGTGTGTGTGTGTGAGTGTGTGTACACATCTATCTTCCACGAGTCCTTTCTGGACTTAATCTTTTTCCACTCTGTATGTTGCCTTTTCACTCTTTTAATGGCCTTTTTTTGAAGAATGGAAATTGTTAATTTTAATGAAACATACTTAATCCTTCCCTTTATGATTACTGCTTTTTGTGCTCTATTTAAGAAATCTTTGCCTAGCCTAAGAATATGGAGATATTTCCCCATGTTACTGTATAGAAGTTTTATTTTGTTTTACTTTTCGTATTTAAGATATACAATTTACAGTAAATTCCAGATGGATTGTAGGAGTCCAGATTCACTTTATAACATATGGGTATCTATTTGACCCGGCACCATTTACTGAATATACCATCCTTGCCCTTCTGCACTGTGTGACACTTTTTCATAAATCAGTTGACTGTATAAGTGTGGATCTGTTTCTGGACAATATTCTGTTTCATTGGTCTATTTGTTATCCTTGCACCAATATCACTATCAACTGATGTAACTTTATAATAAGCTCTGATATCTGTTGTTCGTATTTTTTTTTTTTTTTTTTGGCTATGCTGGGTGTTAGTTTCTGCGCGCCGGCTTCTCGCTGTGGGCTTCTCTCTCTAGGTGCGGCGCGTGGGTTTAGTTGCCCTGTGGCCATGTGGGATCTTAGTTCCCCGATCACGGATCGAACCCGCATCCCCTGCATCAGAAGGTGGATTCTTAACCACTGGACCACCAGGGAAGTCCCCATAGTTGTTCCTATTTTGTTCTTTAAGATTGTCTGGGCAGTTCTTGGTTCTTGGAGTTTCCACGTAAATTTCAGAATCTTCTCCATTGTTACAAATTTTGGAAATAGAGAATTGACATCTTAACAATATTGAGTTTTCCAGTTTATGAACATGGTTTATTTCTCCACTTATTTATGTCTTTTAAAATTTCTTTTTTTTTTTTTTTTTTTTTTTTTTGTGGTTCGCGGGCCTCTCACTGTTGTGACCTCTCCTGTTGCGGAGCACAGGCTCCAGACGCGCAAGCTGAGCGGCCGTGGCTCACGGGCCCAGCCGCTCCGCGGCATGTGGGATCCTCCCGGACCGGGGCACAAACCCATGTCCGCTGCATCGGCAGGCGGACTCTCAACCACTGCGCCACCAGGGAAGACCCTAAAATTTCTCTAATATTTTGTAGTTTTCTGTATAAGAGTCTTGCACATCTTTTTAAAAAATTATTTATTTATTTTTGGCTGCGTTGGGTCTTCATTGCTGCACATGGGCTTTCTCTCGTTGCCGCGAGCGGGGGCTACTCTGCGTTGCGGTGTGCAGTCTTCTCATTGCGGTGGCTTCTCTTGTTGCGGAGCATAGGCTCTAGGCGTGTGGGCTCAGTAGTTGTGGCTCATGGGCTCTAGAGCGCAGGTTCAGTAGTTGTGGCACACGGGCTTTGTTGCTCTGCAGCATGAGGGATCTTCCCGGACCAGGGCTCGAACCCGTGTCCCCAGCATTGGCAGGCGGATTCTTAAGCACTGTGCCACCAGGGAAGTCCCACATCTTTTCTTATTTATTCTTAGGTATTTGATTTTTAAAATATTATTGTAAGTGATTTTTTTTTTTTTGTGGTAGGTGGGCCTCCCACCACCGTGGCCTCTCCCGCTGCGGAGCACAGGCTCCGGACGCGCGGGCCCAGCGGCCATGGCCCACGGGCCCAGCCGCTCCGCGGCATGTGGGATCCTCCCAGACCGGGGCACGAACCCATGTCCCCTGCATCGGCAGGCGGACTCTAAACCACTGCACCACCAGGGAAGCCCCTGTAAGTGATATTTAAAAACATTTGTGGCCAGTATATAGAAATACAGCTGATTTTGGGGGGTGGGGAGGGTGGCTCTGGGATTATTTTAAAACAAATCCCAGATGTCATTTCATCAATAAATTCTGAATCTTTAATGTCCCTTCAAGACCTAGTCCAAATTACACCTTGTATGCTCTAGTTTTCCAAGGTTTTTAAATCTCTTGTATGTTATTTCCAGTGTCTGGGACCAATTAAAGGTTTATAAAGTGTTTAACATAGAGTGTAACTGTGTTAGGCTCTGGGGATATGAAGCTGATTAAGATGCTGCCCCTGCCTTTAAGAAGTTGAGAGTCTAAGAGGAGTTGTAGAAATTCAGAAGACCTTTATCCTCCACTAGGAGAAGTGCTGTGATGAAAATTGGTTTGGCTGCATGCAAAAGGAGCATTTAAATCCAAGTGTGGGGCACGTACTATGCCTGGCTCCCGGTGTTCTGAGAGCTGCATGGAGGAATTGGGCTGTGGGAGAGGGCTGCTATTACCGCGCGTACTTCTGCTTTATTCCTTGGCTTTCAGCCTTGAGCCTCGCTCCACTCTTCTTGAGTCTGGAGTCTCTCCAAGTCACTGTTTCCTGAGAATAATTTTTTTTTTTTTTTTTTTTGTGGTATGCGGGCCTCCCTCTGTTGTGGCCTCTCCCGTTGCAGAGCACAGGCTCCGGACGCGCAGGATCAGCGGCCATGGCTCACGGGCCCCGCCGCTCCGCGGCATGTGGGATTTTCCCGGACCGGGGCACGAACCCGGTTCCCCTGCA
>NC_041217.1:102385265-102415506 GCF_002837175.3 Physeter macrocephalus
CGGACCGGGGCACGAACCCGCGTCCCCTGCATCGGCAGGCGGACGCGCAACCACTGTGCCACCAGGGAAGCTCCTGAGAATAAATTTATGAGAGAATGTGAATAGTGGAGAAGGGAAACTGGAGGTCCATGTACAGACTTTACCAGACTTTAAACCACTAACCTGTTCTTCAGCCCCATACTTCTTCCCCACTGACTATATCCCTCGAGACTCTCAAGGGCTGAGCCTTTCTGGGGCTCTGTGAGCGAGGCATCTCAGCCCGTTGACCATATTCCCTTGTGCAGGCCTGTAGGTTTAGCTTCCCATCCTCTACTCAGTTACTTATTCCTCATTTACTTATGGCATCTATGAAACAAGAAAAATAGATGCCATATCTCTTACCTACCTGAGATTGTTAAAGACAGCTTCTTTAAGCTTTCTTTTTCCTTGCATAGCTTGTTTCCTCCAAGTTACTTTTTTTCTGTTTGGTATAGTCTCAGCAGTAGAGGCCCTCTTCAGAGGTCTGGTAGTCCTCCTTGGTTGTTTGCTTGTGACTGAGGGACCAAATACATCAGGTAGCAGTATTTTTAAAAAATTTAAGGGCTTCCCTGGTGGCGCAGTGGTTGCGAGTCCGCCTGCCGATGCAGGGGACACAGGTTCGTGCCCCGGTCCGGGAAGATCCCACATGCCGCGGAGCGGCTGGGCCCGTGATCCATGGCCGCTGAGCCTGTGTGTCCGGAGCCTGTGCTCCGCAGCGGGAGAGGCCACAACAGTGAGAGGCCCGCGTACCACAAAAAAAAAAAAAAAAAAAAAAAAAAAAAAAAAAATTAAGTGTGATTGCACACAGTAAAATATATAGATTTTAAGTGTATAGTTTGATGATTTTTCTGTGTGTACACCTGTGTAATGAACACAAGGTACAGAGCATAGTGAAACCCCTAGAAAATTCCTTCATATCCCTTCTATCTTCCCCACTCCTTGCCCAGAGGCAACCACTATTCTGATTTCTGTCTGCATAGATTAGCACCAGTATTTTCTAAAGTTGCCCAGGTGATTCCAGTGTGTGGTCAGGATTGAAATCATTGGTTTGGGTGGGCTGTTTGAGTCTCTCTCCAGTGTCTGTCTTTCCATTTGGCCTAGTCAGATTTCCCAGAGAGTATCCCAGTTTTCTGCTTGGAGGCCAGAGGTCTAGTTGCCAGTGGTCTGGGAACTCAGGAAAAGAGGGCTGGGTAATGAACCATAGAGCATTTAATATGAAGGGACATATAATTTGCCTCTTTTTGTTAGGATACCTTCATCTTCCACCATGTGTGATTTACCCTTTTTAGAGAATAAATCTCTAACCTGATGCCTCATTGAGGTTGGGTCACTCAGCAACTCGGGAGAGGCATGGGCTCCAGGTTTCTAACTGTTCAAACAGCTTTCACCTGATCCTTTCTTTTAGTCTCCCTTCCCTCTCTGTGTTCTGGCAGTTCCTGAACCCTTTGAAGATTCTGTAGCATGAAGTGGGTTTGTTCTTAGTTGTCAGCACTGCTGTCTTATAATTTGTCTTTGACCAAATCAGTTATCACTCATCCATCTTTCCAGCTTCCAAAATTTTGTTGCTGTTGTTTCTTCCATTCTCTCAATCCTTATGGTTTGTGTCCTAAAAACAGAACAAAACAACAGCAACATTTTCTTTATCTTGTTTTAGTAGGGTTTTGGGAGGGAGCAAAATTAGATGTGTGGGTTCAGTCTGCAGTCTTAACGTGGAAGTCCCTCATCTGCTTTCCATTCATCATACAAAAATGTGCTGCCATCTGCCCACCACTGTTTCTCCTCCCTGTGGGGTTGTAGCTTTTAAAATTTGTTTACCGTTATCTACATAGAATGTTAGGAGGGAGAGCACTTAAATATTGGATCAAACTGTAATTTCTCTAGAAATTTCTAAATTCTTTTGAGAAGTTTACATTGTCCCAGAATCTTATAATCTCAGGATTGGAAATGATTTTAAAGATAAGCCAGCTTAGTGAGCTATTTGATACTTTCTGTAGTGGGAAACTCGCTATAAAGAGAGAAATGACTGGAGAAACAGAGTGGGCTATGGATCTCTGCAATGGGTCTGGAAATCAATATGTGCGTTAAACATTTAATATTGAATGAACAAATAATAGATCTTGCATATTTGTAACATACAGAAATTATCAAAAAGTCGTGGTGGTTTTGTTATTTTAATCAATAATTCTTAAATCCAGCTACTGTCATGGGGGGAGGTAATACTCAGAATTTTTTGTTTTTTTGTTTTTTGTTTTTAGCTGAGTTCTCTGAATACTTATTACAATGGGTCATCAGCAGTAATAGGGGTATGGGAGAGAGATAGGAGATGCATTTACCCCTCAGGTAGATCTTGGGGGTCTGCCAGCCTGTGGGGGTTTCCTTCAGGCCCGCCTTCCACCAGATGTGCTTCAGGTCTCTCTTGAACTTGATTTGCTGCCGTTTCAGGCGTCCTTCCTTGACTTTCCGCAGTAGGTACTGGGTCCTCTTGACCAGCTTGTGGTACTTGAGATGATTCATCTTGTGCCGGCAGATCTTGAGCGTGTTTTTGCACTGCATCTGGGGTGCATCCCAGACCTCCTTACCCCACTGCTCAACCCCTTCCCCCACCTGGCTGGGCAGACACTCAGAGTTGGGCTGGAGACAACAGTCCCTGGGACCCCAGCGTCCAGTCTGGGCAGGAGGTAGCCAGTTCTCCAGGTCAGCCAGCTCTCCAGGAGGCTGATGGATACCTTCCTGAAGAGCAGCATCTCCTCAAGCTCCAGATGGACCCGCCTGCCAGGGAGGGAGGCAACGCCACTTGGGCCTGTTGGTTGCGTGCTGTAGCGAGGCCTGCAGGCATGCCTGACCAGCACCCCTGCGACAGGCTAGGACCCACTGCAGCCTACCCGGGAACAGCCCTGAGCAGCTGGGAAGTGAGGCGCACCAGGAACAAGGTCTGTGTGTGGAGGCGGCCCCAGGTGCTCAGCGGAGCCTCCCTGAGCCTCAGCTTCACCCCGAGGTGCCCACTGCGTAGGTGGTGTGGACTCTCGAGTCCCAGGTCCCCAGCCCAGCCGGCAGCAGCTGCCTCTGCTGTCCCTGGAGCCCGCGACCTCACGCTGACTCTACCCAGACACCGCTGGGAGACTGACCATTCTGCTGCCCAGTATTTTTTGTTTTGAGAAAAAGATTATATTCCAGAAAAAATTGAAAAGTATTGCTAAAGTTGTAGAAATCTTATAGTTAACGTAAACTGGTAAATTAATTAGAACCACCCATTAAAGCCTCTCTGTTAAGCTCCTCTGATAACTTTGTTATGCTTTGCACTCCCTTTTTTCTTTAAAACACTAAGTATGTTTCCAAATGCTCTTTGAGATAAGAGTTTTTTATCATAAAGTTCATGATGAAATGAAAATATTATTCTAAACATAATTTGTTTTCTCTTAGGCTAAATTTATAAAATTTTATGTGTTTACCTTTAAATTGTGTCCATCCTTTTCTGTGTTACAGTATCCTTTTACATTTGAAATTTATGCTAGATAGTGAGTGGGTTTTTTGTTTATTTTCTGTAATGACCTTATTTAGCAAAACAAAAAGCTGTCAGCCCTTTGTTGCTCTTCAGATTAATTTTGGACAGTTATATAAAATATAAAAGTCTGCTTATCACTGCACACAATTTTATATGTTTGCATACAAAATTCAAGCTGTCAATCAAAGATAACATTGGCAGTTATTACTATCTGTTTTGGCAGTATGATAGTCCTTCCTCATTGGAAACATGTAGGTTATTAATGTGTGTTTTGTGGCTAGAAGCTGTTGACTGTGGCCTCATATGTTTGCTCAGAAAGGGTCATCCAATTTCTCATAATTCTAAGTTGCCTGGTGTGTTTATTTGTTGCCATTTCCAGATGTTTATTACTGTCTCTGTACTTCATGAGAGCATTCCCTGCCTGTGCTGTTGGCAGTTTATTGTTTAAGTGGCCAGACAATGTGGGTTTAGTGCTTGTTAATTGTTCTTTGTACTAATCCAACGGCTCACAATTGTACTTTGAAAAATGTTCCCTAAAGCTGGTTACACTGGCTATTATCTGGGTCTTCATTGTTGGTTTTGCTATTCAGTGTCTTTTGGGTTCATGATTAGGGCTCTCTCCTTAAGGAACTGCTAGCTCCTGTGTTCTTGGAAGGAACCTTGATAGAGATAGGAGCAGAATGGTTTTATTATGGATCATTGCTCTTTTTGTTTTTCATAAGAAAGTGTAAGCACTGACAGGGAAGTGAAGATGGAGATTTTGTCTTACCTTTGAATTGGTATTCAAATGATTAGTTGCTGTATTTGGCCTGATACAGATCTTTTGCTATGTTAAAAATGAATCCAGGGCTTCCCTGGTGGCACAGTGCTTGAGAGTCCGCCTGCCGATGCAGGAGACACAGGTTTGTGCCCCTGTCCGGGAAGATCCCACATGCTGCGGAGCGGCTAGGCCAGTGAGCCATGGCCGCTGAGCCTGCGCGTCCGGAGCCTGTTCTCCATAACAGGAGAGACCACAACAGTCAGAGGCCCGCATACCGCAAAAAAAAAAAAAAAAAAAAAGAATCCAGCATTCTCATAAATTATGCTAGTAAGTTTGTTAGAACAATGTTAACAGATACTGGATAGGAACTTCCCTGGTGGTCCAGAGGTTAAGACTCCACGCTCCCAGTGCAGGGGCCTGGGTTTGATCCCTGGTCAGGAAACTAGATCCCACATGCCACAACTAAAGATCCCACACATGGCAATGAAGATCCTGCGTGCTGCAGCTAAGACCCGGCGCAACCAAATAAATAAATAAATACATACATACATACATATATAAATATTAGAAAAAAAAGATACTGGATAAAAGTTTCACTTGAATGAACCACATTGTATAATATGATATTTGAATGAGATACATAAGAGAAAGAAGAAAAATTTAATATCTTCAAGTATACCAGAATCAGGATAGTTTAGAAGACTGAGCCAGAATTTGCTGGTGAGAAGGTAGACCTTGAAGTAAATTGAGAATGAATCTTAGGGAATGAGCTCATGAAAAGTGTAATGCCTTTAAACATTTAATTTAAATACATGTAAGAGAGGAGCACAAAGTTAAAGACTCAACTTGGCTGCTTTTTTGAAAATGTGGAGAAGCTTCTTTTCTGCTGCTGGATGAACGGTTATAAATGTTGTTAAGCATTTAACACACGAGATCAGAAAACTGAGTCAGTAAATGATCTAGAAATTTAATGAAGTTATGAACATTGTCAGTAAGTCAGTAAGAACCACCAAAGGTAATACATATATAGCATCTCCTATGTGTCAAGCATAATGATCGGTACTGGGAAGATGACGGTGATCAATACTACATAGACAAAAATCTTGGCTTTCACAAAATTTATAAACCAGGGGAACACACAGTTGGTATAGTCTTGTTTCTTTACTTTTTTTTTTTTTTGGCCATGCTGTGCAGCTTATGGGATCTAAGTTCCCTGACCAGGGATTGAACCTGGCCCCGGCAGTGAAAGCACTGAGTACTAACCACTGGACCACCAGGGAATTCCCCGTATAGTCTTGTTTCTGAGTGAGGTGATAATTAAAAAAAAAAAAAAGGTAATTAAGTGATTAATTTGTCTTAAATCTTGAGAGTTTTTTTTGTTTAAATTGAAGTATAATTGATTTTCAATTTGTCAGTTTCAGGTGTACAGCAAGGTGATTCAGTTATACTGAATCTATTCTTTTTCACATTCTTTTTCTTTATAGGTTATGACAAGATATTGAATATAGTCCCCTGTGCTCTACAGTAGGTCTTTATTGTTTATCTGTTTTATATATAGTAGTGTGTATCTATTAATCCCAAACTCCTATTTATCACTCCCTCCCCCCCCACCCCTTTCCCCTTTGGTAACCATAAATTTGTTTTCTATGTCTGTGAGTCTGTTGCTGTTTTGTAAATAAGTTCATATGTATCATTTTTTGATTCCACATGTAATTGATATTATATGATATTTGTCTTTCCTTGTCTGATTTTACTTCACTTATTATGATAACCTCTAGTTCCATCCATGTTGCTGCAAATTATTTTATTCTTTTTTATGGCTAATATTCCTTTGTTTGTGTGTATACCACATCTTTATCCATCCATTTGTTGTTGGACATTTAGTTTGCTTCCATATCTTGGTTATTGTAAATAGTACTGCTGTGAACATTGGGGTGCATGTATCTTTTCAATTTAGAGTTTTCGTCTTGTCTGAATATATGCCCAGAAGTGGGATTGCTGGATCGTATGGTAATTCTTTTTTTTAAATTAAATTTTTATTTATTCATTTGGTTGTGCCGGGTCTTAGTTGCAGCTCACTGGCTCCTTAGTTGTGGTTACCAGCTCCTTAGCTGTGGCATGCAAACTCTTATTTGTGGCATGTATATGGGATTTAGTTCCCTGACCAGGGATGGAACCCGGGCCCTCTGCATAGGGAGTGTGGAGTCTTAACCACTGTGCCACCACGGAAGTCCCTCATATGATAATTCTATTTCAGTTTTTTAAGGAACCTCCATACTGTTCTCCATAGTGTCTGTACCAATTTACATTCCCACCAACAGTATAGGAGTGTTCTCTTTTCTCCACACCCTCTCCAGCATTTGTTATTTGTAGACTTTTTGGTGATGGTTATTCTGACAGGTGTGAGGCTTTTTAAATAATTAGTATGGAAAAATGCTGAGTGAAGTAAAAGTTTTAAATTTTAATATTTGCCTTAAAAAATTCTGAGGTAAAGTTTACGTATAGTGAAATGAACTTAACTCTACAATTGAATGAGTTTTGTTGAATGTGTACTCCTGTGTTAATCTCTCCCTCCCCAGTAATCCCACGTGGTTCCTTTAGTCAGTTCCTGTTCTGATATCTTTTACCACAGATTCGTTTTTCATGTTCTTGAACTTCACCTAATAGATTAGTAGAATAAGTGTGTATTCTTTTCTGGCTGGCTTCTTTTGTTCAACATAATGTTTTGAAATTCATCCATGTTAATGCTCCTTTCAGTAGTTCTGTTTAACTGGTGTGTAGTAATACATTGTATAACAATAACACAGTTTGTTTATCTATTCTCCCAATAGGCTATTATGAAAGCTGTTATGAACACATAGCTATTAGTCTTCTTATAGACATACATTTTCGTTTCTCTTGGATAAATAACTAGTGGTGGACTTACTGGTTCATAGAGCAGATGAACATAGTTTAACTTTAGAAGACATTGCCAAACAGTTTTCCCAAGGGAATATATCATGTTACATTGCAACCAGCAGTCTGTGAAAGGTCTGCTTGAGTGACAAATCAGAATTGAGTTTCAGAAAGACTGTGCTGGTACAGTGGGGTATGAGATTTGAGATAGGGAACACACACAGTTAAGTAATACAATTGAAAATTGATGTATTCTTGTTCTAAGGAATTGATAGGGAGGGAGAGACTCTTAACAGATTCTGGAGCCTGTGGTATGTGGGGTGAGGATAAGGCAGGGGTCAGGTGATCCCCATGCATCTGCCATAGGCTGTTGGATATTGGTGTGCCAGTCATTAACAGAATACAGTGGAGGAGGAGATTTTAGAGGGAAGAGGGAGAAGTAAATCTGTTTTGTTTGTAAGTAGTAATTGGGGTAAAAGGAAGTAGATTAAATAACTGTATAGTGAGAAGAAGGCCCAGGATGGAATTGGAATTTTGGGGACCATTGACATGTAAGAAATGAGCTGATGACGAGAAGTCTGCAAAGGAGCAGGAGTGAGTAGCTACCACTGAAGGGAAACCAGGGAAGTGATTTAACAAACTGAAAGAATAGAACTTTGAAAAAGGAGGGAGGGGCTTGAATGTTGTTAATGTGAGTAAAAAGTAAGTGTAGCCTGTCTGGAGGTTAACTGTTTTTTATTATTTGACCCAATAGTTGCACTTTGTGGAATAACTTCTAAAGAAACAGACAAATGTGGAAAGGTATCACACACACACACAGAGTATTATATAGTTTTCTATTGCTGCTGTAACAAATTAGTACAGACTTAGTGGCTTAAAACAAAAATTTAGTCTCTTACAGTTGTGGAGGCCAGAAGTCTCAAATGTTTCACTGGGCTAAAGTCAAGGTATTGACCCAGCTGGTTCCTGGGGTAGAATCCATTTCCTTGCCTTTTCCAGCTGTTAGAGTTGCATTCCTTGTATTCCTTGCATTGCATTTCTTGATCCCTTCCTCCATCTTCAAAGTCAACTGCATAGCATCTTCCGATGAGCCCAACCCAGATAGTTCAGGATAATCTCCTCATCACAAAATCCTTCCCTAAATCACCTCTGCCAAGTCCCTTTTACAATTTAAGGTAACATTCACACGTTCTGTGTTTTATGATGTGCTCTTTAGGAGGCCATTAATTAGTCTACCACATAATACTAACAAGGAAGAAGATCAAAGTACATTAAATTAAATTCTCAAAAATGTATAGTATGATTTGATTTTTCTTGGCTTCACCAGGCGGGGCATGCGGGATCTTAATTCCCTGACCGGGGATTGAACCTGTGCCCCCTGCAGTGGAAGCATGGAGTCTTAACTGCTGGACCACCAGGGAAGTCCCCAAGTATGATCTAATTTTTGTGAACTTAAAGAAAATACATATATACCTGTATATTACCATATGTATAGAAATCTTAATATATACTGTACTGCTAACAGTGGCTGTCTTTGAGAGTGGGATTACAGAGTACTCAAACTTTTCCATTTTTTTCTGTGATATTTCAATTCTTAACATGTATTTGCTAATCAGAAAAATAAAAAATAAGTAAAAGGAAAAGTACTGTATGGGTCACATGTTACAGAGAGGTCTGTAAGTAAGATAAGAACTCTGAAACATTTACTGGATTTAGCACAAAGAGGCTGTTGGTGAGTGACCTTGGTAAGTGTGGTTTTAGTAAAATGGTATGGTAGAAGCCACATTGCAGTGAAAAAGTGGGAGATGAAGAAGGAAAGAATGAAAGCTAAATATCTGTCCAGTTGCTTAGCTATGGGGGAGGGACGATACTGTGAGACAGGGAGTACTTAGTGGGATGTAAGATCCAGTGAGAGCGCTAAATATTGGCAGAGCAGCCTGTTTAAAAGTTGAGAGCAGAAACTGGGAAGAAGAGAGAGACCACCTGAGTTCCAGGATAATTCACAGAGCACGAGGCCTGTCTTCTGACTTTAGACAGAAGACCCACTTACCTGTGGCAGGTGAGACTAGAGAGGTGTGGATATGGGCAGTAGTTAAGTTTATAACATTTTCATTTTCTTTAATATTATCAGATTAAAAAAAAAACCAAAAAACTCTTGTAGTCCTAAATGCTTCTTTGACATTTTGTTGAAGTCCAAAGTTATTGCGTACCTGTGTTAATTTAGTCTTGCTAATGTACTCTCATTTTGTTGGTTTCTGATTATTCCTGTAGCCTCATAGTATATGAGTATATGAGGTTCAGGGAATGAGACCTTAGTTTTCTAGTGCAACGTTTTGGGGACTCTTCCCCCCCTGTTATTATTAACACTAATAATTGCATAAAAATCTGCTTATATGAGTTTATCAATTTTCTCTTGACTCCACAGTGTCACAACAGGAAAGCATTAGAGGTATCATTCACTCCAACCTTTTTTAAGTTCCTGACAAGGAAACAAGGTTTAAAAAATTTAAGTAACTTGTGAAGGCCCTATGCACCTTGTGAAAAGAACATGGTACTTTACCTTGCTGAGATGCTGAGGACCTTTCAAAAAATTATTATTTCATTGATACTATATTTCTGCCAGGATTTCCTGAGTTTTCATGTGTCTTTCTATCCAATTCCAATTAACATACATTTTCCACCTCTTAATTTCATCACTCTTCTTTCACCAGTATCAGTGTAATTAAATTAATTAAAATGACAATTTAAAATACATTTTTTAAGGCCTTGCCATGATCTGTGCATTATTTACCTATTTGGAGAATTATGTTGAAGATTCTTATTGACATTTTAGGATTTTTCAGAACTGTGGCAGTTCATTTTTATTTCACACTGGGTATGGGATGATGGTGCTTAACACACTTCTCGACACAGTGCTTGATATATTGTGTATATTAAATAAAAAATTCGTGTTAATATGTGATATATTTTAAGAGGTACTTGTTCTGAATTTGTGCTTTTTTTGGACTAGATTAAGACCTAAGGAAACGGGTATTTTAGTACTCTTGCTGCTGCCAGGAAAAAATTGTGTAGATATGCCTTTTTTTTTTTTTTAAACAATTTTGTCTTTGTAACAGTCGAAGGTTGAGGTCAGGGGACAGGCTTATGAGCTCCTTGTTCATGAACTTGAACACCTTGGCTATAGCAATTTTAGGTGCAGCTCAAATTATCAAATTTTTAAATTTATTTGTTTATTTACTTATTTTTGGCTGCATTGGGTCTTCGTTGCTGCACGGAGGCTTTCTTTAGTTGCGGCGAGCGGGGGCTACTCTTCGTTGCGGTGTGCGGGCTTCTCATTGCAGTGGCTTCTCTTGTTGTGGCGCACGGGCTATAGGCGCGCGGGCTTCAGTAGTTGTGGCACACGGGCTTAGTTGCTCTGCGGCATGTGGGATCTTCCTGGACCAGGGATCGAACTCGTGTCCCCTGCATTGGCAGGCAGATTCTTAACCACTGCGTCACCAGGGAAGTCCTTCATTTTCAAATATAATTTTCATCTCAATATTTTAGTTAATTGAATTGCTTAAGTAGATAATCAGATTGGTTTTGGGCAGGTCCTATCTGTCTGTCAAAATCCTTAGAGTCATGACATGTTCTGACGTTCTGTGTTTTTACTTTTGTGTTCTTTTGTTTTAGCTCACCTTCCTATCAATGATTTATACTTGTCAGGATGTTTTTGTTTTAGGGCTGAATGTTTAGTATCCTGGTGCCATCATTTATTAGCTAATGGATTCTTGGGCAAGTTGTTTAACCTCTATAAACTTCAATAAAATCTGTCTCAGGATTATTGTGAGGATTAAATAAGATAATGAATGTAAGTCTTGTCACAGTGCCTGGTACATAGTAAAACTTACAGTAGATGATGGTAGTAGCAGCAGCAATAGTATATCACTGTGTACAAAGTTTTCCTTTTCTTTCTTTTTTTTTAAAAATTAAAGTGTAGTTGATTTACAGTGTTGTGTTAGTTGCAAGTTTTCCTTTTCTGAAATTTTGCTCTAGAGGTAGGAAGGATCAGAGAGAGATGAATATATGCTATATGCCTACAGAAAATAAATTAACTTAGAGAAATTTGTTATATAGACATCTAAAGGAAGAAGACTTGTCAGCAGTGTTGCCCTTGTTTCCTGTTTTTTCCCCTTTCAGTGTAATTCCTGTTTGCTGTTTTTTCTATTCCTGTTGAAGCCAGTGCTCTGTATCTTTCTCTTCGTCCATCTGACAACTATTAACTTAAAAAGTGGAAGACATAATTTGCAATTCTTCTTTGAGGATATTTATCCACTGTGTTTTAAAATCTGCACTCCAGGGCTTCCCTGGTGGCGCAGTGGTTGCGCGTCCGCCTGCCGATGCAGGGGAACCGGGTTCGCGCCCCGGTCACATTGCTATTTATATAATAATGTTGTTTATTCCCATGTTTGCAGAGTTGGAATAATACTTCCTTATAACCTGCTTAAAAGATTGAAGATAGATATTACATTTGCCCCAAGCTTAAATCCTACTGGGACAACGTTGAGTATAAATAATTTTTTTTTTTTTTTTTTTTTTGCTTTCTACATGTTTATTCACTTGTATACCAAGATTTTTATGGGTTCAAAATTTCCAACACCTTGAAGAATGTTGAAGTAACGGTGTGTACAGATAATTATTTTTTATATTTATATTGGCATAGACCATTTTGAAATTTGATCATATATTTTAGATATACTTCTAAGTTTGATACGTTTGCTATTTATTTTGGAAGCAAATAAGAAAAGACTTCTCTGGACCCCTTTGGCATTACAAACACTTAGACAAATAGCCACTAAAAAAGTATGATGCTGTAAGTTGGTGAGTTCTGGGTTTGTAATCTTGTGTAATCAGTCAGAGTTGTAGTTTAAATAATGGTCCCAGAGATACAATTTCCTGTCACTCATCTACTGGCCAATTTCCCCATAAATTTATGGGTTTGTATAAAACTTACTGTGAAACTTGAGATGCTCCTAATAATCTGTTTCAGACTGAGTATAAACAGTTAAAAAAATATGATGTAGTTGGAAGAACTCAGATAGCTATAGAATTATCCATCTATTTTTTTTTAGCCAACTTTTGTTGTTGAGTTTCTAGAATACACTGGGTACTGTGCTAGGCATTATGGAGGGCAAAGTAATACCTTCTCTTTGGTCAGAACAAAAAGAAGATGCTGTTTCAGGCTATAACTCTGCTCCCTTCTCAGTATTGCTCCTAACCTGCAATCCTGACCTTAGTGATGATTTGTTAATATGTTACTTAAGCATTGTTGCTTTCTCCCTTTTATTTCCTCCTTGTATATTTTTCAGATTAGAACATATAAAGTCTGTCATGATGAAGGACTCTAAAACTTGGAAAAATCAGAAGTATAAATAATTTTAAAACCATAAAGTTGGGACTTCCCCGGTGGTCCAGTGGTTAAGACTCTGCGCTTCCACTACAGGGGGCACGGGTTCGATCCCTGGTGGGGGAACCAAGATTCCGCATGCCGCTCGGAAAACCCATGAATTTAATGTCTTATATTCTGTTCTATTGTGGTAATTGCTGTTGGCAGCTTCTGTTGCTGTTTTTCTTTATAGTCCTTTTCTGGCTTTCCAGCCAGAGCAAACTATTAAAAGTCTATTTGGCATTTGTATGCCAGTGTTCATAGCAGCATTATTCACAGTAGCCAAAAGTTGGCAACAACCCAAAATGTCCATCAGCAAATGAATGGATAAACATCAGATGAGTAGAGTTCTTCCTTCCTTCTTTTTTTTCCTTTCTATATTCCAGCCTTAAATATACCAAGTTTTTCATGGCTCAGAGTTTCTAGCACCTTGAAGAGTGTGAGAAGTATATGTATATAATGGAATCTTATTTAGCTATAAAAAGGAATGAAGTTCTGATACGTGCTGCAGTGTGGATGAACATTGAAAACATTATGCTGAATGAAATAAGCCATGACACAAAAGGACAAATATTATATGTATGATTCTACTTATAAATCTAGAATAGGTAAATTCATAAAAATCAGAAAGTAGTTTAGAGGTTACCTGAGGCTGTGGAGAAAGGAATGGATACATAGTTTCTGTTTGGGGTGATGAAAATGTTTTGGAAATAGACAGTGGTGATGGTTGTACATCACTGTGAATGTAATTAATTCCAACGAATGGTACATTTAAAAATTATTACAATGGCAGGTTTTTATGTTCTATATATTTTACCCCAATTAGGAAACAGGCTGTTTGGAACCTGCAAGAGGCTTGTGGCTAGTTCACAGTTTTACTTCTAAGTGAGGCTGAGGTCTTGCTCATTCATGCTTCCCTTGTTCATGCTCCATTGTTTTTGAAAAAAAAAAAAAAGACCAGCACTGATTGAATGGTGAGTTTATGGATGATACATTTTTCTTCATGATTTTTTTTCTTTCCTTTTTTCCATAAATATGGATCACTTATAAGGAAAATATCCATAAATAAGACTTATTTTAAGAACAAAATCAGGGGACTTCCCTGGTGGCACAGTGGTTAAGGATCCTCCTGCCAGTGCAGGGGACACGGGTTCGATCTGTGGTCTGGGAAGATCCCACATGCCGCGGAGCAACTAAGCCCGTCCGCCACAACCACTGAGCCTGCGCTCTAGAGCCCGTGAGCCACAACTACTGAAGCCTGCGCGCCTAAAGCCTGTGCTCTGCCACAAGAGAAGCCACTGCAAGGAGAAGCACATGCACCGCTATGAAGAGTAGCCCCTGCTTGGCACAACTAGGGAAAGCCGGCGCGCAGCAACGAAGACCCAATGCAGCCAAAAATAAATAAGTAAATAAATAAATAAAAACAAAATCAAGTCAGAAAATATCTTCTTTGGCTTACTATATAGTATTCTTTCTCTTATCCTTTATTTCTTCTTGATCATCTTTCACTTTTTTTTGGATGTATGTATCATTCCTTAATTTTACAGTTTTTAATATAACCAAATTGGAGATAATTGGAAAAAGAAGGGATTCTTCCCATCCCCAAATTCACTACTATAACACTGAGTTTCTTGGTTTTTAATTTTAATGTATTTTCTTCTATTCTCTTCTTGCTTATATCTTTGTTCTAATAAGAATTTATATATAATTTGAGTTCTTTTTTCATTTTTTGCTGCATTAGCCTTCTGCATGTGGTCTGCCTTATAATCTTCCTAACCATCTTTTTCTTTTTCTTTTTTTTTTTTTGCGGTAGGCGGGCCTCTCCCATTGCGGAGCACAGGCTCCGGACGCGCAGGCTCAGTGGCCATGGCTCACGGGCCCAGCCGCTCCGCGGCATGTGGGATCCTCCCTGTTTTGAACTTTATGTAATGGAATCATCCAGTATGTGTTTTTTTGTATCTAGTTTTTTATCAACATTATGTTTTTAAGATTTATCTATGATGCTGCATGTAGCTATAGTTCAATTATTTTTATTGCTGTGTAGTATTCCATTACATGAATTATCATAGTTTTTTTTTTTTTGTGTGTGTGTGTGGTATGCGGGCCTCCCTCTGCTGCGGCCTCTCCCATTGCGGAGCACAGGCTCCGGACGCGCAGGCTCAGTGGCCATGGCTCACGGGCCCAGCCGCTCCGCGGCATGTGGGATCCTCCCAGACCGGGGCACGAACCCATGTGCCCTGCATCAGCAGGCGGACTCAACCACTGCGCCACCAGGGAAGCCCTTCCTAACCATCTTTTTAAAACAAAGTTACAACTTCCAGTTTCTAGTCCAGCATGGAAGTTGCTGAACAACATGGAAGTTGCTGAACAACATGGAAGAAGCTGAACAAACTGAAAAATCAACAGTTCTTCTTAGATTCAGCAGGGAGGTGAGGTCACAGGACAAAGCACTGCCCTCTGAATTGGAAAGACAGATGGCAGATACAGAGAATTACAACTTAGTGGAGAGAAACCCTTGAGTTGAAACCGCTGTGGGAACCGGTGGTAGGGAAGGGAAACCTGAACTACTGATGAATTGCCGCAGGCTCAGTGTGGACAAGTCTGAGAGATAAAAACTCCAGGGGGAGAGATAAAAACTCCAGGGGGACCCAGTCATTGGATGCCCGCACACTTTTGTGAATTTTGCCTCCAGGAACTTGGCCACGTTCTCATGATGAATACCAGAGAAAAATCCCCTCTTGATTCCAGCTTTGGGAAGGAAAAGGAAGTATTTTGAAATACTCCAGAGTATTCTGTTCTTAACAAGGTCTGCCCTTAGGAGAAACTATTTAACCAGAGCCTCACCTGCTGGGGTTTGATCAGAGCCTAACTGACCTGAGGGAAATAAGCAATTCTGGCCTAGTATAGCCATTTTATGCCACAGGAGGGGAGTGGAGTGATGGGAGAGGCTGATGACTGAGAAGCACATGTAAAGTTCAGAGTTTAGAGATACAGGCTCACTGACAGACTAAGATCTAATCATAGGAGTATAAAATGCTTCCCTGCCCTCTACACCTTACTACCACATTATTAAAGGCCTATTTACAGTAGTTCCTTTACCCAGTACATCATAACTATCAAAAAAAAATTACAAGACATACTAAAAGACGAAAAACAGTTTGAAGAGAGAGTGCAAGCATCAGAGCCAGACGCAGATATGGTAGGGATGTTGGAATTCAGACAAAAGAAGAATTTAAAGCAATTATGATTAAGATGCTAAGGGCTCTAATGGTTAAAGTAAGTAGCTGACAAGAACAGATGGGCAATGTTAGCAGAGGATGGAAATTCTAAGAAAGAACCAAAAAGAAATGCTAGAGATCAAAAACATTGTAACAGAAATGAAGAATGCCTTTGGTTGGGCTTATTAGTAGACTGGATATGCCTCAGGAAGGAATCTCTGAGCTTAAGAATAGCTAGATAGAAACCACCAAAACTGAAAGTCAAAGAGGAAAAAAGACTGAAAAAAACAGAACAGAATATCCAAAAACTGTGGGACAACTACAAGAGGTGTAACACATGTGTAATGGGAATTCCAGAAGGAGAAGAAAGAAAAGAACAGAAGAAATAGTTGAAACAATAATGACTGAGAATTGCCCCAAATTAATGTCAGATACCAAATCATAGATCCAGGAAGCTCAGAGTGAACCAAGCAGGGTAAGTGCCCCAAAAACTGCACCTAGGCACACCATTTTCAAACTACAGAAAATAAAAGATTGAAAAAAAATCCTGAAAGAAGCCAGAGGGAAAAAACACCTTACCTATAGAAAAGCAATTATAAGAGTTACACCCAACTTCTCAGAAGCCATGTGAGCAAGAAGAGTAGAGTGAAATACTTAAAGTGCTGAGAGGAGAAAAAAACACCAGCCTAGAAATCTGTGCCTTGCAGTATTATCCTTCAAAAGTGAGGGAGAAATAAAGACTTTCTCAGTCAAACAAAAATTAAGAGAATTTGTTGCCATTAGACCTGCTGTGCAAGAAAAGTTAAAATAAGTTCTTTAGAGAGGAGGGATGTAATATAGGTCAGAAACTCATACCTTACTTCTTTACGTAAAGTAAGGAAGAGTTAGGAAATGGGAAGAAGGAATAAGTGATGGTAAAATAAAAACTTTAGTTTTTTTGTTCTCATTGATCTAATAGATAAGTTTGTTCAAGATAATAATGTCAACAGTGTATTTCATTATGTATACTTAATGTATATATGTGTGCTATACATAAGTTCAATGAATAACACCAATGAAACAAGGGCACAGGGGGGAGGATATATGATTATTTTGTTACTATAAGATACTTACACTACCCATGAAGTGGTGTAGTGTTATTTGAAAGTGGAATTGGATTACCTGTAATTGTATATTGCAGGCTCTAAGGCAACCACTAGGAAAAGTGTAAAAAAAAAAAAAAAAGTATAACCAATACACTAAGAAAGGAGAGAAAATAGAATCATATAAAATCTCTTAAAACCATGGAAGGCAGAAAAAGAGTGGAAGACAAAAATAGGAACAAAGAACAAGGAAGGGCAACAAATAGGAAACAGTAACAAATTTGGTAGATGTTAGTCCAACTATGTCAATAATCACTTTGAACATCAGTGGTCTAAATGCACAGATTAAAAGACAAAGACTGGTAGAGTGGATCAAAAAACAAGATTCAACTATGTTGTCTACAGGAAATCCCCTTAAAATATAAAGCCACATATCGATAGGGGATTAAGAGGTAGAGACTACTATGTGTACAGTAAATAAGCTACAGGGATATATTATACAGCACAGTGGATGAATATAGCCAATATTTTATAATAACTAAGTGGAGTATAACCTTTAAAAATTGTGAATCACTGTTGTATACCTGGACCTCATATAATATTGTAAATCAACTATACCTCAATTAAAAAAAACATAGATTAAAAGTAAATGGATGGAGTGGGCTTCCCTGGTGGCACAGTGGTTAAGAATCTGCCTGCCAGTGCAGGGGACATGGGTTTCAGCCCTGGTCCGAGAAGATCCCACATGCCGTAGAGCAACTAAGCCTGTGTGCCACAACTACTGAGCCTGCACTCTAGAGCCCGCGGGGCCACAACTACTGAAGCCCGCGCACTTAGAGCCCGTGCTCTGCAACAAGAGAAGCCACTGCAATGAGAAGCCCATGCACCACAACAAAGAGTAGCCCCCACTCGCTGCAAGTAGAGAAAGCCTGCTCCCGGCAAAGAAGACCCAACGCAGCCAAAAAAAAAAGGTAAATGGATGGAGAAAGATGTAAAAGGTACAACATTGCTAACAATAATTAAAGCAGGAATAGCTATATTAATTTCAGACAGCAGATTTCAGACCAAGGAATATTTTCAGGGATAAAGAGTGAGGGGAATTACATAATGATAGAGGGATCAGTTCGTTAAGAAGCCATACCAATCTATAATATGTGTGCACCAAAAACAGGGCATCAAACTACGTGAGGCAAAAACTGATAGAATGCAGGGAGAAATAGATGAATCCATTATCACAGCTGGAGACTTTATACCCCTCTAGCAGAAATGGACACATTCAGCAGACAGTGAGGATACAATTGAACTCAACAGCACCATCAATCAACTAAATAGAATGGACATCTTAGACTACTTCGTCCAACAACAGAGTGCACAGTCTACTGAAGGTCACATGGAACATTCATCAAGACAGACTACATTCTACATTCTAGATAATAAAACCAATTTTTTCTTTATTGTTTTTTTGGCTGCGTTGGGTCTTTGTTGCTGCATGCGGGCTTCCTCTAGTTGCAGCAAGCGGGGGCTACTCTTTGTTGTGGTGCGCGGGCTTCTCAATGTGGTGGCTTCTCGTTGCTGAGCACGGGCTCTAGGTGTGTGTGCTTCAGTAGTTGCAGCATGCGGGCTCAGTAGTTGCAGCACGCGGGCCCTAGAGTGCAGGTTTCAGTAGTTGTGGTGTGTGGGCTCAGTAGTGGTGTGCAGGCTCTAGGGTGCATGGGCTTCAGTAGTTGTGGTTTGCAGACTTAGTAGTTGTGGCTCACAGGCTCTAGAGTGCAGGCTCAGTAATTGTGGCACACGGGCTTAGTTGCTCTATGGCATGTGGGATCTTCCTGGACCAGGGTTCGAACCCGTGTCCCCTGCATTGGCAGGCGAATTCTTAACCACTGCACCAAGGGTTCGAACCCGTGTCCCCTGCATTGGCAGGCGAATTCTTAACCACTGCACCACCAGGGAAGTCCCCAATTTCTTAAAAGACATGATCTGCCCAAACTCACACAAGAATAGACAATTTCTTTTTTTAAATTATTTATTATTTTTTACTTTTTTGGCATGCGGGATCTTAGTTTAGTTCCCTGACCAGGGATTGAACCCGTGCCCCCTTCAGTGGAAGCATGGAGTCTTAACCACTGGACTGCCATGGAAGTCCCAAGAATAGACAATTTCTATTAAAGAAATTGAATCGATAATTAATAACTTTCCAGAACAGAAAGCACTAGGCCCAGACAGGTTCACTGGTGAATTCTACCAAACTCAGTATTTTAAGAAGGTCAGCTCTTCCCAACTTGATCTGTAGATTCAGTGCAATCCCAATCAGAATCCCAGCAAATTATCTTGTTGATATTGACAGACTGATTCTAAAATTTATAGGGAGAGGCAAAAGATCCAGTATAGTCAACACTACTGAAGGAGAAGAAGAAAGCTGGAAGACTAACACTACTCAACTTCACGATATACTATAAAGCTACGGTAATCAAGACAGTATGGTGGAGGGGGGAGGGATAAATTGGGAGATTGGGATTGACATATACACACTACTATATATAAAATAGATAACTAGGGGCTTCCCTGGTGGTGCAGTGGTTGCGCGTCCGCTTGCCGATGCACGGGGGCCGGGTTCGCGCCCCGCTCTGGGAGGCATCCCGCGTGCCGCGGAGCGGCTGGGCCCGTGGGCCATGGCCGCTGGGCCTGCGCGTCCGGAGCCTGTGCTCCGCAACGGGAGAGGCCGCGATGGAGGGAGGCCCGCATACCACAAAAAAAAAAAAAAAAAAAAAAAAAAAAAAATAGATAACTAATAAGGACCTACTGTATAGCACAGGGAACTCTACTCAGTAATCTATAGTGACCTTATATGGGTAAAGAATCTAAAAGAGTGGATATATGTATGAGTATAACTGATTCACTTTGCTCTACAGCAGAAACTGACACACATAAATCAACTATACTCCAATAGAAATTAAAAAAAAAATTTTCTAAAGGGAGAAAGGAAGGAGGTGATGGGATCATACAGACAAACTCTAAATGATGACTGGGGGGAGAAAAAAAAGACAGTATGATGGATAAACAACAAGGTCCTACTTTATAGCCCAGGACAGTATATTCAATATCCTGCGATAAATCATAATGAAAAAGAATATGAAAAAGAATGTATATCTGTATGTATGATTGAACCATTTTTCTGTATAGGAGAAATTAACACAACATTGTAAATCAACTATGCTTCAATTAAAAAAAAGTATGATATTGATTAAAGAATAGACATATAGCTCAATGGAATGAAATAGAGAGCCCAGAAGTAGTCACACATAAATATAGTCATTAGTCAAAGATTTTTGACAAAGGAACAAAGGCAATACAATGGAGAAAAGATAGTCATTTCAACAGAAGGTGTTGGAGCAACTAGGCATCCACATGCAAAAAATAAATAAATAAATAAAAAAGACCTAAGTATAGACCTTACATCCTTCACAAAAATTAATTCAAAATGGATCACAGACCTAAATGTAAAAGGCAAAACTATAAAACTCCTAGAGGATAACATGGTAGAAAATAGGTCACCCAAGTAGGTGACCTTGGGTTTGGCAGTGACTTTTTATTTTTTTTATTTTTTTTATTTTTTTTTTTGTGGTATGCGGGCCTCCCTCTGTCGTGGCCTCTCCCGTTGCGGAGCACAGGCTCCGGACGCGCAGGCTCATTGGCCATGGCTCATGGGCCCAGCCGCTCCGCGGCACGTGGGATCCTCCCAGACCGGGGCGCGAACCCGGTTCCCCTGCATCGGCAGGCGGACGCGCAACCGCTGCGCCATCAGGGAAGCCCGGCAGTGACTTTTTAGATGAAACATCAAAGGCACAATCCATGAAAAAATTCATACCTGAATTTCATTAAAATTAAAAATTTCTGCTTGTGAAAGACACTGTAAAGAGAATGAAAAGGCAAGCCACAGACTGGGAGAAAATATTTTCTAAAGACATATCCGATAGTGAAACCACACTCCTACTCAGATGGGATTCAAACCTAGCCAAAACTCAAATTGGAACTTGAACCCATGGGCTGGCACTTGAACCCACTGTCTTTTAATTAAAACTGCTCACCTGGTGTCAGGACTTTCTGAAGCTCAGGTTCTTTCGTCTCTATGCAGAGAGAATTTGGTATGAGGCAAAGTGATAGGTAGAGTGAGTTTATCAGCACAGGACGCTTTTGCAAGCAAGGGAGTACAGTCTGGAGAACCAAGAGGGCTATGTTTTTATAATCAAAAAGTGGGGAGGGGAGAAGACCACCTCTTCCTTATTCTTGGGTAAGGAATTATATCAAGGCTTATATCATTAGTTCCTCCTTTGACCCTATATGGTCTAACCGAGACAGTCATGGCGCTATTTAAATCATATGTATATTAGCAGAAAGGTAGTAACATATACTAAAATATGGTAATTCATCTCAGGTTTCATTATAATGTCCCCTTTCACCTATATTCCTGTCTTGGCTACATGCAGAGATGCTACTCCTCAAGGGCCATTAACTCTGACTTCATGTAATGAGATTCAGACCCCATATCTATTGTGTTTTGTTTTAACCATCAGGATTTGTGGCTTGAATGTGCCTGGTCTTCTTTCAAGGTAGTGTAGATTGTTGCTAGGTTACTGGATCCTTGAGTGGTCATTAGCTTACATGAGTCTCCCAAAACTCCCTTAAAATTCCCTGTCTTTAATCCCCTAGTGGGATTTTTATTTTTTGAATTCTGAATTTTTTAAATTTTATTTTTAAAATTTTATTTATTTATTTATTTTTGGCTGCACTGGGTCTTCGTTGTTGGGTCTTCATTGCTGTGCACGGGCTTTCTCTAGTTGCGGTGAGTGGGGGCTACTCTTTGTTGAGGTGTGTGGGCTTCTCACTGCGGCGGCTTCTCTTGTTGTGGAGCACAGGCTCTAGATGTGCAGGCTTCATTAGTTGTGGCACGTGGGCTCTAGAGCACAGGCTCAGCAGTTGTGGCGCACGGGCTTAGTTGCTCCGTGGCATGTGGGATCTTCCCCGACCAGGGCTCGAACCCGTGTCCCCTGCATTGGCAGGCAGATTCTCAACCACTGCACCACCAGGGAAGCCCCGCCTAGCGGGATTTTTAAATGAGCTATTTAATTATCCTACTTTATCCCTATCGCTAATGGACTGTTACCCCAAATATTCAGAGAATTCTTAAAACTCAACAATAAGAATACAACACGATTTAAAAATGGACCAAAGAATATGTACAGATGGCAAAAAGCATATGAAAAAAAACCACATATGAAAAGATGCTCCACATCATATGTCATCCAGGAAATGCAAATTAAAACAACTATAAAATATTACCATATTCCTATTGGAATAGCCAAATATCTAGAACACTGACAACACCAAATGCTGTCAAGGATACGGAGCAACAGGAACTCTCATTCATTAATTGTGGGAATGCAAAATGGTACAGCCACTTTGGAATACAGTTTGTCCAGTTTTTTACAAAACTAAACATTCTCTTACCACACAATCCAGAAGTTATGCTCCTTAGTGTTTACCCAGAGGATTGAAAAGTTGAAAAATGTCCACACAAAACCTACACACAGATGTTTATAGCACCTTTATTCATAATTGCTAAAACTTGGAAACAACCAAGATACCCTTAGTAGATGAATGGATAAGTAAACTGTGGTACATCCAGACAATGGAATATTATTCAGCATTAAAAAGAAATGAGCTATCAAGCCATGCAAAGACATGGAGGAAACTTAAATGCCTGTTACTGAGTAAAAGAAGCCAGTCTGAAAAGGCTACACACAGTAGGAGTCCAATATGACCTTCTAGAAAAGGCAAAACTATGGAGACAGTAAAAGGATCAGAGGTTGACAGGCATTGGGAGGAGGGATGAGATGAAGAGGCAGAGCACGGAGGATTTTTAGGGCAGTGCAACCACTCTGTATAATACAGTTGGACTTCTTTATCCTTGGATTTCTCATTCATGGATTTGGCCAACTACAGATCAAAAATATTCGAAAAAAATTCCAGAAAGTTCCAAAAACCAAAACTTGAATTTGCCTCAGCTCAGCAACTGTTTACATAGCATTTACATTGTATTAGGTATTAGAAATAATCTAAAGATGATAAAGTATATGGGAGGATATGTGTAGGTTATATCCAAATACTATGCCATTTTATATATGGGAATTGAGCATCCACGGATTTTGGTTTCCATGCGGGGATCCTGGAACCAATCCACTGTGGATACTGAACGTATCTTTATGCATTTGTCCAAACCCATAGAGTGTACAACACCAAGAGTGTACCCTAATGTAAATGATGAGAATGACAAGAATGGGAATAATGGAGTGGGAGGAATACAAATCAGCTAGGATCTTCTGTCTGTGTGACCAAAGCCATTCGAAAATACCTTTGAACCCTTTACTTCTTCCCAAAGCTGCAGAATTAGTTGCCCCTCTTATTTGTTTCTGTGTTATCTTGTATATACTTTTCTGTGGCCTTTGTCACTTTGTGTTATAATTGTTTCCATGTTTGTCTCCTCACACTCCATCGATGGTGCTACTTGAGGACAGGGCAAGACAGGAACCAAATGTCATATTCCTCTCCCACTCAGTGCCTAGCCCTATACCTATGCTTAGTGAATATTTGTTGAGTGAAATTGATCGGGTTTTTTTTGGAGGTAAAGAAGTTAGAAGGAATATTAAATTCCTGAAGCTGAGATAGCCAGGTTTTTGAGTCATTGTTAACATGTATAGACCACCCTTTTTCTTCTGAAGAGTAGTCACAGTAAGCTTCTGAACTACTGTTAACTTTGGCTGTAGGAGTTTGGCACCGATTTTGAAGTCTTGGCATTTGTCTTTTATTTTGTTATTGTTCTCTGGGGCTTGGGTTAGGGGAAAACGTTTTCTGTAGAAGATTTTGATTTCAGACTCCTTCTAGGCATATGAACTGAAGGTAAATTTTTTCTTTTCATTTTTCAAAATATGAAAGAATTATAAAAGACCCAAAGGGGCCTTTCAGTTGAGGATTTTGCTGATGGTGTCACAGGAGGCAGTTCTTAGCTACATCCTAATGGAATATTTTTATTTATAGATTTTGGAGACACAGTATATTAGCACAGAGGGTAATATACCTAATTTTAGGACATCTGGGTTTGAGTTTCACTTTTAGTATTTATTTGTAAGTGTGAGCCTCTCTGAACCTATCTTCTTATTTGGAAAAATTGTTGATTTCATTTTCATGAACTGTAGCACCCGCTGCCAAATAACAACAAAATGCCAATTTCTCTGATTTCAGTAAATGGTACAATCAGTTGCTCAAGTCAGGATAGAATGTACTCTTGATTCTTCTTTCACCCTCATTCTCTCTATCCACTTCATCAGAAAGTCATTTTATTTCCACCTCCACAAAGTTATTTTGCATACATCTATTTTCTTTGTCTCTGCTATCCTATAATAACTTAAATCTTAATTATTTCTTACCTAGATTTCTGTAACAGTTTCCTGCCTAGTCTCCCTACTTCTGCTCTTGCTGCTCTATAATTTGTTTACATAGGAGAGTACTTTTTTTTTTTTTCCCAGCCACGCTGTGTGGCATGAGGGATCTTAGTTCCCTGACCAGGGATAGAACCTGTGCCCCCTGCATTGGGTGCGTGGAGTGTTAACCACTTGACCGCCAGGGACGTCCCAGGAGAGTACTTTTTTATAAAATAGAAAAGACCATATTATTCTTCACATGTTTAAAATCTTAAGTGACTCTCAGTCATACTCCAGATAGATTCCAAATTCCTTTCTTATAAGATCCTTACTGACTGGGCCCTGGTTGACTTTTCTAGTTTCATCTTTCTGCACTTCCCATTAAACTACTATGCATTAGCCATAATGATCTCCTCTTAGTTCTAACCTGTGCTATTCAGTATGGAGGCCACTAGCCATGTGTAACTGTTGAGTGCTTGAACTGTGACTAGTCTGAATTGAGATGTGCTATATAAAGTAACACTGAATTTCAGACTTAGTATTAAAGAAAGAATGTAAAATATTTCATTAAATGTTCATTTTCTGTTGAAATAATGTTTTAGATATATTTGGGTTAAATAAAAGATATAATTTCACTTGCTTTTACTTTTTAAAGTATAACTACTAGAAAATTTTAAATAACTGATGTGGCTTGCGTTTGGCTCACCTTATATTTCTGTTGATAGATATCCCTTATCTAACCCGTTGAGTTTTAAAATTACTCAGGGTCTTTGTACATGTTGTTGCTTTCTTTGCCTAGGCCGCTGTGTAGCTGGCTTCTTCTTGCTCATCTAGAAGATCTTAACTTAAATATTGCCTCCTAAGAAAGGCAGTCCTTAATTGCCCTATCAAATTAAGTTCTAGTTTGTTGCCCTCATGCCATATATCCTTCCCTGCATTTGTTTGTTCACTATTTGTCTGACTTCTTAACTAGTTCCATCAGAGTAAAGAACATGTCTCTTTTGTTTATGATTACATATTCATGTACATTCATCAACCAGTAAAGTGCTTCTTCTGAGTAGGTTCTAAATAATTACTTGTCAAAGGAGTAATACTGGAATACCTTCTTCTCAGATCTGTTGTAAGAATCAAATATGTGAAAATATTTTGCAAAGGGCTGTACCAATGTTATATGTAGAGAAGCGGAAGAAATTAGTCCTTAAATGTGCTGAGATTATCAGAATACAACTCAGTATTCTAGCCAGTATACAGGTATCACTTTTGCTAATTTAAGAATGAAATTCTTTAAGAAATTACTTCCATAGGAAGAATTCTTGTCAAAAAGAAAATTTAATTTGATTTTGTTCTTCAGTAATTTCACAGCTATGTATTTGTATTTAAGAAAATAAAGGTTAACTAACATAGTTTGTAACATTGATTATAAGCCCTTGAATAGCAGCAGAGATCTGGAGAAGAATAATAATTCTTACTTTTTAAACTCTTAGAGATGGGGAAAGGAAATGAGCAATATTTAAGTATAATTTCAATATAGGTAGTTAGTTTAAACCTCTGTAAAAGCTTAGGGGATCGGTGGGGAGAACATCATGAGCCTTTTAAATAGCAGTAATAGCAGTGGTAGCAGCAGCAGCAGAGGCAGTAGAGGTAGCACTAATGTAGTAATAGTGGCAAAAATTTGAGTGCCTACTATGCCAGGCAGCCTTCTAAGTCTCGTAAAAACATAATGAAAACCATAGGATATATGCTTATTAACCCATTTTTTTTCAGATGAGGGTTTGAGGCATCAAGTGGTAAAACAAATTGCCCAAGGTCACACAGCAACACCTGGGTACAGAGTTTGTATTTGATCTAGCATAGAGTAAAAAGAGAAGTGGCCAAAGATGGATTTGTAGAGGACAGCATCTGATAAAGCATAAAAAGGATCCAGCAAAAAAGATACCTGAGGAGTAGAAGGAAAAACCTAAGGACATGCCGTCATAAAAGCTATGGGAAGAGAGAGAAGAAAAAAGAAAGATTGTTAGTATGAAAATAACTGCATTTATTGAGTGCTAGATATACGCCAAGTGCTTTGTTTACATTTTATTTATTACTATTATCCCTATTTATAGATAAGAAGCTGAGGCTTATGTCAGTAGTAAGTAGAGGAGCTGGTGTTGAACCCAGGCCTTTAACTTCAAAGCCCAAATGCCCAATCTCTAAGCCGTCCTGCTTTGCAACAATATGAGGGTTTGTAGAAAATAGTGATTAAATTGGGAGGAAAAGTAGAATTAGAAAGCCAGCCCAAGAAGTACAATAACTGAATAATAAGAGTTTAAGAAAGATATTGTCAAAGGAACAAATCAGGAAAACTTCCCAGAACGAAGGATATGAATTTCTAAATTAAAAGGGCCCATCTGGGACTTCCCTGGTGGTCCAGTGGTAAAGAATCCTCCTTGCAATGTAGGGGATGCGCGTTTGATCTCTGGTCAGGGAACTAAGATTCTACATGCCGCAGGGCAACTAAGCCTGCGTGCCACAACTACTGAGCTTGCGCGCCTCAACTAGAGCCCACAAGCCACAAACTACAGAGCCCACATGCTCTGGAGCCTGTGCGTCACAACTAGAGAAGAGAAAACCCGCACACCACAGCTAGAGAGAAGCCTACGCACCACAATGAAGATCCCGCATGCCTCAACAAAGATCCCGCGTGCCGCAACTAAGACCCGACTCAGACAAAAATAAATAAAATAAATAAATAGATTTAAAAAATAAATCTTTAAAAAAAAATTGAAAGGACCCATCATAGTGCTAAGCACAATGGATGGAAAAAAGATTTGTGTCAAGGCATTTCATTGCAAACTTTTACAACTAAGGAGCCAAAGAAGAGTTGGAGAAGTTCCCAGAGATGAAGGGAAAATGGGCTAATTAATAAAATTAGAGTGATTACAGACTTTTCAATAAGAAGAGTGAAAGGTAAAAGGCAACTGAGGGCAATATCTTCAAAAATCTCGAAAAATTATTTCTAATCTAGTTTGCAGTGCAGCCAAATTTTGAAGTGTGTGAGTATAATATATTTTTTTCATGTATGCAGTGTCTCAAATTTACCTCTCACTCAATACCTCTCAGGAAGCTTTTGAAGGCGTTAACCCACCAAAATGAGAGTATGTACCAAGAAAGAGGAAGACATAGGATTTAGGAAACAGATTAACCAAGCCAAGTGCAAGGTGGATCACACTGAAGGGAAGTCCCTGGAGGACAATTGTATACCAGGTGTGAGAGCAAACAGTCCAGAATGGAGCAGGTCAGGTTTCAGAATGGACATGTTCAGAAATTGATAACATGTGATAAATGTGTTGTGGAGGCTTATAAAATTGGATAAATTGGGGAACAATTGGGCATGAATTAATAATATGTACATATAAAGCTAAATAAAATTAAAGCATTTGTTAACTCAAGGGAATGTAAAAAGTTGGGCTAAGAAAGTAAAACTAATCACAGCATACTTCATAGAATAGCTGTGACTTGTTACATAGCCATGTTAATGTATACACAGAATCTTGATCCAACCGAAAGTATGTTTTAATTATATAGGGATGGTAAGATGTAAGAAGTGTGTGTGTGTTATGGTGGGCAAGGAATGGATGGTATGGGTGATGCGGAAGAGAACTAAATTGTCCTTTTTCATAGTGAGAGGTCAATAGATAAATTATTTAAAACTTTCTTTTTGGTCACAGGCCTCATATAACTGGTAAAAAATTTTAAGGGGAAAAGACAATGATGAAGCAGACATTAGCTGAAGGAAGGCCCGGTGTTCTTATTACTGCATCTGTGGATTACGTGAACCTTAAAGCTATTTGCAGAATTTTGTCTATATGAGCATGAAGTTCTCAAAGGGATTTGTGACCCTAAAATGTCCAAACTTATGCCTTAGTATAAGAGGTGTAGGGGGTGATACGGTGATGGTGTTATTTTTCAGCATGCTCATAAGATGTGGTTGTTTTGGTGTTGATTCTGTTTTTGAGCCGGGGCTACTCTTCGTTGCGGTGCGCAGGCTTCTCATTGTGGTGACTTCTCTTGTTGTGGAGCATGGGCTCTAGGCGCGTGGGCTTCAGTAGGTGTGGCACGCGGGTTTCAGTAGTTGTGGTTCACAGGCTCAGCAGTTGTGATGCACGGGCTTAGTTGTTCTGTGGCATGTGGGATCTTCCCGGACCAGGGCTTGAACCTGTGTCCCCTTCATTGGCAGGTGGATTCTTAAGTACTGCGCCATCAGGGAAGCCCTCCTGGTGTTGATTCTTGATTCATTGTTTTCTTCATGTATTATTTCATCATCTTATGTGAAAAATGACTTTTGGAAACTAAATACTATTTCGTTTTTGGTCATTTATCAAAATAAATCTCCAGAATATTGCTTTGTATCTTTGTGCTGCTTTTTGAGTTAATGTGTGCAGTTCTTCGAAGTTCACTGATGTTCTCATAACCTCTTTAACCCTTTCTCTCTCCATCCTCCTCATTCCTATTTTTTTCCCCATTTCATTTATTTTTTACTGCCAGAGTTCAATTTGGTTACTTAACAAAATCTATCTGGTCTGTTATTATCCTGTTTCTTGCTCACTTAAGATATTCTCTTTCAGCATTTTAGAAGTGCTTCGGTTATATTCTGTATTTGATAACTCCAGTAGTCGAAGTGATTGTTGATCTGATTCTCTGTGTGTTTCAGTTGTCTTTCTTTTTTTTTTTTTGTCTGGTCGCTGACCGGGGATCGAACCCATGCCCCCTGCAGTGGAAGTGCAGAGTCTTCCACCAGGGAAGTCCTCAGTTTTTATTTTTTGAGCTTTGTTTCCTGTATGTATTATATTTTTGAATTGTGAGCTTATTTCCATCTGGGTCTACTTTGGTGGCTTGACTGAGCATTTTTTAAAAAAAATTATTTTTATTTATTTACTTTTGGCTGCATTCGGTCTTCATTGCTGAGTGCGGGCTTTCTCTACTTGCGGCAAGCAGGGGCTACTCTTCGTTGCGGTGCGCATGCTTCTTGTTGTGGTGGCTTCTCTTGTTGCAGAGCACGGGCTGTAGGCACGCGGGCTTCAGTAGTTGTGGCACGTGGGCTCGGTAGTTGTGGCTTGTGGGCTCTAGAGCACAGGCTCAGTAGCTGTGGCGCCCGGGCTTAGGTGTTCCGCAGCGTGTGACATCTACCCGGACCAGGGCTCAGACCCGTATTCCCTGCATTGGCAGGCGGATTCTTAACCACTGTGCCACCAGGTAAGTCCCCTTGATTGAGCATTTTAAGTAAAGAGACTTCAAGAGCAGTTATGTGAACCTGAATTAGTATGGGTATTTGGAAATTTGAGGCTGTGGGCCCAGTTTTAGCAGGAGGTATATGGCATATGATGTTTGGATATGCATTTTAATGATCATTTGAGTGATTAGCAAACTACTTTTTTAAAAAAATTTATTTATTTAATTATTTTTGGCTGCATTGGGTCTTGGTTGCTGCACGCGGGTGGCATGTGGGATCTTCCCGGACCAGGACTCGAACCTGCGTCCCCTGCATTGGCAGGCGGACTCCCAACCACTGCACCACCAGCGAAGCCCAGCAAACTACTTTATTTCTTAATGCTTTCATGTGCTCTAAATAGGGAGGGAGTTTTCCCCTAGCTGTCTGATGTCAGCATGATTTGGCTAATTACAATGAATACTCATTATATTTACTAGTTATTACTTTCCCATTTATTATATATATAACTTACTCTTTTTTTTTTAAAATAACTTACTCTTTATTGCACAGACATTTCTTTCTTTCTTTTTTTTTTTTTTTTGCAGTATGCGGGCCTCTCACTGTTGTGGCCTCTCCCGTTGTGGGGCACAGGCTCCGGACGTGCAGACTCAGCGG